>NW_008795695.1:12641652-12644359 GCF_000699145.1 Aptenodytes forsteri
AAGATTTCCTTCTTGAAGAACGTCCAGTCTTCCTGGACTCCTTTGCCCTTCAGGACTGCCTCCCAAGGGACTCTGTCAGCCAGGCTCCTAAACAGGCCACAGTCTGCCCTCCGGAAGTCCAAGGTAGCAGTTCTGCTGACCCCCCTCCTTACTTCTCTGAGAATCGAAAACTCTATTATTTAGTGATTGCTATGCCCAAGATGACCTCCAACCGTCACATCACCCACAAGTCCTCTGTTTGCAAGCAACAGGTCCAGCCTGGTGCCTTCCCTAGTTGGGCCACTCACCAGCTGTGTCAGGAAGTTATCATCTTCCACACACTCCAGGAACCTCCTAGACTGTTTCTTGATTCTATGCTGAATCTGCCAATCGTCCATTTCTCTCTGAAGGACTTCAAAGGAATGCGTATGGGGGAAAATTAGAAGGAACAATTACTTGTTAACAAGTCTGTTGGGTAGTTTCTTCACAACCCTAAGACAGTTAGTGGTTGGTTTATACCCTGAAGCATAACTATTTATATCTCTTACAAACATCTGTTGTAGCTTGTATATGTTAAAAATTATATTACTGAACTCCAACAGCTTACTTGCACCTTATGTTAACGTTACTGGGTGGTCCCTTTGCTCTTAATTATGAAGGAGTAAGTGAGGAGTGATGTATGTTAAGTGATTACTTTGTGTACATGTTTCTGCTCACCTTTAATCTCTTCTCTTAGATACTCCTTAACTTGCACAAAGTCTCCACATTTCTAATTATGATTATCCCTCTTAACTTAGCTTCCTTTCTACTCCACGTTTTACCTTCATACTTATTTTTATTAAAGGCTTGAATTTTTTTCCTTTCGCTTTATTTTGCGGAACACAATGCTTTTATGAATGCCCTTTTGCCACAGATATCAGTGGAGTTTCTGATGGCAGTTCATGCATCAGCTTCCAGTTTACATGACCTTAAACACGTCCTTGGGTTTTCCTCACACTTTGTTTTCAAAATAAATAGAATGAGAGTTAATTCTGTTCTGCATGAAGCAGACTGGCTGACTCTCAGCCTCGGGTTATTTTTTTTTTTATTTGTAACTCTTTGGTTATAACACAAATGCACAGTTTTCCTTCTACTCTTGATTTCTTTAACAAAGAATAATTGGCATTTTTAAAGCTAAGTTGTCCAGAAGTCATGTGTTCTTAGGCCCACTTCAGATACCTTAGGCCATATAGTATTGGGTATAGCTGTGCTGGTTAAAGATGGTCCTGCTGTGAGTTGATAATCGCCACACATGAGCCAGAAATTACCACACTAATAGGTCAGCCAAGAGCAGGGGTTGTATGAGTGCACAGCAATGTGCTTCAGACCAAGTCAGCTGGTTTACATCATAGCCACCTTTAACAGCGGGTTGAACTAGCCTAGCTGACTTCATGTAAAAATGATCAGAAATGATTCACGTGTTCTGTGGGCTCAGTGGTAGAGCTGTGGAAGTAATTAGCTCTGGCAGGGTGGCAGTGATAAACATCTGGGAGTGATACCAGCTTTGTCTAGCATCGTTGTTTGCCGAATGAACATCTGCTTAGGCTGTGTGTCTGCTAACTAGAACTGGATGCTGTATCCTAAATTAGGTTATAAAAGCCAAATGTGTAAATACCTTTTCAGTTATTTTTCTTAGTTTAACATAGTTTGTCTCTTACCACTACTGGGTAATGAGAAGATGTTTCTCTTTAGTGAACCAAAGTAATTCCTGAGTTAATTGCCTCAATTTAAGTGTGTGATGAGCTCAATTTGTTCTTCTTGATTTGCAGTAGTTGTCTTCACTAAATCTCATCAGTTGCTGTCTTGACTAATAGCTTAATCTTCTTCTACTGTAATTATAAGTCAGAGGGGAAGCTCTTACGGGAAATAAAGGATATAGCTACGTAGAATTCTTTCCAGCTGTTCCCCTGGGAGAGAATAGGGCAAAAGTCCTTCTTGATGAAATAATCTATGGATCTAGCTCAAAGCTGTGCACCTCTTTCTTCCTTTGTGTGGCCTGAGGGATTTCCAGATGTGGCATGTCTCTTCCTTATGGAAATATGGAAGGAAGGGTTGGTCCAGCTTGTCTGATTC
Organism: Aptenodytes forsteri; assembly: GCF_000699145.1. Taxonomy (NCBI): domain Eukaryota; kingdom Metazoa; phylum Chordata; class Aves; order Sphenisciformes; family Spheniscidae; genus Aptenodytes; species Aptenodytes forsteri. The sequence goes on from NW_008795695.1 coordinate 12,643,744, forward strand.
TCCAGAAATTCTTGCCATGTCCTACTGTCTTCACCAGTTTACATGTGTTATCTTTGTTGCTTCCTTCTCTGTGTTGTTCTTTCTGTCACTAATATGATCTCACATCCTTGCTTAACTCTAAGACATTCTTCCTCTTCTATGACTGTTTTACCTCTTCTTATTTCCTCCTTTCTAAGAACTTCATCTTTCTCCCACAGCCAAACAATTTCTTTAATAGCATTTTGTGAGGAACTTCTTCAACTTCTAAAACAATCACTGAATAGCGTTTACTCTTTCTTTGTTGATCTGTTCAACTGTTCTACTTTTATTTTGAGGGTAGTTTGGTTTGTGCTTTGGATATCATAGTCAGAAATTAAATGTGTGCCTTTTGAGAAGGAAGAAAAGCAGCATTTTGTGTGTGCCCTTTCACTCTATGAATACAGAAAGACACTGATGCCCTGGTTGTAAGCTCCCACTTTTGAAAGAAAATAAATGTTTAAACATAAGGTAAATGCTTACAGGGCTGATATTTTAGAATATGTCCCCTTAACGTATTTTGAAAGATATCTCACTTTGCTATTGTAGCAAAAAAAAAAAAAAAAAAAAAATTAAGGGGTTCTATCAGTGAGGGCCAATA
>NW_008795695.1:12644918-12685765 GCF_000699145.1 Aptenodytes forsteri
GTGCTTCTATCAGTGAGTGCATATATGTTGTTCCCATATCTTATTTTTTTGGTGGAGAAATCAGTAATATCTTTGGAGTTTCAAAGAAAGAGATACTGATGTTCTATGAAGACAGATAGACAAACTAGAATGAGAAAATACTTTCATTAAAGCTATTAGAAGAACTCTAAATGCAGTCTTTACTCTTTTGCTCTTTAAATTGTAGTCTTAAAAAAAACATACTTTAGCATAGGAGTTCCCAAACTGTAGCATACCTTTTAGCTAGTATTCCACAAGCTACTTAAGATGATTTGTGCATGTTGTCTACAGATAGAAACTTGTTCAGCTCTGCAAGCACATGACCCAATGCCAGAACCAAGATCTGCTCTGTCTGCTCGTATTTGTGGTTCCCAAGATGCTTTTGTGTGCGTAAAATGGCATAGACTCCCAAAGAGTAACAGCTCCATTTAAGCATGAGTGAGTGAAAGTCAATAACCTCGTTTGTGAAGGAAGTCATGCTTATGTCATCCTGGTGAACTTCTCTGGTCTTTAAAGTGCTTTTTTTTTTTAAAGAAAGAAATTGCAGTAATGCTTAGGAATCGTACTTTGCATAGAACTTGATGCAAAGTAAGGCTTGAGGTTTGTCCTGAGGAGTTAGGTTTGTCTCCGTGCCTGAGACTTGACTTAACTGTTAAGTAAACACAGAAGGGAATCTTGAAATTTGTCTTGTGTTTCCTAAATGAAACATTTACTTGAGACTATTATAATCTGTAGGGGAAAATATCCAGAAGTGTAAAAATTGCTCTTCAAAATGGTCATATACTGTAGTAGTATGCAATGGTGAAGGAAAGATTTTAAAATAGTTGGAAAAACTTGTAGCGTTTGAACACATAACAAAGAAAAAAGGTTTTGTTTCAGATCTTAAACTGTTGAAAATTCTAATACTTAGTTCTTCAATACTGACATAAGTGGAAGAGAGCAGAAAACGTGGAATTAATACCTGGATGTAATCTTTTTCAAGACACGAGCTGTCTACTTTTTTAATATGAATATTTTTAATAGTAGGTAAACAATAGGACTCCTATGTGTCAAGGAAAATTGAGTTCTATGGTAATATTTAATGGTAATAGCTTAATGAATTATGTGATTTCAGTTGTAATGGCTGCTAATCTGACAAGAAAATGAAATGTGAATTAGTAATTTGATGGATGAACTCGATGTGTGGTGGTTTGTTTTTTTTTTTTTTTCCCTTTTTAATTACTATGTCTAACTTTAAAAAAATGTTTAACTCATCTGGGCACCGAACTCCAGCTAATGCTTAGAGAGAATAACATAAATAAATTTACTTGTGTTATAAATCCTATTAAAATTAATATTTCCCAAAGTATCAAATGTCTATGAAAATGAGACTTCTGAATTCCTCGGTCACTTTTGAAACTGTATAATTACATAGGCCTAACTGTTTAAAAGTTGCTGGATATTTTTCTATTCTTTGAGCCTTAAATGACTTGGATGGTAGATTCCTGATGTCAGAAGTGATTTGAGACTTTGGTTTCTAATAGTAATTTCAGGGCCTAACTTCAGAATATGGGATTTGTACTCATAAGTAAATAGGGTATTCCTTAACACTTTACATTTGGTTCATTGGTTGTAGACTATTATTATTTCAGTTACAGTAATGCTCAATGTGTTGCTAGTCTTTTCAAAACACAGAAACATAAGTCTTTGCGCATTTCTAGATTTTATGTATTACCTTAGATAGAATAAGTTAGTTAAGTAGTGCAAAAATAAAAAGTTTACTTGAAGTTTGTGAATGTAAAAGAACCTCAGCCTCTTATTAAAAATCTTACATTAAAACATAAAATGATACAATGAACTTTTTGCTGGTGAAACCTGTTGCATTTTCCAACTTGATTTTTTTTTTTTGGGGGGGGAATATGCACGTAACTATCACTGTCAATAAACTCACTAATTTTTTGGGTGGAGGTGTGCATAAATTTTATCTTTTTTTCATCTTTTAGAACTGGATTCTAAGTGGTTGCTTTTGTAACTGACTTTTTTTTTTTTTTTAAAAAATTTTTTTTTATATTTATGATGATTTGACATAATTAATGTTTTATTAACCATGATGGCAACACAGACATTAAGTATAGACAACTATCAAGATGGACAACAGGTAGGTGTGTTTTTCTTTCTCAGTGAACTAAATACAGTTAGCAAGAGAAAAAAGGTAGTGACTTTTTCCTTAATGCCTGTTTTGGTGGTTTTTAAGTATCTGTTCTTGTTTGTAAAACAAGATCTTTGAAGTGATAAGCTGCTATTCTTTAACACTTGGATATTTATTAAAGGCTTAGCTAATCTTTGCATGGCTTTGCTTAACTTCTGGAAGAATGGTTAGATAAGGGGTTTTCTTCTGAATCTGCTCTAGATGATTTGTGTGCTGTAATGTTCCTATTCTTAGGAAAGTCAAATGACCATAATATTTTGTGTATATGATTCTTCAGTGTTCTTATGTGTCTCCAGTTACAATAGATAGATGACGTTTACGCAGTCGTAGACTTGATCTTGAACAAGTGAAGGATAAATTTAGTTATCTAGAATTATATGCTACTTTGACTACATTTAAGTTGATGCCATTATGCTGCAGGCTGCAAACTGGTGAAACACGTGAATTCATTTTAATGAGGTTATTGATTAGAATTGCTAAATAGAAAGCTGGTCAGTGGGCTTCCAGTTTCTTATTTCTGTTAACAAACAGCTAAAATAATGAAACATACTCAGATATGTCTGGTCATGATGTTTCTTTTTTGTACAACAGGCTGTATATTGCAACAGTTTGAATTGCTAAACTAAAATACTGTTAACTGGAGACAAGTCATGCCGTGGCCTGTACTCTGAAGACCCATTTTTACGTTACTATGTGTCAGCCCTAAGCAGTAAATACAAGTACTTCTGTCAGCAGATGGCAACAGTGGCGAACAGTCAGAAGAAAAACAGCAACTTTTCCTATCTCTTATAAAAAGATGTTTATCGGAATGCAATCTGGGATTATTGATTTGTGTTGTTGTTGTTTGCTTCTTTTATTGCAATTCTAATTTCTTTCCCTCCTCTCACCTACCTTACATCTTTTACTTTATTCCCCCAGCAAATACATGCCATCCTGTGACACGTCAGTGAAAGTAATACATGTTTTTGTAAAGAACGGATTGGGAGAGAGCATTTTCTTTCTATTTGTTTTGTATTTTAAGCTCTCAGTGACCAAGATAGACAGGTAATTTGGGTGCCTGCTGTTTTTGTAGTTTGGAAGTGGCCCACAGAAAATAGCTTGCAGTTTTAAGTGAGCTATTTCCTCCTTCTAGTGAGATAGAGCCCTAACTGAACATTCCCTCTCCCTTCAGACTCTGCAGATGTATGGCTCAACATTTATAATCGCTTGTATGAGTCATCCCCTTTTATTTTGCTCCTCCTTCTTGTCATTAGCCAAGAAATGAGTCCATTAGTTGCATCTTTTTTGCAAGCATTCTGCTTAAAAATCATCTACGCTTGGTGAGGAAGCTTTTTGCAAGGCAGGCTGCTCTGTTGGGTAGGATACGCTGGCATTTTCTCAGTTTCTGATTTTGCTAGGAGATGGCTTGGCCCTGACAGGTAATAAAGCACAAACCTTTTGGTTCTCCCAGTCTTCTTGTTGGGAATAGTATAAATTCCTTTTGCTTATGTTGTGTGGAAATAGATTAAATTCTGTCAGAGTCAGGTTCTCTAATAGTTTCTGGAGGCCAGCTCTCCTCTCGGAGGGTTCCTGTGAGTGATGCGATATGTACATCTCATTGGAAAAGAGGGCAGAGGATTGCATTCTGTACACTTCCTTTCTGCAGGTGTCAATTCTGGCTGCCTGCTGATATCCAGAACAGTGTCTGCCCTCTACTTGAGATAAAACTTGTTAGGGTTAAAGTAGAAAAAAAAGATTGCAGGGATTTCTTGTCTTTGTACAGATGTTCCCAGTGCTCAAAGGGGAGAAAATCAAGGAGTTTGGGTTGGTGGGTGGGAACTATGACTTTCAGAGGTCAGGTTCCTTTAAGACCTTTTAATCTGAAAGATACTTAGCTGGAGGTGATGGGAAAACCACTTTCAACACCTTCAAAGGACCTCAAAGGCATTACCAGCCACCTAGTGCAATTTAGGAGGTGCTCAGTAGAAGCTGTGGCTCTATGTTGTTTTTCCAGTGGTCGCAGATGGTGTAACTGTGTGTCAAATGGATTTGTGTTAAATGGATTTGTAGAAGCAATTACTGCTGTTTTCTCCAGTAGCTTGATATTCCTAAAATAATGTTATTACAATATGTAAATTTGAGTGGTAAAGGTCAGGGGAGGTTATGCTCCTGATAACTGAACGATTGGAGGAACTGAATCCAGTTCCTGGACGGATTCTGTTCTTTCAATCTGGAGGAACAGAATATTTCAGTTCTTTGTAAGAAAATGTGCATTTTAATGGAGAAGAAAAACTTCAGGATCTCTTTTCTTCACTATCCTGATAAAATGGACAGTAAGAAATAAGAAAGAAAACTTAAGAGTAGAAACTTTACTTTCTGTTGTTTTCATCCTAAAGGCTTTTTATGCAGACATCCCCATAAATTTTTTGGAGCCTATTCCAAAAATAGCCATGTCAGAGTCAAAATGCTTTAACAATTTACTAATATCTGTCATTCCCATTTTAAAGCTGAGTGCTGAAACTTGGAGTGACCTTTATAAACTACCCATCAAAAAGTGTCAAGGATTAAAAGAGGGGTTTTGTTACTGCTATGGCTTTTTGTGTAACTGCCAAGTCATACCAACCTTCTGGCAATTTAGTAGCCCTTTGCATTGCTATTTCCTTAGAAAACAGTACACTTATTTTATGTCGAGCATACAGATTTACTTACAACTTACTCTTTTTCTACAGATGCAAGTAGTAACAGAATTAAAAACGGAACAAGATCCCAGCTGCTCTGAAACTGATGCAGAAGGGGTGAGTCCTGCCCCTGTAGAATCTCAAACTCCAATGGATGCAGACAAGCAGGCCATTTACAGGTAGTAATGGACTCGTGTTCTGTCTTTTGAAGGGTAAAGAATAGAGGATTTTTTTTTTTTTTAATTAATAATAAGTAGCTTAGAATCAGATGATCTCTTGGCTAACTGTCTCAATAGTTTGCAGGGAAAAAATGAGATCAAATTAGCTTCACTGTCAGTCTTCAGCCAAGAAGAAAAACCTTCCCTTTATTGTGGGATTCTTCAATTTCAGCATAATTTTAAAGGGTATTCTAAAGGTGGCTGCCTTTAAAGCACAAGTGAAATTTAGCAAGCTACTTGGACTGTTGAACTATGGTCACTATTTTTTATACTGTAGTTTCTGTCTTTAATGCAAGGTTTTATTTTTATTGTAATTAGGTTGATCTTTACTCCCTTTTCTTTAGGGATAGCAATCTATTGCCCAGTAATTAGCTCAAACTGGATTAAATGTTGATGTATAAACATACTAATTTGAGATTTTCCAGTGTTAAGTGCTGCGCTAAGCAGTATGCTCAGTTTTGATGAGGTTAAGTGTTCTTTCACTTTAAGTGCTTTATAAAGACATAATTATTACCAGTTTGCAGATAAAAAGAATACAAACCAAACATCTGAAGCAGAAAGATGTATCCACTCATTTACAGACTTGTGCTAACAAAATCATCTTCTGCTCTGAGCGTGGTTTCATAGGAGGCCTCTGAGTACAGCCTGCATACTATTCTCAGTTCTGTAAAGTTATTTGTGATGTATAAATAAGGCCCACATTGAAGAATAAATGGATTTTATCAGACTTTATTTCATAATTTAAATCTGCATTCATCCTATTTGTAAATCCTAATCCTCGTTTCTAATGCACTGTATTAATGTATTTCTTGCCACTCAATTACAGTGAATTAAATAGTATGTCATAGCTTTTTAGCTTACGATTGTTCTCTTTATTTAAATATACTTTTTTTACTGCTTTACTTGCCTCTAGAGTGTGCGGTAAATCAAAGTGAAAAAAAAACCCCAAACTTTCATCATGTTTTGCTATAGCCAGTGGTCTTATATGCAGTCTCCTCCAAGACTTGTCTTTCTGTTTCTTACATGAGTGACTGTTACCTTACGTGAGCTAGATGTCTTACTTTTTCAGTAGTGTACATATAAGTGAAAATACTTATGCATGTATTTTAACTTTTATTGTAGGCACCCACTGTTTCCCTTGTTAGCACTATTATTTGAAAAATGTGAACAATCTACACAAGGCTCAGAAGGCACAACTTCTGCTAGTTTTGATGTAGATATTGAAAATTTTGTAAGAAAGCAGGAGAAAGAAGGAAAACCCTTTTTCTGTGAAGATCCAGAAACTGATAATTTGGTAAGTATAAGCTGTTTCTTTTATTTCTGAAACAATCATCCCATTTGCTGCCTCTTCCTAATTTCTGATCTCAACTGGTGCTTATAGTTTCTCCTCACACTTTTCTTCCTACAAGAGATTCTTCTTTATGTTAATGCTGAGAAACATTTTTTTTAAAAATTTCTTCTGACCCCTTTTTTCCCTCTTATCTGTAAACTTACATTGGGCCCTTCACAGTTGTTTCCCATTCTAAACTGGCTGAAATCAGTGTATTAGAGACTAACAGAAATATATGCTTGCCGTAGCCAGGTTGACTCTGCAAATCAATTTTAGAGTGTCAAGTGTATAACATATGTTTATCAAAAACATGTAATCGATGTAAGTTTTTTTTCCAACTTTTTTTTAATCAGGGTTCATCTAGTTAATGTGGGAGAAGACCTGTTATAAGATGAGCTTAGAAATTCTTTAACATATACAAATTTTTTTTCTTACGTGTCATTGTCTTCTCTAGACTTTCTGAAAGTCCTTCCTGTGATGAAGCTGTGATTTCCCCAGTCCCTTAGCCTCCCTCTTGGATCACATCTCTAGAGAACACTTCTCTTGGCATGCTAGTTTCTAAACTGTCTACCTGCCTTCGTCTCTTTAGAGTCATGTTGCAACTAGATTTTATCATATTCAAGAGTGTTAGCATTATAGGGGTCAAGTGTTTTGTTTCATTTTTGAAAACCTGTTCCTTTAAGGGGACTGTGTAATAAAACAAGCCTTCATTCTTGAGTCTGCCTCATAGGAGAAAAGGCTACTTAAAATATTGACATTCACAGACAAAACTAAATTGATGGAAGGTTGTACACAACAGAAATGGTAATGTTTTAAAGCTGATATCTAGAAAGATTTATGTAGGCAAATAATATCCTGTGTGGGAGGCTAAGGTAATGTACCTGGAGAAAACTCTTAAAACCAAGACTTAAACAAGAAATAAATCTGAGATGCTGTTTAGAATTGGCAGGAGTGTTGCAGTGAACAGCATGTTAGGAGGGGCACATATTGTTGCAAAAAAGGGGTCAATTTTGGCTGCTTTTGCAAGCAGCCTAAATAGTCATCTTGCATAACTTGATTTCTTTCCAAGCACTTTATGACCAATCGTTAGTGTACTTAAGTTCTGGAAAGATAGTATTTAAATAGTGTCATGGAAAATAAAGCTACAAGAATCTCTATGTATAATTATACCAGTGTGAGAGTAAAGAAGGCAGAAGACAGTATGTTCTAGAACGAGGCAAGCTTTTACAGCTCTAGTTAGAGAGGCATAAAAATTTATCTTCTCAGCTACTTGTTGTATCCTTTTAACTGTAGGTTACAGTGCCCAGGATTGAAATATCTTAATACATTGTGTCAATGATCTTAGTCTATGTAAATATAAAGTCACCTTAGATTAAATCTTCTTCAAAGATGGATCAAGTTAACACAATTCACTTTCTACTAATCCACCTGCAAGACTGCTTTCAAAAAGTTCTCTTACAGCTTTGGCTGTGGAGCTCTTTGTCTTACAGAAGCTTTTATTTTCTGCTTGGAAGCTTTTTGAGGCTCAAATAAGGTTTTAGTTTTGGGTCATCTTCTAACACAATGCCCTTCAGAGTGATGGGAAAGCAGCTAAAGGAGGATGCGTAATATGATACATAATGATACTCTCAGTATTAGTGTAAAGATTCTCGGTGTATAAATGAAGAACTGAAGAACAGGCATTGGCCACTTTGACCAAAGTTACAACTGGAATAGAATTGAACCCCCAAAATCTCAATTTAATATCTTAATCATTAGATCTTTGTGGGCAAATTTTGATGCAGTTCACGTGAGAAATATTTATTGATACAGACAGTGACTTAGTTTTCTAAGTAGAAAGAAGCATTGACGTACCTACTAAAACAGTTCCATGAATAAACCTACTGTTGTCACTGTAGGAATTAAAAATAGAACATGAAAGAAGAAAAATAAAGGCAAGGGAGAAATAAACGATAATTCTCTTCTTTAGTTACTGCCCAAGTGTGAGCAGCGGTGGTGTGGGGTGCTTTGCTTTTTTAATTTTTTATTTGAAATGTGAATGGTGTAATATTACATTTATGAAATACTTGTAGCACAATATAATGATTGTCTTACATTTGTAAGCAGAAATAAGTACTTCAGAATGGTTATAATGAGATGGTCTGTCTGTGGAGAGTACAGCTATTCCATTGGGGTGCAGAAATCCTTGTAGATTGAGGGCCACTGGTACCATCATTTTAGATCTTTCTTGAACAGGAAAGCACTCAGGCAAATTTTGAGGGGGGAAGTGCATTACTGAGGAAGAAGGAGATAAATACTTTAAAGAGCCATTAGTTTCTGAGGAAGACTAAATCTGGGCTAAAAACTGCAGTTCATCACGGATGCTAATTTGCACATGTACAAAATCTTGTGGGACCTTTGGTTGTTAAAGAATGAATTGCACACAGAATTCCCCAAATAACATACCAGTTTCAGGATCTTGTGGTTTGACCCAGGTATCTAGAAAGTTGACTACCAGGAATGCTTTTAATTTTGGAATTGCTTCTTTCTTTGTCTCTTTCACTCTGTAATATGTTTGGGTTTTTGTTACTGCTATCAGTGACACCTCCGGAGTGCTGCTTGCACATCAGATGTGAATTTGAAGACACCAATAAAATTTTCCATGATTGATTCTTCAAAGACCTTTTTGAATATCCTTGCCTCCAATACTTTACTCAAAAATGAGAGTTAGTTCCGTTCTGCATGAAGCAGGTCTGCTGACTTGCTAAGCCTCAGGTTATTTTCTTCATTTGTAACTCTGAATTCAACACAAATATACTGTGTTCCCTTATCTCTCTAATCCAAACTTCTTTTCAGAAGCACATCTGAAATCTAATAGTTGGAATGTAGTAGTTCTGGCTCAGTGGATGAGGAAAGAGAAATGGATGTGGTTTATCTTTAGTAAGGCTTTTGACATTGTCTCCTATAATGTTCTCATAGACAAACTGATAAAATATGGACTAGATAAATGAGCAGTGCGATGGACTGAAGACTGGGTGAACTGCTGGGCTCAAAGGATTGCGATCAGCAGCATGAAGTCCAGTTGAAGGCTAGTTATTAGCGGTGTACTCCAGGGATTGATATTGAAACCAATACTGTTTAACATCTTCATTAATGACCTGGATGATGGGACAGAGTGTATCCTTGGCAAGTTTGCAGATGTTGCAAAACTGGGAGGAGTGGCTGATGACCAGATGGCTGTGCCACCATTCAGAGGTACTTCGTCGCTTTTGGAGAAATGGGCAAACGGGAATCTCATGGAGTTCAACAAAGGGAAATGCCAAATCCTGTACCTAGGGAGGAATAACCCCATGCACTGTTACACGCTGGGGGTCAACCAGCTGGAAAGCAGCTTTGCGGAAAAGGACCTGACAGTCCTGGTGGACACCAAGCCAAATATGAGACAGCAATGCATCCTTGCGGCAAAGAAATTCAACGTACTTGGGCTGTGTTAGGAAGAGCATTGTCAGCAGGTCAAGAGATGCGATCCTTTCCCTCTGCTTGGCAGTGGTGAGACATATCTGGAGTGCTGGGTACAGTTCTGGGCTCCCCACTACTAGACATAGACATAGTGGAGTGAGTTCAGCAAAGAACCAAAAAGATGATGAGGGGACTAGAGCATCTCTCATATGAAGAGAGGCTCAGCAAGCTGGGACTGTTTAGTCTGCAGCAGTAAAGGTTTGGGGCAATATTATCAGTGTATCTAAATACCTAATGGGGGAATAAAGAAGACAGACTCTCTGACTCTTCTCCATGGTGCCCAGTGAAAGGGCATGAGGAAATAGACATAAATTGAAACACAGGAAGTTCCATTAAAATATAAGAAAAAACATTTTTACTGTAAGGGTGATTCAATACTGGAGCAGGTTGCCCAGAGAGGTTGTGGAGTCTCCATCCTTGGAGGTAGTCAAAACCCAACTGGACATGGCCCTGAGCAACCTGACCTAGTTGACCTTGCTTTGAGCAGAGAGGGTGGGTTAAACAATCTCCAGAGGTCCCTTCCAACCTCAACTATCTGTGGTTTCTGTGAGCCTCCAAATACCAGTTTCCCAAAGATCCTGCATGCCTTGGCCCGCTTCACATGCTTTTGGTTGTACACAAACATTCTCTCGAATCTAGCTTCCTTTGGTTGTAGATGGGTCTGCTGTGTTCAAATAGTCCTTCCTGCCAATTGACCTGTTTGATTTTAGTGGTGACAAAGTCTCTTGTTTTATGTGGTATTCACCTTTGTTGATGGGCTGCACAAATCTGGCTGATTTTGCTTGAAATGGATGAGGAAGTATTTGTTTATGTCTTGTATTCCGTGCCTGCTGAGGTCAGTACTATCTTAAACTGGAACGACGTTGCAAAATCAAAAATCTTTGGTATTGAACCCCTGTTCTGTAGTTGTATTGTTAGCTATGACTTTCTATTATTAGATACCAAATGAAATCTGAGTGTGACTTGTCCTCTGCCTGTCCTGAAGGCTGGGGACTTTGAACAGCTGACATTCTGACGGGCTGTTCATTTTGCCAGGGGCAATGAGCAGAAGAGTTCCTGTCAAGTTGTGAAATAGCTAGTATGGTTTTCAGTCTTTTCTTCAGCTTGAAATATTGGTGCTTGCATGGAGAAGGCTGTAGCTGGGCAGTTTTTTCTGCCTTGTATCACATAAATATAAACATTTTTACAGAGATTAAAAATCTCTTTTTAGTAGAGGGATTCTAATATTGTGCACCTTTGTTATGTCTTCTGTTCTTGCTGTCCCTCCCTTTTTAACTCCAATGTTAAATCAACCATTCACTTTAAAGGAGAAGCTAGTGAAGACTGCTGATTAGAACAAGCCAGAAGGGTGGAGCAGGTAGGTCGGACAACTACTTGCTTTCCACCTGTGCTCTTATCTGACCCCAGCAGAGTCAAACAAATAAGGTATAAATGCTTGCTTGGTAGCAATCATTCAACTTGGAGCCAGAGCTAAACTGAGATGAATTGAACTTTATAGTACTACAAAGAGCCAAATTCCAGTCCTATCCGAAAAGAGTCGCAGGCCTGCCTACAGTAAGGAAATTGGCCACTAATTCAGCTGTTTCAGTTTATTTCCTTTTACTTCTTTTGGAAGTGGCATGTCGAACTCCACAACACTGCACAGTTTTTGTGACGGAACTTAAACTAATGGCTCGAAAACAGCAGAGTATCATTTCAGGCTCCATACTGCCTATAGGCTAATTGACTAGATAACAGAAATTGTGAAGGGTCACAGATACTGATTGTAGGGCCTCTTACAATCCTGGCGATGTTTCACATTGCGCGCTTACTTGAAATGCCTTGAATATTCCAAAGCAAAAGTTTGGTTTTCATCCAGAGGACCACAGAATGTTAATGTGGATAGCACAGGCATTAGATCAGTTTGACCAGAAAGGAAGTTCATTAAGAGCAGTGTAAGGTTGTTCTAACTTGAGTAGCTCTTAGTAAGCTACAGTCTAGATTACCTTGTTGCTTTGGTATTATGGTTCCCATTCTAAACTAATTGGTGGTTTCCTTCATTAGTAGTATAAAGGATTTCAACACTGGGAAATACAGGTAGCATCCACCTGAAACTTAATTTTAAGGATATCCATATATTGCTAAGCCAAACAAAGTTTCAGTCCTTTTTTATTATCTAGATGGAGGGATTCCATTCTTTCTAGTTAACCACTCCAACAGTGTCAGTTGGTGAGCTTGAAGCGGCATGGCAGAGCATTGTGGTCAACACACAAATAGCGTTACTAGGCCTTTTACTTTTGCAGTGTCTTTCCCAAGCCTGACCTTGTCAGACACATTGTCAAAATAGGGTGTTTGCAGTGAAATGGATGGCAACATTTCTATAAATATTGATGACTTCTGGATCAGGTCAGAACTTTGGTATTAGGCCTCAGCATATTTAGAAGAGCTAGAATTTCTCAGAATAGGTTGTAAGAATTTGGAAAGAGGTGGGGAAAAAATGACACTTTCTTGTGGAAGGTTTTTTTTTCCTTAAATGAATTTTTAAGGTACTCTGTGAAATGGCCTGGGTTAAGCATATTTTTATTTAATTTATTGCCATGTTCCTACTCTTTTTCTATATGTGCATTCATGTAATAGAGTCAGCAATGGTTTGTGTTCAAAACCTGCAGCACTGAAAAACCCACAAAACTGTGTTATGGCTTCCCTGAAGTGTGAAGTTTCACTTGTTGTCTCTTCCTTTGTCTGAGAGGTGTATAAGATGCCTCTTCTCCTTCCAAGGAAGAGCGTATCGCAGGAAAATGCAAAGTTCAGTTCTAAGATCTGTTGAAAGAAAACTGAGAAGCTTCAGTGCTAGCTCCTGGGCAGATTTTATCAGTTGCCCTGAGGTATGTCTTTACTTTTAACGCAGACTCATCTTCCAGCCAGAAGACGTAGTTGTCTTTGGACTGAAACTCTCCCAGGAGTTCCAGTCCATCCCTAATAAATACAGAAAGAAAGTGGCTTTTCTGTGGTAGTTACATGTTTGCTCTTCAGGAGCTATTGGCTGCAAACAGAACTTTGAAACTTTTCCCTTCCAATTTCACTGGCTCTGACCACACAGGTTAGACTATTCAGGGAGGTAAAAGAGAGATGTACCAGTTTATGATTTTTTGCAGTAAATATTTAGCTCTTATAGATATGCATGGCACAGCATATTATTGGAGCCAGAATTACCCTCTCTTGGAATGTCTTCTACAGGGATCTTCTGTTTTTCAACAGTTTTGTTCTCTTTTCTGATTCTTGGTCACTCATGCTGTCCGTGTCTCCATTGATCTCTGAACTTGATGTAAGTGCTGATTAGCTGCAAGAAGTGCTGCAGAGCTTCCCTTTTCAAATCCTAGTCCCTGTGGGAAGGAAGTGGAAGCTGAAGGTTGTGCTCATGTTTTACTTAGTAGACTGGAAGTGTGCTTTCTTTCCCAGAGCTTTAACTTCCTCCTTATCTTTTTGGATTGTTACTTTGCATCCAGCTTAGTCCTTATATCAAGCATCAGTACCAGAAGAGATGTGTTTGCTGTTAAGAACCAGATCTTGGTGGTCTGTATTGCTAGCCAGAGGTTCCCAAGTGCATGTTCTTCTTTCTGGAAGCATGCTCAGCTGTATCCCCGTAACATGGAGTATCATCTGTTGGAGCTCCGTACCCTTTGCCCCTTACCCTTTGACATCTCTATCTCATTTTCACAGATAAAACAGATCTTGGAATGAACCAACGAACCAGCTTCTCTTTGTTTTCCATTAGTATCCTTTTGTGCTTAGGACTTACGTGGACAGGTTCCTCCATGTCTAAGCAGCTCAGCATGAATGTTTGCAGATAATTTTTAGAGCTTTCACAGATTACATTGTATCTTAAGACATTCAGTACTTAACACTTCTTTGTTGCTTACTGTTAACACAGCCACTGCAGAAGCATCATGTTGCCTCAGGATGGTTCCTACCTCTTGTATAGCTTCTGTTCAGAGTAAACTCTTCCCATGTATGGGTGGCTTTTTTAATTTCCCCACATTCACAGGGCCACAGGATGGTTCAGGTTGGATTACAAGCTCAAGAGGTCTGTAGTCCAACCTCCTGCACAAAGTAGGGTCAGCTGTGAAGTCAGGACAGGTTACTTATGGCTTCATCAAGTCTAGAAACAATACAAAACATGGGGTGTTAAATATACTCTCACTTTTGTATTTGAACAGGACACTGCCTTTTTTGAAGACCCCTGAGTTTTTTGTTTTGTTTGGGGTAAGGATTTTTGGTTCAGTACCTTCTTCTCATTGAATTTTTGGTTGTGTCAGGAAAAGTGGTGGTGGTGGTGAAGCCAGCTGATGTCATTTGAATATTCTTGAGTGAACAAGTCATGCTTTTGCATTTCTGAAAAGTGTTCTTACTATGGTAATGTGCAGAACTGTCTCATAAACCTCTAATCATACCTTTCCTAGCTATGTCTCATAGCTGGGGACTCAAAATAGGAGAGAGAGGTTATCAAATCAAAACAAATGGAAACAAAATACCCCCTCTCCCGGAGTTCTCCCCCTGAAGACCTAAATCATCCCAGAAGGGTTTGCTCAGGAAGGTAGATGAGCTGTGAATGTACATTTTTTTAATTGTTTTTTTGCAAATGGGAAGAATCATTTTGAGTGAGAAGATTACTTGTCAGTATATGGAGATTCTTTCATATATGTTGTCCACATATGTATTTGCTATATGCTTATGTTATGTGCCCTGAAATATGTAAAAAATTTTGAGTATATGTGTTAGATAAACAAGGTGAGCTGGGGATTATGAGTAAGGTAGTGCATAGTGTGTTCTGTGCCCTTTACACCACGTGCTTGAGGCACTGAAAAGACAGGACACAGGCACAATCTAGAGCATTTTTAGGGCTAAAGATGTCTCCAAATTGAATATATGATATATTCATATGTAGAATATGCTCTGGACAGCAGTTTTAGCAAGAACTGGAAGTTTTTCAAGAATCTTTCCTTCTTTGCTTAATAGTTTAGCATTATCTTTATTTACAACAGTTTCAACAATATACACATATCTCATGGTTACTTCTGGTTTTGTGCATTTCTCTGAAAAGATGCTCCAGGTTTATTTCTACAGCTGAAAAGGCTGAATCAAGTGGGTTATAAAAATTCATTGTTGTGTGGGATATTCTACTCAGTAGCACTAAATAACAAAAACATGGTTGTTGTCGATTTTTAAGGTGTGCCTTTTATATCACGGCTGCTGTGATCTGTCTGGAAACATTTCTTTGTATTACCTTTGTTCGACCTGGGTGATTTATCAGGAGTTCTTGATTTTTTATTTTTTTATTTTTTTTTAGTTTCAAGGAAAAAGTGAACTTCTGCCAACAAATTTAAGTATGGTCCACCCATGCTGCAAGAGAGCAGGAGCCATATGGCCACAATTAGTGTAGTTGTAAATGAGTAAGTCAGTCCTGGTGACAGGCATGGCATATTTACAAAGTTTTGTTTGCCTTCCTAACCACAGTAGCGCAGCTTCCTGTAAGAGTAGTGTGACTGTGTGTGGCTCTGCAGAAAACTGGATAGTGTTACTAGTTCTTGGTTTATGGTTAATTTTGACTTTGATTCAATTTTCACTTCAAGTATCAACCATAAATTTGAAACTAAATCTAAGCTGAAGAAAGGACTTCTATTTTTTTCTCCAAACAAATGCTGATAAATAAATAATATAAATATGGGTAATGGTTTAAGGAAAAAAAAACCCTCCTGACTGAGCAAAACTAATCACTAATACAGTCAAATATTATGTGCCCAAAGGCATATTTTTGTTACCTCAGTTTTAGCTGAATGTTTAAGGCATTCACTAATATTATGTGCTCTGTGTTGGTTTGCCACACATGAAGAATTTTATAATTTAGGCTTTTTTGTCTCTATAAAACTCTTTGGCTATTGCAGTATTACAGAATAATCGTTAATAATTCTGGAAGGAGCAGAATATCTTTAAATGTAGATGACCTTTGTTTTGTGTTAAAATCTAGTTATATTTGCATAATTTAACTTGGTTGTATTTAAAGGTACTTAAACACAGTTTAAACAGCAACCACTGCTGAGGGCTGTTTTAGAAGATTGTGGTTTTATATACCTCAGCGCTGAGCCATTGCACTTATTATTTCAAAGGCTTTTGGTGTCATAGGTCATAAAAGTTACCAGATTTTAATTTGGATCAACTGCCTCAAATCTACAGCTCAGGCTTTTCTGCAGCTGTGCTTTTAAAGATACATGGTTTGGTTGTTTTTTTTCTTTTTAGCCCTGAGAAGGGATAAGATTTCCTTTTTTGTTATCACTTCTTTTTTTTCCTCTTGTTTATTTTAACATACAATTGTCTACGCTGGGTGAGTGTCATACAATTGGAATACCTTCTACTGAAAAAACAGGGAAAAGATCTGTCACAATGAAAGCTAAAGTCATCATGGTGGAGAGGGGAGCATACACAGGAGTTTGCCTGCTTTGATCTCCTTCACGTGCTTTGAACAAAGGCAACTTCAGCTCCCAATTGGCTTCTTTAGTTAGAAGTAATAAGTGGATTACATAGTAAGCTATCATTTCTGGTCATTGGATTCAGTGCTCTGGCCAGGTAAATGACCCTTCATATAGGACAAATTTTTCCAAATAATGCTAAAATCAAGCTCTGCAATATGTTTCAAAATTATAATCTATTCAGTTTCATAAAACTGAAGGGTATTTTTCTTGGAGATCTAGCATAGCAAGTAAATGTTGGGGATGGCACACTGTATAAAAAATAAAGTAAGCAATTACTTTGCCAGTGTGTTATGTACATATTTGAATGTCCTGGATTTCCTACTGCTTCATGAAAATTTAAACCATCTGGATTTGGTTTTAGTTTCTGATCTTCTGCCATGACCCATGCCATCACCTAAGCTATTTTTATGCAGTATGTAATACCATTAGCTATCCAAGCTTACGAGTGTCTTTCTCGCAGTAAGCATAAGTATTCTTATCACGTACATATCTCCTGTACTTCAGTTTTTGTTTAAACATGGACTTGTTATTGGGTTTAGTGCTGTGTATTTAATGGTTTATATTTCAGAAACAGTCTCCTCAACTGAAAGTTCTCACAAGATTTTACCCCAGAGTTGTTAATCATTGACATACAATGGCAGAGGAACTTCAGAGCTCTAGGAGTGAAGAACTATTTCATTACTTTAAGCTTTGTTGAACTGTGTGACAAACTTTGGGACCTCTTTATTCTAATTTTATAGAAAAATAAAAGCTATTGTGTTTTTGTTATAGGCGAGATGGCAGGCTATTTCCTGTACCTTTCACCCTCCCTAGCAATCTGTGTGACAAATTTTTGCTAAGTCACAGAATGGTCTTCTCAGTGTATCTCAAACTCATCTGTACGCTTTTGGTTTTCTTGGGTCAGGGTGTAATGTGGAACTGAACCTGGTATTTCTGATATGTAGCTCAAGACGACTATTGCTTACCGAGGCTGTTCCAACCATGCTTTCCAAATAATATATGTGGATGGGATTACTTTCCTTCACTTTTGGTCTTGTGTGGTGTATGACCCAGAGTTGTATGATGGGGATAAAAGATCACATGGACATGCAGGCTTATTCTGTGCTCCATGTACACCTTAACTATGCTCTGTCTTCCTAATGTGTCACATGTGACAGAGACAAAGACTATATTGTTGTAGTGTTTTGTTTCCCCTGTGTGGTAGTTTACTTATGCAGTGGAAGGATACAGGTTTTGTATGTAAACGTGTTCCTTTCACATTTCAGGAGCATAGTGGTCAGAGCTAGAGAGCTCTAGTCAGCACTTAGCAATTAGTAACTCTGCTTTAATTGGATGGTCTTTGTTATTGGAAAGTAGTGTTTGCTTAAATCTCACATTAAATATTTTTTAAATTAACAGTTATTTTGTTTCTAAGTATTTTTCCAATTCTCTCCCTAGATGGTAAAAGCAATCCAAGTTCTACGTATCCATCTGCTTGAGCTAGAAAAAGTTAATGAACTCTGCAAGGATTTCTGTAGTCGTTACATTGCCTGCCTGAAGACAAAAATGAACAGTGAAACTCTATTAAGTGGAGAGCCTGGAAGTCCTTATTCACCTGTGCAATCTCAGGTATGTTTCAAATACAGTTAAGTGTATTTTTGCTTAGATTTCCTTGGGAAGTTATAACTACACTTCTATTGCTATTAGTTTGCAAACAGTTTCTGCAGTTTCTTTCACTTTCTCAAAATTGGTTATTAAGAGTTGAAAGAGCTGTATTTTTTTGTGCACACCTGTGTGCCACTGCCTGATGGACAAATTTGTTGAAATGTACCAGAACACTTTTTTTGTCTGTCTTCCTTTTATGATTTTCCCTCAGTGCAGCAAATGGAGATATTCAGAATAGCCTGCATTTGCTATTTTGTTGGAAGGAGGCTAGGAAACAGTAAACAAAGGAGAGGAAAAAAAATTCCTTGTTAAGAAGGTCTCCTTAGTCTAGTCTGCTTCATTAAAATATTGAGATGGCTGATACTTTCTATACACAATCTGTATTCTGGAACAAATAGACAATGTCTGAGGGATTATAGTTGCAATATTTGGGATGTATGTCATTGCATGTCACCTGGGGTGACTGTGTAGTTATGAACAGTACCCATTTCTATACATGTGAATCTCGGTTTATATATTGTTGACATTACCTAAATGCAACAACCAATTGCATTTTTTGTAGTAAATTGACAACAGTTAATTAACTATAGTTAGTACCTTATGGTCGATGCTTCTGCTGTTAGGTGCTGGAAAGTGAGCCCTGCCATCCAAGTACCTACTAGATATCTAGTCTTAGGGAATGGTCCTTCTCTGACTTACTAATGTGTCTGATGCTATGTATTCTGAAAAGCCTCAATGACTTTTAAACTTCACTGTCTCGACTCCTTACTTAGGTTTTGGTGTCTGGAAGTGTGGAAAGGAGAGTCTAAAAACAGAAAAAAACAACTTTTAAAAGACATTTTTTGTATGTCTGTTACAGTCTTCTGTAGAGACAGAATTCAGACGGACTGAATTTTGCATTTGGGAACAATAGAGATTATTCATACATATTAAGGAATGTGTAAGAGTTTGCATGGTCAGGGTTGAGTAAGAACTATCCTGAGCAGAATAAAACATATTGGGCATCTTGAATACTTAATATGTTATTTTGAAATTGAAGGAATTAAGGTAATAACTAAAATTGTAACGCTTTGATGCTTGTAATAAGAGCATCAAGGGTCCATTTCATCCGTCCCTTTTCCCTTGTGCCTTTGGAAACAGTTTCTCTTAGTGTTATGTACCTAGAATAATTTCTCTCCTAAAATTTCTCAGGATAGTTTTATGTCTTTTCTAACAGTTGCTTTCATGAGGGTTTTCAAAGGTAATGGTTGGTGATAATGAGAAAAGTAATGTAGGTAATGATGAACCTCTAATGAAGTCTCTTTCTCTTTGAAGTTAATCCTGTGATTAAACTCCAAATGTATTTTTAGAGCCAAAATTACACAAGCATGCTTTATCGCCTTAAAAAAAAAAAAAAGAAACTTTTTAAAAAAATGCAAGCAACTAATTGTTTTATTTTTCTAGCAAATTCCAAGTGCCATTGCAGGCACACTCAGTCCCCAAGGGATTATGGTGCCAGCATCAGCATTGCAGCAGGGAAATGTAACTATGGCAACAGTAGCAGGTATGACGGAGTAAAGAAAAACTCGCACCTTGCTATTCATTTTGGTTTCTTTTATAGTTGTTACAAAAAATACACAAATACTTTTAAAAATGTGTTTTAACTCTTAATACCTGAAAAGTTGTTATAATACAGTCAAGTGCCTTACTGGTTTCTGAACGTTCATTTAATTTATATGTGTAACAAGTATGCATATGTGAGTGGAGGTTACGTACATATAATATTAAGAGATCTTTCTGTGCAATGCTACTTTTGTTTAAAGACGTTTCAGAGACTGGGGTGTTTTACTCTTTCTTCCCCCCCTCCCCCCCTTCAAAAAAAGTATTCTGTTTGACAAAAACATGCATTACCTAAAATATTGCACTTGCTAGCTGTCTCGT
The DNA here is from genome assembly GCF_000699145.1 of Aptenodytes forsteri. Taxonomy (NCBI): domain Eukaryota; kingdom Metazoa; phylum Chordata; class Aves; order Sphenisciformes; family Spheniscidae; genus Aptenodytes; species Aptenodytes forsteri. The sequence goes on from NW_008795695.1 coordinate 12,664,898, forward strand.
GCTCTGTGGAGTTTGGAACCACAGCTACAAGTCTGTGAAATCATTGATGTCCAAGTTGTTCTACTATTGTATGGAGATGACATTTGAACTGGAATGTTTTATCTTGCTTCTAAGCAAGGTTTTAAAACGAACAAATGGAAGAAAACCCTTGAGTACAAATGCAACAAAGCAATGCGGTCTGCTCCTACAGCATGTACTTGCAGAGAGGTTATCCTGAGACACAGTATGTGCTCTGTGGCTTTGGTCCCCACGACCCCCTATGCATTCACCAAGATTCTGTCACCTTAGTTGACCTGAACATCTAGGTGTCACCCAGCTGACTGCCCTAGCCAGTCGACACACATAGGTGTGGCTTTGGTGTTATGACCCTTGTTGGCTGAAGAGTTAGTTCATCAGTTTGTTTTAACTGAGCTATTTTATAGCCTGATAGTCATGGTGTTTCTCAGTTAAAACAAACTGATGAACTATTTTATAGCCTGATAGTCATGGTGTTTTCCTTTGAAAATAGATTTAAAGTGGCTAAAATACAGGGAAACATAATCAAATTTTTGTGGATGGAAAAAAGTTTAGTGTAGCAAAGAGCACATCTTACATGCTTACTAGAAAAGAATAGTTGATATATTATCAAAACTGTTGTATTGTCTGCAGTGCTGATGTGTTTGTGTGTTTAAAGAGAATAATATCTGAAGGGCTTTTACTTACCTATAATCTTTGTTGCTGTTTCATTTTAAGGGGGGACAGTGTATCAGCCAGTCACTGTGGTCACTCCACAAGGTCAAGTGGTGACACAAGCACTGTCACCTGGGACTATTCGTATCCAGAACTCTCAGGTTTGTTTCATGGGCTTCACAGAATAGAATTTTGGGTTCAAATAAATCTCACTGGTTTTAAGAGTTTGGGTTTAATTTGACACACTGTCAGAATGAACTCTGTGTGTACACACATAGTAACTCATGTAAAATTAATGCAAGCACTGCTATAGGAGTTACAAGTTGTATAACATGGCATAAGGTCCCAGAGGGACCTCCCTTGCCATGACAGGTCATCATAGTTCCTACCTGTTAAGTATCTTTTTTTACTGATGGCAGAAAAGTATAGGTACATGGATTTTAAAAAAAAAAAATTAAGAAGAACCCCCCACCAAACCAAAAGATCCTCTGAATTAAATAGACACTATTTTAATGATTAAAACTCTTCTAGTTGTTGAATTAGGTTTATGGCTGGGTAGATTTACTATATTGCATTATGGTGCCACACTGCTGTTATCAGAAATTTGACTTTTTATCATGATGGCAACCACTAGTACTGTGAAACTGTATGTATTTCAGAACTTATGTATGTTGAGAAGCATTTTGCCATAAAACCTTCAAAATACTCAGTTGAGACTATGGGAGATCCTCATATTGGGCTCGTTATATCATACCCTAAAAGATAAGGGCCAGCACTCTTTTTTGGAGAGGCTCTTAAGAGTTGGATCTGGAGAGCTCAAAGAAACAACTAAGGAAAAGGAAACATGAGAACTAGACCATCTTCAGTTACGGAGAACCTTGCTAGCTTTCTCTTGGAGCAGGAAGTGGTAAATCAAATCTTCCAGGAATCCGGAATCAATTAAAAATGTGAATGAGGAGCTACCATCTCCACAGCATAGGATCTGTTGGTAATCACTGACTCACTGTCTTCTCTTCTTCCTTCTTCTGACCTTCCAACTGAAAAAGTATGCTTAGAGTATTCTTTTTATTGGCAGTAGTATGTATGTACTTGCCCATATTCTTCCCTAGAATGCATGCAGTTCTGTCCTCGGATACCTTTCAGAAAGAAATGAGTAAAATTAGTCTCCTAGACTGAAAGGGTTTTGAAGAAAAATGCTTTTTATACCTCTGATGAAAAAAATAAACAAAAAAAGGACTTGACCTTCTATATATATCTGTGGCTACTCTTGATGTTAGTAGGAATCTCCAAACCCACCTATACATAGGTTTGGACCTGTATTCCTTGTCATCCATAGGAAATCCTTCTTCAAATTCTTCTTTTTCAGTGTTTCAGAATGCTGTGGAGGTAAGGGAAAAATATTGGGGGAGAGCTATTGAAAGTTCCTTATAAAGCCTCCATATACAAGCAGATTATTTAGAATGTAAAACATTATTTTGGAAATGAAAGTATGCTCCAAATATATATTTGTTGTAATTTGATAGCTTAAACCTCGTTTAAAACTTGTTTCATACAGGACATAGACATAATGACTGGCTTAAAGAAATTGCTCCGTATTGTCTGAAAAGCCTGATTTAGAATGATTTCAGTTATAGTTGTCTGAAATATAATCTCATATGCAATTTATATGCTGTTTCTTCTTACCTCTGAGTAAGCATTTAAGAACATTCCCTAGCGTTCAGATAACTGATGTGCAAATGATTTGCTTTCTTTTTCATTTCCTACGGATAGATCAAAAGTGAGAAATAAATATGAACCTTTAGGAAAATAGTAAGAGTGTTATAAAGTGAATTAAGAGTTCTACCATGTATATATCTTCTTGCTCTTTGAGAATTTAGATGCATTTATTTAGCACGACCGTTAGCATCTTTGTTTGCAACTCTAGCATAATAATTAATTTTAGTTCGGGTCCTTCGTTTAAGTCTTAAATCAGTACTATTTTACAGCTTCCATAGTTGTTTATGTTTGCACACAGTGAGTATATTCAGCATTGTGTTTTTCAATTGCTCTTCGCATGTGCAAGTGACTACATAGGGTGACAAGGCAATCGGGTCCCTAGGGTGGCACAGATTAGTACAGAGGATCATTAACCTGACATGTACTACATAGGTGGATTTTATTCTAAATTATAGTAAATCGGCATTTGGCTATTGTCACAAGATCACATGCACAGCCTGATAACAGCTGCAATTCTTAAAACAGAAGTTATGTGAAATGTGAAAACTATAGAAATCTGATACAGCATTTTCCCTGGATAAAGACATTTTGGAATGCTATTGTAGGAGAGCTGCTATTGTAAGTCTTCCCTAGCAAATAAAGTAGCTTTTTTATAATCGGCATGCCTCAAGGCTAATTTCTTTTCATTCCTTCTATAAATGAGTTATTCATACATTGATACAGAATACTGCTATTACTATGTTAACTGCCTATTTCTTCTAAAATTATATGTGCAGCTTCAGTTGCAATTAAACCAAGATCTAGGCATCTTGCATCAAGATGATGGCTCATCAAAAAATAAAAGAGGAGTTCTTCCCAAGCACGCTACAAATGTGATGAGATCGTGGCTTTTTCAGCACATAGGGGTAAGGACTAAACATGATCAGGAGTCACAGGTTTTTGTGTAACTCTTATGTGGTCTGTTATGATTTTGCTTCATAAAGAAGGTGAATTTATTCTGTTGTCATTTGTGTAATCTCAGTTCAGTTTTCGCTGAAGTCATCTGGAGTAGTTCCACAGTCAAATGTTGGTTGATTTTATTATTATTTTAATAAGTATGTTACATTTTTACCTCATGATCTCAATAAACATTGTTAAAAGGGATCTTTCTTCATTTCATTGTGTTGAGAACTTAATGCTCTCTACACCCTGGTTCATAGCACAAGGAAAAATAATTCCATCTGTGTTTTGTGGGGTGTTTTTGTAGAGGAGAATTTCAAATTTTCTGGCTTTATCTGCTTTCCAACAATCCTTCTAATGTGTACCAAATGTGTTAACTATCTACTTGCGCTTTCAACAGAATGTCTTTCCTTTGCATAAATACTTAGCCTGAAAGGATAAATGGGTCTCAAGTTATATCACAATATTTAGTTGATTGATATTTTGTCTTTTACAACTATTTTACAACAGACAAACGATACAGGGAAACTGCATGTACGCTTCTTATGTTACGTACACTCTTCATCCGTTTAGTTCAGAGTAGCTTTATTTAACTGGAAAATGCTTGTCAGTACTCTCATATGACATTGCCTTTAGACAGCATAACTAATCAGATCGTATCACATGCTGTGTTGCCCAGGGATCATGCTGTTTAATAAAGACTGTCAGCCATGAGAAGCTTTTTCTTCCGAATTACACATCAGCAGTTAAATGGTATCATACACACTTTCAAGGATAAAATCAGTTTTGTGTAGTAAAGCACTCTTTGTTAAATGATTTTTATCTATAAAAGTTTGTGAGGTTTCTAAAGTTTGTTTTTTAACAAGTCAGATGGTCTTAATCTAGCAGCTTTAATCGGTTGTAATAAAGGAGTCCTTATTTTTGATGAGGAGATGAAACAAGCTTATGCCTTTTTTTGTTTGCTTTTTTTGTCCTGTTTAGCATCCATATCCAACAGAGGATGAGAAGAAACAGATTGCAGCACAAACAAATCTGACACTACTCCAGGTTAACAATTGGTAAGAGCAAAAACTCTTACTTAATGTCTGTCATTGTCTCAACTTGCTTACAACATAGAGAAATCGTTAAGAGTATAACTTGGACATCTGGAGTTGAACTTACTGTTCTACATATGTTACAAAATACGTATAAAAATACAAGAATTATGCACTGATACTCAAGCATATTATTTTTATAGTAAGGTATAATAATACTTATGCCATTTTAAATTATATAAGGACTCCAGAAAACTTTGCAACATTAAGGAATTGCATTCTGTTCTATTGCTGAAAGAGATGGAAGTACTCTCATGTCTCTTCTGCAAGTAAAGAAATTGAAGTTTAAAGACGTTTAGTGACTTGAAGCTCTGAAAAGTGTTCTCTGGTAATCATGGGTGCAAATGTTTAAGAAGTTACTGTCAACAGATACTCATTCTGCTCTTGTATCAAAGGATGCTATCCTCTGAGCAGTGATGTCCAAATGGAGAGTGTCAGTACTTCCACTGCTCTAGTTCATGGTTCAACATGTTTTAGCATCTTATCTTCACTAGAGGTTTAAGATAATACACCTGCCCCTGCAGAAGGAGGAGCAAGGGTGCTGACATGCATCCTATTCTGGTTGTGGTATTGGTTCCTAAAATTATTGCAGCTAAGTCCAACAGGGATCTTCCTCAGATTTCAAAGGTGACGCTGGCTGCATGGCTGCAGAGGGGTCCAGTGGGGAAATACTCAAGACAGTGGCAGTACACTGGTTCCAAAAGCAGAACAGTGTAACTATGCCTGTGTGACACGGTAGTAACGGAGCTCTGTGGTACTGGGATCCAACTAATGTCTCTGCAAAGCATTGCATTACACCATGTGGACCTGCCAGCTGCACCCTACTTCCTTCCATTGCAGGTAAAGATGGGTCCTGGATGTGTTTTGTCAGATGTAGCAAGGGATGCTACCCTCAGTCACAGGTCCTTGCCACAGCTAGCTACATTGAAATTGATTCAGTTAACTGCTGGTAGCTACGTGAGACGTGGCTTAAGTATTTTCTTGTTCACTAGCAGAAAGGGGAAGGGCAGCAATTAGCATGCTGAAGTAAAAAAGTGAAAATCAGGGAGCAAAAAGGAACTGGGAAAGATCTGAAAAATGTGTTTGCTGTTGTCTTCTCGATCAGGAACCAGACCTTGGAAAGCCAGCGAGCCTATAAAATAAGTAATGCGGGAGCTTAAGGAAGTAAATGAAACCAGACCAAACAAACTAGGTTAGACAGGGGCTAGATTTTAGGTGAACCCTAATGAGAGGAGTATCGGCTTTCTGAGCTGTGCTGTCAGCAAGTTTTCTGGTGCTTAGTTTTTAATAAGATCTTGAAATGTACATCTGTCGTGCTGTCTGGAGAATTTCCCCTTCTGAGGTGGGGGGAAAAAATGCTGCTAGCAGCAAAATGATAGAAGTACTTTCTTAGCTAGTTTCCCAAAATCAAAGGATGCCAGTGTTCTAGGAGCAGCTTTACACATTAAAAAGAATGTCATGCCAAGCTGGTAGAGAGATTTCATAGTCCTAATTTTTTTCCGCCACTGCATACTTTGTGAATCTGAGAGAGAATTTACAGCCAACTGGTCATAAGTACTTGTTGCCTTTGATTGTGTTTAGGTTTATCAATGCTAGAAGGCGAATTCTTCAGCCGATGCTGGATTCCAGTTGTTCTGAAACTCCAAAAACAAAGAAGAAAACAGCTCAGAACCGACCGGTTCAGAGGTTCTGGCCTGACTCCATTGCCTCAGGAGTTGCTCAGCAGCAATCTAACGAGCTCACGATGTCAGATGGTAAGGAGAACCGGCTAAACCACAGATTATAAAGTTAATTTCTCTGTAACAGAGAAATGAAGGGTTTGATGCCTTTGGGGAGAGGGAACTTCTTGATATTTCACTGTAAATGTGTTTTTAATCTGGAAAAACACAACAGAAATGGGTCAATTTTTCCCTCTTTAAAAATGTTCTGTGTTTCGGGGGCGTATTCTATTGGAATTTATGTTGAGAGACTGATGCTTTTGTTTCAAAAGTTACGAAACAACAGAACAAAGGTTAGATGTACAACTAAGTTCTCTCAGTATACTGTGTATGCACATCAGTAGCATTCTGTTTGATTAGCAGTATTGGTCTGCAATTTCAGTTTCGTGACTCCCCATCCTGTTCACATTCCTTTCACTATTGCTAGAGGGACTGAGCATCTGCAATTCTATGTATGCCTCGTGTGTCAAGTTGAACATTGAGAAGCAGAGAAATGTAATAGAGCCTCCAAAGACTTTGACTGAAGTAACTTCCTTAGCATCAGATCAACCAAACAGACTCAATTTAAGAAAGATAAATAACTGCTTTAATCTCAGGACCATCCTTTCTGTCCTGCTGCTTTATTCCTTTCCAGTTTGTAGCAACTTTTCCCTCAGCCTCCGCTGGATCTGACAACAGCTTTATCCCTTTTAAGTCGCTTTGAATCTCTGTGAACACTCCCTTTTTTTTGCAATGCATTAAGCTGGAATACTTCGCAGAAATGGTCTTGTGATGACTTGATTGGAGAATTGCTGTAATGGGTGTCCATAACACACCTAAGTTTAAGATTCCTGGCCAGCTTAATTCTGGCATTTCCTGACATTTAAGTGTTTGACAACCTATAAAGCTTTTATTTTAATTTAGTTCCTTAGGTTTTCTTCCTGTTGATTAGAAACAAACTCTGTTATATATAAATATGTGTTACTTAAAATTAGAAACCAAGAAAGATGCTAAAGTACTACGATTGTGCTTCTCCAGGTGCTGTTGTAACAATTACAGCTCCAGTCAACATGAATGTAGACAGTCTCCAGTCTTTGTCATCCGATGGTGCTACTTTGGCTGTTCAGCAAGTTATGATGGCAGGGCAAAGTGAGGATGAGTCTGTAGACAGCGGTGAAGATGATGGAGGAGATCTCTCAACAACAAATATCAGTGGGCTGGTCTTGGATAACAGCGATTCTCTGCAGTAGGAAGCAAGAGAGTGTGACAAAATGTTTAGGAAAAAGAATGGACTGACTGACTGTTTTTATAGTTTGCACAGCAAACATTTTACACAAGTTTTATTTCTAATATGTTTTATATGTAGATATAGAAGGGTGCACTTTTTTGTATTACATAGTAAGCTTAAAGAGTGTTTTTGCAGGTGCAGCAACTTCTTTCAAATGTGTTTTTTCATTTCTTTTCCTTTTCTTATTTCAGAAAATTGTATCTAGTAATATAAAGAACCACATAAGCACCCCTTTGTTCTATGAATTGGAAGTGCTGCAATTTCTAAAGAATTATGCAGTTTCAATTAGTGCTGTTATTTAACACAGCTCTTGATGGGCAGGTGATGTAAATTTAAAGCATGTGACACTAGTGTGTGGAACTTGATCATTAAGTTGGATGCATATATTTGAAAGATGCTTCTGCACCTTAAAAACTGCTAGTCTGAGGTGGACAGCAACACACATAAAAAGAAAATGTTGATGTGTGATTCAGTAGCGAATGTATGGCAATTTAAATAAGTTTAGTTTCTCTCATAGTCCGTGAGCCTGTTTATCATTTGCTATAAAAACTCCTATTTTTACCTTGCCGGGGTTATTGGATAAAAAATATTTTTATAAATTCACTAGGAATTGGGATGACGACTGTATTAAGCAGGAGGAAAGAAAAAAAAAAAAAGAATTTCCAGAGGGGAAAAATAAATGGTTAGTATTCCTATTTGGAAGGTCTGAAAACTGACCAAATTTAATAATCAAGCCTACGCTAGCATTCTATGATTCTCAGCTGTCCCACAGTGATATACTATATTTGATAATAGCATAAGAAGGGCCCACTGTTTGATGGGATTTTGATATTGTCAAACATTGATTTATATTATGTGTAAACTAATATTCAAATTACATTAACTCTGTATCTAGACTTGTATCTGAAGATATTTGCTAAATGAGTATTCAGGTAAGTAAATTCAAATACCCACAACTTTTCCAGTTATTAGAGAAATTTAACAGTTTATAGTTTGTACAACTGAATCTGAAAAATGAAAAGTTGCCTACTATACAGTCATGAATTCTGCTATCACTCTGCTATTTTATTGCATTTGAAATATTTTCCCCTAATACAAAAAGAAATATAACATATGGATTTTTATAAAATTTCTTCAAATCTGAAGGTTACTACCAGAATATACAGCAGGCTTTATTAGAGTAGAAAATCCTTGTGTGTCATTTAAAAACTAAGAGCTAGTCATGAAAACACTTTTTTTTTGTGGTAACAGTTCATTTCTTTTTTTTCCCAGAGTTTGGAGTCTGTGTCTGTCTATCCATAAACACTTACTTTTGAACTTTGTATTTCCCGTTGTTAAGTACAAATAACAGACTCCAAGAGTCTCACAGTAGTCTCACAGTAAGATCAATGTCCTCTTTTCCCCCCGTCCATTTGTCACAATGTTGGGTTAGATCAAAGCCAGAACTCCCTTCTGATTTAGACCAAATCTAGTTCAGTTCTAACGTGACAGGGAAAAAGATGATAGCTTTTAGAATCTTTAGACACTGTATTTGAACAAAGCCCTTTGACAGATGCAAATATTTAATTGAATACTTAATTTCTGCTTCACAAAACACTTAGGCATGTGCTTAGGTCGCATTGATTTCAGTAGGATTAGCACATGTACTTTTTGACGTGCTTAAATGGTTGGAAGCTGGTCTTTAAAGATTGTCTTCCAAGGCAAGTATAAGTTGGTATGAAGAGAAACTTCAGAGAGGAATGTCAGTAGCATTGGCATACATACGTGGCGAATAATACTAGTTTTCAATGACTAGTAGCTATTTTGAAGAATTGGCGTTGGGTTTTACTTGGCACAAGTGATGTTTCTGCTATGGCTCTTGCTTATTCCTGGCTGAGGATCTTGCTTCTTAGTTCAAATGCTGTAGTGATCTACGCCAGCTGGAGTGGTAATCTAAAGACTTTGTTTTCTTCTAACTTCTCTGCTTTGCCACTGATGTGCAATGTTTGTTAAAGAGCACAGTAAATTAATAATGAAAGATCTAATTAGGAAAGCTTTGACATAGCATAACTGTCTCAAAGGCTATTGTCAAATCCAGTTTGACCCCAAAACATTTAAAAAGACTGACATCATGTACAAATCATGCTCCTTTGGAAACATTCAACCTGCTGCTCCTACAAAGGATACCTGAGATGACTAGAACCGAGAGACAGATTCTGTAGTTTTCTTTTTAGTTGTTTTTGATTTAACTCCGTAAGTGCTTCATCACCCCCACAGTTTCCATTATATAGTAGGTTATATTTGTTGGTTTGTTTGGGGTTTTTATTCAGCTACCCTTGTTCATATTTAATAGTGCATTAATCTTTGTACTTCTAGCACGTAGGCAGATGAATAGTGTACTTCTCAGTGCGTACAGGCCTACGGACAAATACGTGCTTTTCCAAATCAACCTATGCTGGAGGAACAGGCCATTTCTCACGATCTCCTTTCCCTCCCTGACCAGTTGTTGCTGCCTCAGATCTACCAGCAGAGCTTTCCCCAGCCTGCTTTGAGGTAGTCTAGGAAGCAGCTCAGCCGGCAGATCTGTTAGGGTAGCAAAGTAGCCAGCAGTGAAGGGAAGGGTAAACCAAAATGGGCAAAAAAAACTTCTGTGGTTTGGAGATAATGTGGCAATGGGCGTTTGCCCACACTTCAAAACTGTGAGAACTGAGATCTTAAAAAGAGAGAGGGTATTAAAACATCTATACAGCTGGCTGGAAGAGGGTTCAGGAATATGTAGTTTATGTGCCACTTGGAACTCAATTGGAAACAACCAGGCATCAGGTTTTGCAAACTTCTGAAAGCTTATTTTTCGGAAAGAAACCGTTATCTGGTTAGCTTGCTTATTCCCCTCACCTTACATGCAGCTGAAGCTTTATTCTGAAACATTTGCGACCTTGTCTTCAGCTAGTTTATCAATACCTGGAAAGTGAAGTTGACAGAATTTACTGTGAAAGGGGGAATGTGGAATAGTTTTGCTGTCAAATTAGAAACATAAAAACATAAGGACGTGGATTCCTAAAACTGAAAAGGCTTTACCAGTGTAGTCAAAGGTATCGCTTAACATACAGAACTCAAACCTTGTCTTTTAATTCAGTGAGAATTCTGTAGTGGGTATGAACTGCACAGAAGTGCTTGTTCTTTTCACGATTTAAAAAAAAAAAAAATAATAAAAAAAGCATCCTTTTTTGCTGTGTAATAAAGATTGCTGGTTTAAGCAAAGCATCACTATTCAGGAAAGGTACATGTTTACAGTAGTTAAAAGTCTTTATAGGGGACCTAACTTTAAACCCATGTATCATTTCCCCCGCCCCCAATTAAAGTCATGTTCATATGCAATAGAACTAATTTGTTTTTAAAATCAGTGTAATTCTTCTGCAATTATGCTTATTGAAGCTTTTAATTTTTTTTTTAACGTAATCTAGATCATTAACCCAAAACAGGGTTCTCAGTCCAATTTTTCCAAGATTTCTGTAACAGGCAAGGCAGCTTCCTGTTGTTCTTTAACTTTAGAAACATTGCGTTTTAGCGAATCAATTCCAAATTGATCAGGATATATTTTTAAATGACTGTTCCAAAGAAATAATCTTGTTGGAAAACATTTGGAATCGACAGGCATGGCTCTGGCTCTGCAGAGGGTTTCCTAGATGTGGATATTGGGTCAAAGTGGAGTCCTGCTGACCTCAGGGAAACTCCGTAAGGCTGCATGTCAGGCTGCATGTCAGCCTGCATTTACCTGCAAGAGAATTGGTTCCTTGTTCTGGTCCCTGATCACTATTAGGAACTTCTGTGGAGCCCTCCAACTTCATCGTGCCTGCATACCTAGGTTTTGTTCCAGTGGAAACCAGGGTATGGACGAAGGGCTTAGAAGGGCAGGAATGTGTGTTGACCTGGTGTGCGCCACAGACCATTTTGATGTTCAAAATATGGCCGGAAGGCAGACCTACACTGAGGAATTAGAGTTCCCAGTTCCTGTGCTTTAAAAGTAGCTTCAGGTTTATCGATATTCTAGTGGAGTAGGGCCACAAAGACGTAATGCATGAATAGTATATCTATTTGTTTCTCTAATCACATGGAAAAAGAATTAGAAGGCAGCTCAGCTTCCTGACTTTATGAACTTGACAGCCCAAAGGATGAAACAAAGCCTTTCCAAGGGATTATAGTTTCATAAAACCGTTAGACTTGTAGCACTTAAAACAAACAAACAAAAAACCGAAACACCCTGGTATTTTGAAAAATTGGAACACATGCATTTAATTGTAATTCAAGTTGATTTAAGACTTATTTTCTGAAGCTGAGTCGTCTTGGGAGAAAAAAATGAATAAGTATTTGTCTATGCAAGACACAAATGTCAAAAATGTGTGAATTGCCCATTTTTAGGTGCTGTATTGTTATTGTCTTTCTGACTTCTGTTACTTTGATTAGTCTTTTAAACCTTTCAGCCTTATATTCAGCTTAGTTTTCAGAGTTGAATAGGCAAAATGTAGTTTTGAAATCCTGTTGGAAATGTAACTAACCTTCATTCCCTCATGAAAATCTCGCGTGTTAAACAATTAAGTGAAATGTTTTGGTTTTCTAATAATAAATTCAAACTCGCACCACCTCCTAAAAACAGAGCATATCCATGAAAATGCAGGTTTAATTGTAGCGTGCAAACGATCAAATCATCAGCCTCGTGCTGAATGCACTTTGCTGTTCGGTGTGGCTGAAGAGTAAAGCAGGTTGGTTCTGCCAAACTCAAACACAGTGTGGATTCCTTCCCCCTCACCACCCTTGGCTTGCTAACCTCCTTCAAACAGGTTTTGGGTTGTTTAATTTTCAAGTCCTAAAGTAACTTGATCATCCAGTGTAAAGTGTAGTGAAATTGGCACTAATGTGCTTTTAAGTGATTGCCCAAATCATGTTATTTGTTCATTCTTGTCACCTGGAAATATAAAATCTGTTTCCTTTTCTGTGACGTAGTTCTTTAGGACCTGCTGACTGATCACAGCTGCTTTTGCCAGAGAAAAGCAAGGTGCGAGAAAGCAGTGAAACGCCTTACCAACCTTGTAGGCTACTATAAAGATACTGACTTCATGTTAATAGAATCCAGCGTTTTCAGGTCGTGACAGAAGTCGCCCATAAATCTCTCCATGGGTTAGCAACATTTGGTCCATACAATCGACAATCTTTAAAATGTGAACCCTGTGACTTTTTTTTTTTGCCTTGGTTGTTAAGGGATTTTGAAGCAACTGATCTATCAAGGGATAAAATTAAAAATCAGAATATGCTTCATGGGTGGTTTATTTTTACACTACTGTTCTCTGTGAGCTGAAAAAGCACATTTTTAAAGCAAAGCATTCGCATTACTTTAACATTAGCAGTATTGTTTGGCTGAAAGACGAGTTATGTTTTCAAGAAATCTCGAGCATAGTTTCAAACTAGTTAACCAGTTCTTGGCCAGGGACAATCCTTGGCCTTTTTATTTGTTTGAGTTTTCTTTTTTATGCAAATGAAGAAAAACGTTTACTAGTTTTTACCAGTGTGGGGATTTTTATTACGCTTTTGTCATGCAGGAGCAGCTTCGATGAAAGAAAGAATTAGCAGGTAAATGGTCCATAATGTGTGTGACTTTGGGGGTTTTTTTGTTGTTGTTTCAAAATTGTTAATTAAAATGGCATGGACATCAAACTTCCAATAATGGTTCCAAGCATATATGGTAGCGACTTACTTGAAAAGACTTCCCCTTGTGCGAGTCCCGTGTGTTAACGTGTTTAGCCAGATAGCAGATACAAATGCAACGCATTTGTAAAATATTACCTTGTTCTACTAGATCAGAAATCTTCAGGGAGTGAGCAGCCTTTTTATTACAAGGCAGCGATTCCTCTTTAGCAAGAAGCTCAAACTCGTTTCATCCAGTGTGTATGAGTCTTACTCAGCAAAGATGGAGACAGACCTGGCTGCTCTGAAGGTAAGGTGTACTTCTGCTCAGCACTGAAGCATGATTTATTCCTACTCTTCGTTCCCCGGCATCTGGCACGGTGACGTCCAGGTGTGATCCCCAAACAGTACAGCCCGGAGCCCAGTACACCTGGCTGAAGGGGTGCGGCGCATGGCTGTGCTGGCTAGGGCTGGTACAGCCTCCTGATGCCGTGCCAGATTTTTACAGCTTTTTTTACTTACGCCAGAATACGTCCCCAAGGATTTTGAATCGTATTTTGTTTTTAAAGGGTTAATCTGTGATTAACGGAGTAGTATGTGTTCTAGACACGGGGGTATTTGGTCATTTCTTTGTCTGACATTAAAAGAGCGCCTGAGAATAACTCCTGGTGATACCGTTGGAAATAGTTTTAACTCCACTGCTGCCAGGGAGCAATTTTTTCCTTAATCTGAAGAGAATAAAAAACTAACCAACCAACCAAAAAAGCCTGTAAAGCAGATTATTTCACCTAAATTATGTCCAGTATAGTGTATTCCTAGTCCGTCGGTTTCAAATTCCCCTGAAAGATGAATCCCCTTCTTCAAGAAGGCATTACAGGAGTTACCGGCATAGTCATAAGCAACTGGTGAGCCTGTTTGCTTTTGTGGAGCACCTGTTTACAAAGCAGTAATCCTTCAGTATGCAGCTTAGGGCTGTTTCTAAATACCCCTCTTTGTAGAAAACCAGGGCAATATACTCAATGCTAAAACGAGGGAAAATAAACTCCACGGGCAGTGTAAAATGAGGATGCTGCAAAAAGTAACAGATAAGGCTGGGACGCATAGTAGGTGCTGCATTATTTATTCAAAATCCATATTTAAATTCATGCAAGTTCAGAGTGTATGTCATGCAAGTATCCAAGGTATGCAGGATTAAGCCTGTGGTGTATTTAAAAACCAAAATGACATCACAAACCACTGTTTAGATACCCTACTAAAATCCGAAAGCAATGTGACCTTCATAGGTCAGCTTTGGTTGGTCTTCCTCATGCAACTAAGATGTGATCTAGAGTTTATGAAGTAATCAGGGAAAATCTCCTATGGATATTTGTCATCTCTGTTGGTCTTTGGACTTCTGTGTCACTACTAGCACAAGGCAGGCGATTAGGCCCTTGGACCTACTCCTGACCCTTATTCCTAGCACGCTTTTTGTTAAGTTGATCGCCGAGTCCTAAACTGATGCATATACTAAATGTGGATGCGGTAATAAAATTTAATTTAGAGACATTTTTGTTAAGATCCAAGCATTTTTAAACCTAGATTTTTTTTTTAATAGTTGTGAAAAATATGCAGCTCATACTTAAAAAGCTAGTGATTGACTTATGCCATTTTTGCTGTGCCCCACCCCACCCCCCGCAGCCTTTCTCTACGAGCTACACACCGCAGAGACTCTCCTGAATGTCTAAACGTTCATCAAAATATGTTTACTATGCACTTCTGCGTAGCTCCGTTTATAGCCTTGTTTGGTCTTGCAGATTTAGGCCGCTTGCTTTCAGCAGAGGCTAGCACACAGAAAAGACGAGGGGACTTAATTATATGTGTGATGACATAAGCAAAATCCATTACTGCACAGGTGCTGATTTTTCTAAGATATTTAGGAGTATATACGGTTCCGTGGGTGAGATCCAAATTAAGGCCAGGAAGGGGGGAGAGAGCGCGAGCATTTCTGTTACTGGTGTCTCACTGTACTTTTATATTGGAACAGGGCGGGGGGGGGGGGTCGTTTGTTTGTTTTTTGACAGCTGATTCTGATTAACTTTCTTAACTCGGTATGATAGCTGGATTGAGACCTGAAAGCTCTTGGAAAATTCACCAAATGAAACTCGGAGATTTTGAGGAACTGGGTTGGCATTTGTTAGACAATACCTGCGCTGCCTTTTCAGCTTTTCAGATGCTGGGGGAAACGCTACTCCTGACTCACTTGTAAACGCAGTGACGCTTCAAGCAGCTACAGAAATAATAATTTTCCTCCAAGATTCTTCATTCTGCTTT
The DNA here is from genome assembly GCF_000699145.1 of Aptenodytes forsteri. NCBI lineage: Eukaryota > Metazoa > Chordata > Aves > Sphenisciformes > Spheniscidae > Aptenodytes > Aptenodytes forsteri. The sequence continues at coordinate 12,680,269 of NW_008795695.1, forward strand.
CAAACAACCGTTTTTGTATTCCTGTTCGTGGTTGTTTTTTTTTTTTTTTTCTCCCCCCTCCCTTTCCTTGAAAGCTGGCACCAGTTAATCCTTGATTACATGCCCTAGGCTTTTTCTGTGTCTCTTGAGCTTTTCAGCTGTGAATAGTGTTGAATAATGACTCCGCAAATCACTCCAAGATTCAAAGCCAGCTTTGCTGGAAAAAGCCCAACAACTTTACAGGACTGAGTTGTGGAGGCTACTACGAATGCAGTATTGGAACGATAACTAAAAATAAGCTGTCCTTAGCGTAGATGCACAATGTTAAAGCTAAATCACTTTAGGCCTAAAACAATTTGTACATTATTTTCCCAAATGAATGTGTGTCATTTTTGTCACGTACATGCTTTTTTATAATGTTTGTGTTTGCTCCAGTAAAAGGTCTTAGGCATAGAAATGCATATTTTAATACTCTGCATCACCAAATATGCACATCTTGGAGAAACATGCAAAACCCCTCCCTATTAAATCATGCAAATCCTTAATTTAAAGAACTTGCACTTAATAAATGGTCAGAAACATCCATTTCCGTTTTAAATTTCAGAAGCAAAATATATCCTGCATCAAGTGTGCATATACTGAGTTTGCCCTGAAACTCCTGACCAGTAACTCCCTCTTCTTGTGCAGCCCCTTGCTTGCTGTTCTCTAATTTTGGCTAAGATAACCCAAGTGTCAGCTCCTCTGCTCTTCCCAGAAGACATCTGTTATAAATGCCAAATCTACATTTTTTTGTTCCCCCCTGCCCACCCACGTGGAAGAAGGAGAGGCTGTTATCTGTAACGCAGAGAACATCTAGCGATCGGGACTTCTCTTACTACCCTGCAATATCGTTTGCAGTTTCTTCTAAAATACCTCCATGATTTTTCACTGTGATATTGAACCAAAGGGATATGGGAAAAAGTCGCGTTTAAAGAATCTGCTTCCGCTCAGTATCCTGGTGTAGGTCAACTTTTACTTCATAGTTTTTCTGTTGACCCGATCACATTTGTGTGTGCGAGTTTGTGCCGTTTGCTGGTTAGCATGCTTGCACCATTGCCACGCCAGCAGGCATGTCAGGGCAACTGTATACGCCTAAAATTTCCTGTAAGGAACACATTCAAAAGATAGTGTCAAATTTTACCTCTCTCCCTGCCCCCAAATTTTAAAGAAAAAGTATTTCTGGGGGAGATGTCGTCAGTCCATTGCCAATACTGAGCGGTACGGTTTAGTTAAATGAGGGGATCCTCTAGGAACCCTCTCTCACATTGCTCTCATCCTGATCGGAAATTACGAGTGCAAAACCTGCCACAGGATCAGGGTTTCTCATAATTTAGGAGCATAATACCCAGACAAAATGACAGCTAGCCATCCCCCTAAAGCCGGGCTTTACAGACGCAGGCTGGGGGAGCGGAGCAGCAGGGATGCTAAAGCAGCTTGGTGAACCACCCAGAAGGAATTCACTTCTGGCAGGGTATCGGGAAAGGAGGAGTACTTGGGCAAACGCTTTAACTCCTTGGCCCTGGGTATAGCTGTGCCGAAAGGACACCTCCTAATGGGCTTTCACTCATGAATATTTTGCCCTAGTATTTTACAGCCTCGTGAGGCAGGGACTGAGAGGGCATGTTAAAAGGACTGATGCCCAAAACATGGTTCTATTTAAATCAATGATTAAATCATTAATACAATGAAGAAAGGCCCCGCCAGTTCCACAAATAACTAAGCAGCAGTAACGATCCTTCACAAAGTTATGGGACACTGAAGAACACAAACCAACCCCCCCAGACTTGATTGCGCTGTATGTAAAATGAGTTCTTTTTAGGAGTTGCAAATTTCAGCTTTTGACTCAATTTTCAGGGCTAGTTTAGGGATGCACAAGAGTCTATATACTGCTTTGCACTTAAGAAACAGGTACGGCTCCTTACCTGCAAACACGCGCCTGGCTGTGATGCGAAGTTACAGCGACATGCAAATGGGAAGCTACAAAACTATGCCAATGTCCAGACCACGGGGAAAATCTGACCTGGCAAAATATAAATAACAATACCAGCAATATTGTGTCCAAAATGTAGACATGCACACGGGTGATTAATATTGGAGAGTTCAGGACAACACCCGTTCAAATAAAGCATGCTAAAAAACAAGGTATTAAATTTCAGTGAATAAATTCTGACAACTGAGCGGTGCGTCATCTTTGAACAGGGTTTTTTTTTCCTTTTCTTTTCTCCCTGTGCTGGTGCGGTTCATGGAAGAAGAAACATAATGCAGCTGCTTATTTCAATGTGATGCAATGTAGACAGATCCTGTGAGACATCCAGGCAGAGGCTGGAGATGCAAGCTATCCTCAAATCAGAGATGGTGGCAGAGCAAAGAAACTGTTCACTGCCTCCAGCGGGCGGCTTGCAAAGGAGCCAGCGGGGACTTTTTGCACAGATGTTTGAAGAGTAACTCCTCATTGTTCCTATGCTGACCCTGTATAAAGAGCATTCACACAAAACCAATATTATTCAGGGATTGCTGTCTGTCGGTCATTCTCTCCTGTTCAAAGGTTATCAGTCACGCAAGGGGGAGAAGCGGCGGGACAGGTAAGACGTGTGACAAAGAATAAACAGCCTCAGCCGACCACCACCCTCCCCAGGCGACAAGGAGCCTGCCCAAATCACTCCTGAGTCCCTCTGAACAATCGCTACGCTTGCAAAACCAGTCACTACGTTTGCAAACCCATTCTGATTTCCTTAAATGCTTGGCAGATGCAAAAGAGAGCTAACCTCGTGGACTAAAATACTCACGCCCTGCAAGCATATACAGGATGTGAATTTATTCAGCTATTTGGAAATACCGGGACAGCATGTAATTAAAACCTACAATGGGAGGGATTTCTTGCGCTGTTGACTTCAACAGCAGCACGGGATGCTCAGATGTCGCGTATGGTTGGCGTAGGTGCTGTTTTCCCCCACCCCACAACAGGTGAGATGGGAGCTGCTTTCTCCCTGCTTCATTCATGCTGGTGTCTGGTCTGTGAGGTGACGGTGAGCTTTAACCTTTCTAAAAACTAAGAGATTTTTTCAACCAAATGGAGAAGAGCAGAGGGGTAAGGGACGCTGGGTAAAACCCCTTTCCCTGTGACAGAAACACGTCCTCTGGGAACAGGGCAGGGACGCGCGTGAGGCCGGGGGCTCAGCTTGTGCTGGGGCTGGGGAGCCCTGGCAGCCGGCTGGACCCGGAGCACATGGAGGCATGGGCACCCTCCCTGCTCGGGGAGGGCGGTTTCTGACCCCCTCCCCACGGCTCAGCTGCAATAAAATCCCTGGTGGAAGATCTGAGTGTTCACTATCGCAGGCTCAATGTCAGTTTACATCCAGAGTCACCGTCTACCTTCTCTAGTAACACCTCCCTCAGGAAACCGGGGGAAAGTAAGAGGTGTTGTTTCCTAACCTTGTTACTTGTCGCAAGCGACGAGCTTCTCAACTCTGAACTGCAAAGCAAGCACTGCAGAAATTGCTGACTGCCCGAAGATGACTCGACTTGGTGTCTCCTGTGGCTTTCCACCTTGAGCGGGAGCGCGTGGTGGCTTTTGCGAGGCCACGTCACGTCTCGGTTTGCAGTGAGCTCTCTTCCTCACCCAGACCAGCCGTCAGGTTTACTGCGGTTTTCTGCAAATCACACAGGCAGGAGGCGAAACTGCCGAGCATGTGGGCTCTGCGGGGCGGGTGATGGCCACAAGGGTCATCCCGCCATCGGGGATGGGACGGGGAGCTTGCCAGGCACAGGCTGGGCACCTGGGGGGGCATGTTTTCCCCATTAAAGGCGTCCTTCTCCTCTCCCGCTCTCTTGCTTCCCCGTCCCTGCAGCAGCCAGTGGAGGACTGGGGCAAGGAGGTATCCCAGCTGCCCCGGCTCCACACAAAACACGTCCCCTTATGTCCCCAGCACGTCCCCTTCATGTGCTCTCAAACTGCCCGGTGCAAGGCCGCGTGGCCCTGTTAGTCCCCAAGAGCCCTCCAGCCTCGGGAAAAGTCCGGGTTGGGGGTCCCAGCCCGCTCCCACCCTGCAGCTACCAGCCGAGGGCCATTGGTGGGGTGGCAGTGTGGAGGGGGACAGTGCGACCACTCAGATTCCCTTATTCCCCAGGCCCAGCTTTGAGGTGCAGCGGTTTTTCAGACGTGCTGAGCTCTCGCGTCTCTGGCCGAGGCTTACCAGAGCGCAGTGCAGAGTCAGCCTCTGACAGTGCCAATTGACGGGGACCGTCGTTTCATCTTGAAAAGCAAATTCGCCTGCTTCCTCCAACTTTTCTTCTAACCCTTCATCTGAATCTCATCTGCTCGCTGGTTTTTTGCAGTCAAACGGCATCAGACAGAGCAGTAAAGAGGAATATGAAAAGAAGCCAGGGGGCATGTTTAAGGTTTCCAGGTATACCCGGGGCCAAGGTGGCTGGAAAGAGGCTTGCCTGGCCCGAGTAACACCAGCTAACGCACGAGGAAAGCATATGTGTGCTCATCAGCACAGTTTTCAAAAGTTTATTGGTAAAATGGATTTTGCTCAACCCCTTGAAGGAACAAAATTAACAGTTGTTAATGTGATGAAGCCGTGTTTTTTATTACAGTCTCCCTACATATATATATATGTATGTATCTATATATCTATATACGTCAAAGCATTCAGAAGATGCAGTTCTGCCACATCCTATATCTGTCTCCAGCAGTGGTAAGGGGAGAGCAGGAGTGAGGAGGACACAGTCACTGACAAAATTTGGGGTATTCCTGCTGAAACAGGACACAGCAGGGACTGACAACGGGGACAGCCCTGGGTAACTGCTTCATCAAGGTGGCTGTGAAGGATCGACCCTTGACTGCCAGCATCCTTTACGTGGGTCTTCATAGCTTTGCTCCAGAGGATGGAGGCACGAGAGGGGTTTGCTCCCTCCTAAGAACACAGCCATGTGCTAGCCCACCTCCTCCCCCAACCTCAAAAAAAGCCTGGAGAGGGGGACGTCAGCCAATCTTCTGATTTTGGTCCCACCACTTTGAATTTGATGGAATTACAGGAAGCGAAAACCTGGCTCCCGGGAGGAAGTTTATCTAGTGAGTTATATAAACAGACTATATTATATAAACATAAACACATACAAAAGCACAATCATCTTACAAATAAATAAATAACTGCATTGTTTCAGTTACATGCTAGCAGCAATCTAACCTCTCATAGCCCACCGCCATGGAACAAACCTTACAACAAAGAAAGCTCACCCGCTATAGACGCTTTGCCCTGGCGTATAAATGACATACAATGCGGCATCTCTCCGGCGCTCTGTGGCACAGCCGTATCCATCGCCAAGTCCTCTAGGACAGTTTGAAGCATTTAACAATTTTCAGTGAGGTTGCCCCAAGGTGCAGAAAGCTTCCTGCTGCCAGAGAGGCTCCCCTGTCCTCCTGCCCTCGGCCGGCAGAGAGGACAGGTTCACTCCTCACTCTCACCGCCGCTGC
>NW_008795695.1:12686196-12735678 GCF_000699145.1 Aptenodytes forsteri
AGCCCCCAGCAGTGCCGGTGGTCGGCTCCTCCACATCCCTCTCGGGGCATGGGGTGCAGGCACTGGGGTCGCACGTGGGTTTCGGGGCTGCACCACAGAGCAGGAGGCAGGCGAGCGACAGGCGAAGGGCACTGGCGAGAGTCATGCTTCTGGGTAGAGAAAGGGGGAGATAGGCGCAGGCGTCATGCTGGGCATGGGCACACCAAAACCCCAAGGTCTGGACCCCCCAAGGTTCAAAGCGAGTGGGATGCAGCCACCTCTCCCCGACATGCCCATTAGCCGTAGTGTTGGTCATCTACAGCTTGCTGGGACCAGGGTGGTTTGCTCTAAAACAAAAGGTCTTGTGCCCAAAAGCTCATCCTGGCCCGACCAAGGTGTCCTCCACCCACCAGCTGTTCAGATGGCTGCAACTGGGTTAGCAAAGTCCATGTTGCAGCACACACTGAGCTTTGGCACGGCTGCCCTGGCCAGCAAATGGCACTTGTTCACCCCTATATTGATGCTAATAATTTACATTTCAGTGACTAATTGTTCCTGGGAGGCATTCAGGCATGGACACATGAAGGGCTCAAAGAAGCCCACTGTCTGCTTTGGTGGCTCGTGCTGCGGCTACTACTGCGGTTGGGACCCTGCTTCTCCCAGCACCTCACACTGTGCCGCTCGCCACCTGGCAGCTCGCTGCCTGCCTTTTCCAGCCACCTCACTCCCTTACGGGAAGCCAAGGGGGTCACCTCATCTTTGTTTCAACTTGTGAAGCCTTTGCTTCATAAGGAAGATGTTTCCGACGTTGGGCACTCCTGTGTGACTCTGCTCTTTGCCTTCCTCAGTTTTTCAGCCAGCTCGTTTTCAAGCGGAGAGCTGTTCACGGGCATGAAATCCCCTCCTTGTGCCTGCTCCCTCCTCCTCCACTTACACCTCCTAGGATGCACAGCACTGACTGGCAGCTCATGCTGACTCCCTTCTCTGTTTTAAGGCTGAGGACTCTTTTTTCGGACTGTCAACTTTTCAAGACGCAACGTTTCCTTAAGTGCAGCCCGCACTTTTGGATCCTTTCCCCCTGTCTGAGTGACCTTACATCCAGCTGTGTTAAATACACTTGCTTCCCTCCTGCACTGGGTCCTTCTAGGTTGGGTCTCTTCTCCCGTGGCCCCAGTGCCACCTTTGATTACAATTATATTGTTACCTTTATGCTGTGCATTTGATAGCCCCAATTTCCTACTCTTGCAGACATGCAACTACTTGCAATTACTTCTTAACATTTCTTTAAAGAGAAATATTTCCAAATTGCATAACGATAAAGAAAAAACTTGAAAGCATGAACTCCATCTGTCTCCAATTTGAAAAAAGAAAGACTTTAAAGCTTTCCTGTTTTTAAAGCAAACTCTGGCTTGTTTCAGTTACTGGTAACTGCTTCATCCTTGCTGTAAGTTACTGTTCTGCCCCTTCGTCTCATTCACACATTTTAATCTACTGGTTACTTTATCATCGTTCCCAGCGGACTGATCGCTGTGCTGAGCAGCACGGAGCCCAGACCTGCTCCCCGTGGAAAGGCTGCTGCTCGGTGAGGATCGCCCTTCTGCAGCCCCACACCGAGAGCTCCCTCCTGGCTGCTCCCGACTTCAGCTGCCCGGTTCCTCCGGGCTTCACACACAGACAGAGAAGGGCACCGCTGTCAGACACCTTTAAGTCAAAGGTTTTGCACACCCGAACCTCTGTCCAAGCCCAGCAGTCCCATTCACCGCCGAAACCTCTGACCCCACCTAGCAATGAAATCGTGCTTCTTCAACAGATCCGATTTCCAGCAAAACCACAACATCGAGTTTGTCATCAGGCAGCTGCAGCAGGAACAGCCTCCTGCTCAAGCCAGGCCACTTTTCCTGGTGAAAATGTTCAACCTCCCCCTTAGTTTTGGAAAACCAGGCTGCAGGCTGGCCGAGGCACTCCCCTCCTGCCCCATGCCAGGTCCCCACGGGTCCCAGCCACAGCCATGCTGCAAGGCACTGCGCGGCACCGGTTACCTGCAGGGTGGCCGGCCAGGCGGGATGGGCACCGGGGCGTGGTGCAGGATTCTGAGCGGTGTCTCCGGTCTTTGCTCCGCAGCTTGCCCAGACCCTCTATTTATGTGCTGCCGGTGGTGGCTCCATGATGAAACACTGGTGGGGGGAGACAGGGGAGGCGGGGAAGCCTCTGTAGCACAAAAGGTGGCTGGGCAGGGCCAGCAAGATGCTTATCTTGCTGGTGGTGTTGGTTTAGTCTGTCTGACCGCAGACTAATCTGCCATCTCCCAGCTGTCTGCAAGTCTGTCATCTCTCCCTGTGCCCCTCTTTGCAGACTTCAGACAGGGTTTCTGAAGAGTCAGCATCCCCCTGCGCTTTGCAGGCTGCTGGGGGCACAGATGCCGGTGTCCAGAAGGAAAGCAAAATGATTTCAAAGCTCTAGGGAGGCAGTACAGGTGGAGGGTAGCCAGCTCCGGAGCTGCGATGCTCCCCCTCAGGAGTCGGAGGTGGGCATGGACCTTCTTGGTGCACCTGTTTTATCCCTGTCTCCCTGTAGCTTCCCGGGGCAGGGCAGCCCTCCCACGCCGCATGCTTGACACACATCGTTTAAAGCACTTTAGGCTGTTTTCCTCTGGATTAAGCTGCAGGGAGCCAAGGCCACGTGTCCCAGCGGAGGAGGTTTGCATGGGTTTCACGTGCGGGCATAACCCACGTGCCCTGACTGGCGCAGGCAGCCCGAGTTCCCCTGGGACCATTTGCTCCCTAGTGTGAAAACGTCTTAGCCTGATGTACTGATGAGCTTGTTGGAAATGTGCCCCCCAACGCTGCAGAGCAACGGGATGAAGAGCAGGTATGTCTTGCAGCAGATGGTACTGTGGAGAGCAGCAAGGGTTTCAGGAGCACACACCCCCCCATGCACACACACACACCCCCCTCAGAGCAGGAGGTGGGAGAAGAGCGTGGGCTGGTGCTGCGGGTCCGTCTCCTGCACCGGAGCTGGGCACCGCGCTCAGGGCAGTGGGACGGGATGCTGCCTGGCCCTCACCCTCCTCCCGCTGCCCGCTCACAGCTCCTTAAGCCTGAAAATGCCTATTCCTCTGGTAGATATGTAGATTCCTCTGGAGGATATGTAGATATCCTCCCCTGCTTGCTGAGGCCTTTTCCACCCCAGAGATGTGGCGGGCAGAATAGCAGCAGCCAGGGGTGTCGGTGGGGCAGCACCCTGCCCTGGTGCATGCTGTGGGGCACGTTTGCATCCTCAGGGTCACAGCCTGTGGTGAACTACAGCAGATGCAACGCCGACATCCCTGGCCAGGGCAATGCCACCATTGGATGTGCCTGCTGGGAGCAGCCCCTGGGGGCAGGGGCCAGGGGCCTTGGGAGCGCTTCGGTGAGGCTGGCTCCAGCCCAGGTGGAGCAATCCCAAAGCGTCTGGAGCTTGTGCCCAACTTTATTCGTTCCCACACTCATAGTTAACATACAGAAGCTGTTGTAAATATTCGTGGTTACTATTCAGGAGTTACTTCACCTCCACTGAAACGCAGCTGTCTGTCCCATAGCCTGCCTGCAGCTGGCAGCCACCGCCCCACAGCGCTGCTGCTGCTGCTGCTGCTGCTGCTGGGAGCGCTGGGGTTCGGGCTAAGCCGTAAGGGCCGTGCAGACTGCGAAGAGATTCAGGGCGGCAGAAGCTTGGGCTGTCGTTACATGCTGTTAGCCCATCATGTGGGTTTTCAGCCGGTGGTTTTTTCAGAGCTGCCACATTTTGCACACCCAGGTGAGCACACAGCCCCACACACTGCACACTCGGTGCACCGGGCAGCAGCCTACTCTGCAAGCAAACACTCAGTTCAAATGCGTCAAATATTGTATTCATTTCTGTTCAAACTCACGGTAATGGAACATCTTTTGCATAAACATATGCAATTTCTGAGAGGACAGTCCATTAGCGTGGCTTGTCCCCCACAGCCTTGGTACTGCTAGACCAAAAGGAGAGCTGTCTTGAGCTCTTGTTTGCACGTGCAGCGGCAGCCTGGAGCTCTCATTCCTGCTGCAAAGCTCTCGGGTGCCACTCAGACACCTTAAAGCTTCCCTAACCCCCTGGAAGAGACCTGCCCAGCATGCAGGGACTTATTTCCATGTGCACTTAGAGGGCCTTGTTCTGGGGCAGGGTGGAAGCAGTCTCCAGGCACGGGGAGGTCACCCCCTCGAAGGTGCCCATGTCTCCAGAGCAGCCCAAGGAGTTGTCTCACACCTGACCTTAAAACTCACGAGCGGCCTTTGGGACAAGAGCCATCCCACTGGGGTACTCGCATAGGAGGTGGAGGATCTGGGGGCTGGAGGGGATCGTCCCAGCCCCCAGTGAAGGGGAGCTTCCTGCAAAGAGAGACGTGACCCTGGCTGCCGGGTGGAGGCAAATCTCTCCTCCTTCTCTTGCAGCCAGGCCTGCTGCACAGGAGGACATAGTACAATTAGGGTCATCAGGAAGGGTCTGGCATGTCCCAGGCTTCAAAGTGGTCCAGGTTCAGACTAAGTTCTGTGCTTCATGGAGTTATGGGGCATTTTTAAGACTTATTTATGTGAGTTTGGAATACATGCATGGACTAATATCCTTCAGTTTGCAACCGAGTTGCTAAAATAAATACAATACAATGAGGTTGATCTAATCCATTTCTACTTTTTCTGAACAAATATGGTTATTACTCAAGCAAGAACTCGCAGAAGATCTGATATAGATTGTGTCACTCAGGAAACAAAAGACAGTGGAGACACTCTTCCTGAATATAAATACTTCAGCATTCTATAATTTAATAAAAGTCTCGTACAAACTAGATTAGATTGAACGTATGGACTAGCCAAAATCAAAATTGGTTGTTGTCCCCTTGGAGCAGCTCCCAAGACATATGGAAAGACTGCAGAGCTCTTACGTGTTTTGGGAGCAACTCCCCCAGACCTGGTTTCAACAGTGCTTCAGTTTGGTCCCACAGCCCTCCTTTCACATTTGCTTTCGTTTATGTTTTTTGCACCCATGGCACGTGGCTTTTCTGACCTTCATTATCAGTTCCTGGAACATAATACTCTGACAGCAAAATTAAGATCAGCCTCTCCTTCGCCTCTACCCCTTGATAACGAGCTCTCAGGACGCATATTCATGAGATGACAGTTACAGGACCCAGGGATGCAGCCATACTCCCTCTCCCAGTTACTATATTGTGAGAATGAGTCTTTACTTCTTGAACGGGTTTGGTTCACTGCCCCCTCCCGCGGGACCGTGCGCGAGACACCCGGTGCCACCAGCTCCCCCAGAGGTGAAGAATGTGCTTTCCAAAGGCCAGTTGCCGCTGGAGGAGTGATCATTCCCCACCTGCCCAGCACCTCGTCCCCCCCTGCCTGTCACAGCCCTTGGCTGTCCCTTCCCGTCCCTCCTGCCCGTGCCTGCCCAGCTCCCCACCTTTTGCGTACCCGGGTGCCGCGTCCCATCCGTTCCCCACTCCTCATCGCTCCTCCGGGGCCCTGCCTCTCCCACTGCCTCCTTGTCCCCCAAACAGAGCCAGGGGTGAGAAGGAGGGTCTCCCAGGGGTGCCTGCAGCCCTCCCCGCGAGGGGTGGAGAGGGGCAGGAGGGTGCAGCCGCAATGTGGCTTGCCCCCAGTCCTGCTTCTCTCGCGGCGGAGGTGGGCTCCGGCCCCGGTGGGACCAGGGTGACTCACAGCAGCTGCAATACCAGCACTGCGTAGGTAGCTACTGCTAGCAAACACACACAAACCCCCGCCTGCTAAAATCTGGGCAATAACAACCCTTCCCGTCCCTCCCCCACACGTTAGCTCTCCAGCCCTGGGAAGCTCCGTGTAACCACACATGGCTATTAAACGCAATTTCTTTAGTTATCTTCTCTTTAGTGATATTCTGGGTGGCATTTAGCAGACAAATGGTTACTACATTACAATTTTCACCTAGTCATTTTGAGAAACTGTCAGCTGGATTAGACCAGAAAGCACCTTCGGCCGGGTGGTTCAGGCTCGGGGGGAGCAGCTGGCCCTGCCGGAGGAGCGGAGGTGGGTGCAGCCACGCTGCTGTGCTACATCTTGTCGTTTCTGCTGACAAAGGTGAGGAGGTCCATCGCTGTGACCACACCAAACACCATCTGCTTCATGAAGGAACTGCCGTTTCCATTGACTGTAAGCACAGAAAATGCCAGTTTAGTGGAAGGAAAAAAAAAAGAAGAAAAAAACCCCCACAGCTGTGCAGAGGCTGCTATTTGTTTATTAAGAGAAAACCTGAACGGGGACAGCAGCTGTCTCTGCTCTGCCTCAACAGAAATGACTGATGCAGCCTCGGTCGGGTTACTGGGAGCACGTCAGGGAGGTTTTAGCTGCGAATAATGCACCCTTTACCAGAGCAGGAAACAATTTCCCAGTTGTTTTTACCCAACCTCTGTTCCAGTCCCGTTTCTGTCACCACAAAACTGTTCAGGCCAAATTAATGAGACTCTTCAAGAGCGGCAGTGAGACACTTTCTGCTCTGTTCTCATAAGGTCCTACATCACCATTCACAAAACAGCATTGCAACAATTGCTTTAACTATCTGATAAATGTTTTCTTAAATAAAAATAAAACTAACCACCAGAGTCCAAACACGAGATAAAACGCAACCTCCGAAGGTGTGGGAAGAAAGTAATAAATAAAGGGTAACTGTGACAGCATTAAAACAGGAGCTCTGGAAAAGAGAACGGGTGTTATTTAAAAACCAGAGCAAGAGGCACTGCATACAGCTGGCTGATATTTTTTGGTGGGTACCATTTAATTTGCAGATACTGTTCAATTTATATCGAAATGTGATACAAAATAGATTTTCATTGTTTTATGACAACACAGCTGAGAAAGGAAATTCTGCCTAGCATTATTTTTGGTGAGAGAATTGGAAATGTGCATCAAAGGCAGTTTTGAATGAGAGACTTTCGTTTGCAACATTTTGTGGGAACACGGCTGGACTCGCAAGCCAGCTTTAGAGCTGATGGGGCTTCGGGGCGGCAGGCCAGGGAGATACAAGCAGAGGGGTTGGGGTGTTTGTGCACAGTGGGTTTCAGAGGCCCCGAGTTCAGCAGGCAGCCCTTTGCTGGCAGTCAATACAGCACAATGTTGCGTGTTGCTCACCACAGGAATGCATTGCATGTTCAATGTGTAATCCCATCACATCAGCATAATTACACCCTTCAGCTCTAATTTAGAAGACCTAAACATGGGTCTTCTGACTGCTTTTTCATGTTGCTAACGTTTTAAACAAAGCAACTCCCTCGAGATAAGGTCAAATTTGTACTTCTAGAAGTTTTACGGTATAATTTTACTGGAAAGGTGTGTTAGATAAGATTTGCAGAATGGCACTTGCCACCATACCTGTTTTGGTCAGAGGAACAACAAGGTGTGGTCCCTGCTGCCATCAGGGATGGCAACCCTCATGTGTCAGCAACCCTCACGCTAACGTGGTCCTACTGCACCGTGACTCTACTGAGCTGGTTTGCTTCACCAGCGAGGCGGGTGGCTGTACAGTGGTTTGAGAATAAACCAAAGCTGCTGGTACGGCTGCTTTATTGGACTAGTCTAACGGTGCTCCCAAATTGGCAGAGCATCCCTTTATCCAGCCACGGCCCAGGTAAGGCTCATACACGGATGCCTCAGGCTGCACACATCAGTGTGCGTTGTGCCTCCTGACTCCCGACTCATGTGCCCCTGCCACAGGGGCTTGCTCACGGTCCAACACATTTGTTTTTGGCTTTCTCAACTTACCCTGGACCTCCAGGGTAGGTGTCTGATAGCACCCAGTGTGAGAGGTCCCTTAGCATATCAGTGTACCCAGCCCCCTTGGGGTGCACAGGCAAAAGGACATCTCTTGGCTGCATCTCCAGGGGTGGCGAGTGGGAACAGTGGTGTTCAGAGAAGATGGCACAGCCTCTGGGCATGCACAGCAGAAAGTCTTTAAGCAGTGGGATGCAGACTGTGTAGTTTGTTCCCTTGCACTTACATGCCTGAATTCCACCTAAGCTTTATATGATGTGCCCAAATATTCCTTTTGACCTTGCCTTTGGGCTACTAAGTCTATGGAGATCCCTAACTTCCCCCTTGTTTCCTCTGCTGCCCACAACCAGTAAGGTAGTGATTTGAATTCAAGGTCAAGAGGCTAAATGAGTACTAGAGGCCTGAGCCTACAGCTGTGCAGCAAAGGCACTGTGCCCCAAGCTGCTGCCTACAGTCCACCTTGGCTGTCAGAGGGGACCAAATGAAATCCCGTAATGAATCATCTTCCCATCCCCAAAAGTGAGTTTCCATGGGAAACCATGAGATGAGGGGAGGGGATGGAGCTGATGGGTGCTTCAGCATCACTCCTGCGTGGGGGGACAACACAGCTCCCATGTCCAGGATGTGGGAAGTGCTCCTGCAGGACACACACCAGTAGCGTACTGGTCCCAGGCTCCTGTAGTTACGGTTTTCCCCCTCTCCCCTCATCCCTGTGGTGTCAGGAAAGGAAAAGGGTGAACAGTTGGCAGTTCCAGGGCTTTACGAAGCCACGGGGCAGAAAGCCTTTCTGCAAAGGCTCAGGGACTGCATATGTGGAGCAGCTGTGCTGACAGCTACCAAGCTCAGTTTGAGAATTTCCCTCTCACCTCTCAAACATTCATGGAAAGCCCGTACAGTGCTTCTGCAGATACCTACACTGCATTTGCTTGTGTACAACGATAGCAAAATGGTCGTTCTCTAGGATGCAGGAAAGCTTCCCGAGGCTATCCTCCAGGCCAATCTAAACAGAACAAAAAGAGACATTTTATGTTTCACTTTACATTTAAAGAACAGTGGTGCAGAGCCTGACTCCTGCCTCTGACTGTAGCCATGAGAGGGCAGGGTGGCACCCAGCTGGACCAGGATCAGGTGCACCTCACCCACCCGCACCCTTTTGGGGAGATGGGAGGGGATGCAGGCAACCTGCAAACCTGGCTTTGCTGTAGCTGGAATACAGCGCTGTCTCCCCCCAGCCCAAAGGGCCTCCATGGGCCAGCATGAGGTGATGGCTCCAGCTCCCCTAAAACACCATCCATTTACCTCACTCCATCTCTGGACCATTGATGGCCATCCGACCCAGGCATCCCTCCCCTGCACACCCACAGGAGCTGCCCTGTGTCCCGTCAGAGCCCATGCCTGTTGCCCCAGCTGAGCCCTGGCAATGGCTGGGCTCTGATTTCAGAGGGTGCTCATCCCCCAGCTGGACGAAATCCTCTGACAATGTACAATTGGGGGTGGACATTCATGTACTTTGCTCCTTGCGTGAAAGCTCCCATGTCTGAACCCCACAGGCTCAGCAGCATTTTTGCAGGTGCCTGTCCTTACTCTCATCTCCATGTTGTCTCCACTGCCCTCCCCACCTCTCTCTACCTTCACCTCTCTGTCTTTTCATTGACCTTTTCTCCCAGCTCCTCTCACACCTCAGGGCGGTGGTGCACCCCTCCCCATCCCTGGACAGTGGTTGACACCAGCCACACCCTTAGCGGTACCTTTGAGAACTGGTCGTAGATGACCTTCGTAACGGGGTCTGAGAACTGTGCGTTTCCAGCCAGCACCGAGGTGAGGGTGTTGCTGAGGGTCACCATTCCCAAAATAAGTCTGTAAGGGAACAGGGAGTTTTCCAAAAGGTCAGACCTGAGGTAGGGCACACGTTTCATGTAGGGGCTGAACTGCTCCCTTTGAAGTCAGTGACTAAACTGCTGCTGCCAGCAGTGGGAGGCACCAGCTTTCTCCTCATCTGAGCAGGACAAGAAGATCCTTGTCCTCACCAAGCTGTTGGTTTAACAGTAAAGTCTGCTGTTGCAGTCCAGGACTTAGCAGCTGGGAGAAGAAAATCTTGTGGGCTCTCCAGCTGCCTGTTTGTGTGGGTTTCCCACCCAGCCCTCACCTCTCCTCTGGCCTCCCCTTGCCTGTGCACTGATCCAGCCTCCGCTGAGTGTGGTGGGCACTGGATTTGGCTTTGACTTTAACTAGCTCATATACAGGGAGTTTTTTTGACGAATCTTCACAAAGAGGCAGATGATATTTTAAAAATATGCATCACAGAATCTAACACAAGAGCCCCGTCACTGGAGCAGTAAATGGGACTTTCTCTTTAGCTTCATCATGGCTGCTTTTCCTATGTGAATGGCCATCTCTGTAACGAGTAAAAATAGTTACCCTGATTCAGCAACAACAGGAGCTTGGTCGTATCCCTTCTCCTGGAGGATCTCAATTGCCTTTTGACAGCTGACTTCTGGGAGGAGAATGAGAGGGGCTGAGAGATTCAGTTTCTGCACCTTGATGTTCCACCACCTGTTGAAAGACAAATGGCAGCACCAAGCTGTTACTCTCTGCTGCACGGCTGTGGGCCTTGCTCAGGGAGGAAAGGCCAGTAGAGATGAGACCAACCACACAGAGATATTCTGCCTGCCTGCAAATTCAACCCACTCCTATCCCCAAAGCAGTAACGCTACAAGTCCACCATGGCCAGGTCTTGTTGAAGCCAAGCTTTCCCTATGCCCGGTGTTCACACAACTCCAGAGGCAGGGCTGAGGCCAGCAGTCAGCAAGGTGCTGAGCTGTCCCGAATCCAAGGAAGCTACTGAGGGCTTCACTTCAAGCTCATGAGTGGAGGCCTACCAGTTTTGCTTCTTTGGTTTGTATCCTTGGTCCTCAAAATGCAGTGTTTGCAGCTCCTTCAGGAGAGAGCCTGGCAGAGATGCTCGTGTGACTTATGAGGGACAAGATACGCTTGTTTGCTGGGGACCACATGCAACTCCCAACTCATCTCAGCCCTTCATCCTTGCAGAAAAGGCAGGGCGATGCTAGAGGTTGGAAGGGCCCAAGAGCAGTTCTAACCAGGCATGAGTGGCCTTGGAAATGTATTAAGTTTTTAGGAAATATTTTGCAATAACCTTTGGTAATAGTAATCCAAAGGAGCAGGTGACACCAATAATACCTGCTGTCTTTAAAGTGAGACTAGGCACTTTCTAAACAACCAGCATTTGCCCAGCCACATGTCAGCTGGCACCAGCAGTTTGTCTGTGATTCCCTGCCTTGAGGGGACTCTTTTCCCATGGTGTGCAAAAGACAGCTGAGTTGGTCATCTTTTCTGGCCCGCAGCTCTGGAAAGTGGAAATTTACTGTTCCCTGCCTGAAAAGACCTCCAGAGCTTTTTGAAAGGGTGCTTGCTACAGGAGGGACCCACCTCCCTGCCAGCCCGATGTTCCTTTGAACATCAGCAGTGGAGTAGAGAGAGGAGGTTTTGAGTGGAGCTAGATGTTTACCTCAGCTGTTCTGCTTGGCAGGGTTTAGATGACTTGGACAATGACTGCCACGTGGGAGGGGATAGGCAACTTCGAGACAGAAATGGCTCCTTTATAGACTTTGATTGAAGAACTGGGATATCTAACCACTCAAAAGAGAGGAGCTGACATTACAGCCTCCCCAGAGGGATCCGGACTTAACTGCGTTTTTTTCTACATACTAAAAGATAATACTTTCCTTTGAAGATAATAATTCCCAGACTCAGAAAGCTGATTCCCTTAGCACCGTTTATACTGGCGGAAGTTGTCTTACCAAGGCTTGTGCTCCTGGACGTCATTTAGGAAACCATTTTTTATCATCCACTTATCATTCAAAAATTTGGACCTAGAAATCACCAACAAAGAGCGAGTCTGTGAGCCTTCCAGAAGAAGTCGTGCTTTGTTTCATGCACTAGACCACAGCACTGCCCCAGGGCTCCCATGATTTTTGCAGCTGGCTGCTCTTAGCCCCTTTTAAGGTCAACGGGAGCTGCGGGTGCTCAGTAACTCTTAGAAGCATGCCAGCTATTTGCCTTCCTAACTTTAGGCATGCAAGTTCAAAAACTGTAGCTTGACTGATTCCTGCTCCGTGCAGTAAGTCAGTGACAAGAGGAAATAAAACCCAAGTGTCCCAACACCCAGCCCCTGGTGCTTGCCACTGTAGTACGCTATTTCTCTCTGTTGTTTATTTATTTATTTTCCTGGGAGCTGCTCGAGGGAGACTCCCAGCTCTGGCTCACTCCGAGTGCCATGCTATCACTTATTGGGGTGGCTCTCCAGCAACCCACACCACCTGGGCTCAGCAGTGCTACGCTCATGTCACCGAAGGGCCCCATGGCCCCAACCTGGGCCATATGCAGAGAGGGTGGGGAGGAGGCTATGGGAGCTCACACCCCGCTACTGGAAAGCAGGCAAGGAAGCGAGAAACTCACATGTAGTTCCTGACGGAGTCGGGCAGGATGACGACGCAGCGCTGACCTTCCTTCAGGTCCTTGGCAGCCCGCACGGCGATGGACATGGCACTGCCCGAGCTGCCACCTGGATGGGTACCAAGAAGAGAGAGACAAGTGTTGGGGCTGCCCAGGGTATAGGGCCACAGTCCTGGTGCGCGGGGCACAGTGCTGCCCTGTCTAATGCTACCAGGGGCACTGAGACCAAGCAGTAGCAGAGGTGGCGCCTCATACACCAGGGCAGCTCAAGACACTGGGAGTGGGAAGACAATCGTCCCCAGTAGGTTTTAGGGTCAGGAAGAGGTAGGGACTGAAGGCATGTGTTCATATGGTGGCTCTTGGCAATGGGCTTATGAGGCAACACAAAAGTCACCTTATGAACTTCATGAACCACTTCTTGTGATGACTCTGAGGGCAGACCAAGGGCTGAAAGGTTCAATACGGGGCTATTCATACCACTGCTGCCCACACCGCACCCTTCCTTTGGGTGAGGAGAAGACCATGGCAAATCTAGACCCTCTGGTTGACGTATTTGGCAATCAAAGATTGGCTTTAAATGCATTGTAAAGACTGAAAAAAACATAAACATTACATTCATGCTTGGAATACCAGCCAACGTGATGAGAAGGCTTAAACGCTCCCTGTGTCTGTGTGCACGCATGTGGTTTGCTGCACGTAGGGAAAGCAGGTCCCTGCTTTACAGAGGCAATTCTTCCACGGGTAGTTCGAGTACTGGAAGTCAAACACATTCCACTATCCGTGTGCCAATTACACACTGCATTCAAGGCAGCACGTATTTTACAGCAGGTTAATTAGCACTGGGTCACATTTTTCAAACAAATAAGGAAAGACCCTGAAAAATGCAGTTCAGGGAACATGAAGCTATTCACAAATTATAGTTGAGTTCAGCAAGTGGTTTCTGTTGAAACACAGTGACTCTGTGCCTGCTAGGCTAAATCAACATTTAAGCGTTTCATTACAAATGACCTGATCTTTTTCAAAACTCCCTGGATGTGAGCGCTCAGGACTTTTATCAGCTGTAACTACAAGCCTACATATTGTCTGGTCCTGGACGCAAACCTATAGCTATCTGCTCGGTGGCAGGGAAGGCTGAAAAACTCTGATGCTGTGTAGAGGCTGTTAGGGTACAGGCAGGGTTTGTCTGAGGGCACCTGTTCATTTTGGAAAGCCGGTGGGATCACTTACAGCTTGTTGGCACAGGGAGAAATACTCAGTAAGAACATCTTACACTTTCTTTACTTTCAAACTTTCCTGGTCCAAACCTGGCATCTCTAGTGTGGCAACCGTTCAACGACAGAGAGTACAGCCTTGCAGAGTTGTTAGCGGAACGACAGTTTTAGCCCACCTGTCCTGCCCCGTGTCCCATTAATCTTCTCTTCATCTCGTGTAACACTACACCGCACAGACTTAGGCCTGAAGATCCAGTTCCATGTGCAAAAGTGCTCCAGTAAGAGGAGAGTTATTGCTTCTATAATTATTGTGGCCGATGAGTCAGATGCCAGACCACGGACTCACTGCCACACCTCTGAAGTCTACAGCGACCTACACACCAGCTCAGGGTTCGGCCATTCAGCCCTGTTAACCTAGCAGACACAAAATGCAGAGAGCACCTACCCCAAAGCATTTTGGTCCCAAAAGGATGAGGTTCAAAAAGTTTGTTAAGAGAAGCAACTGTTGTCATTGGTGCTTACCGCACAATAATCCCTCCTCTCTAATCAGCCTGCGAGACATGAGGAACGAGTCTCTGTCGTTGCATTTATACCACTGATCAACCACCTGAAATGAAAAGAAAGAAGGTTGGTTTCTGGAAGTGTTATTTCAGGCTGTCCCGAGCCTGTGAGGCATGCCATGGTGCTGATGCCTACAACACCTGGCAGCTTTGAGCTGCTTTCCACACTTGTTGAAAACAAATGCATTTGTCAGGGCATCCTCGGTCCGGAGGGTGTGTCCTTGCTTGCAGGCACCTGCTCTAGCCTTTCCAGCCAGCACCCTTTCCTTGGAGAGTTAAGGATGTCTGAGAGGTCCAGAGTCAGGATGTGGTGTTCATGATGTCCTGGGCTAGGCTACATTAATGGTCAAGATTTTACCAGGCAAAATCAGATCCAACTACAAAAAGAGTTTTGGGTTACTACAGGTCAAAACTCTAAAGCCATGTGCAGACAGCAGAGATGTACTTACCGCAACACCTGAAAACAGAAAGAATCTGGGGTCGAAGGCTGTGGGGGACCTTTCTAAGAATGAGGCTGGGGGAGCACAGGCAGCTTGAGTTAGGGCTTTAAAGCTCTATGCCTGGTGGCAAGTGATACACGAAGAAGCAACTTGACAAGAAGCTGTATGAGGTTCATGATCTGTTGTTTTACATAGCCTGGATCTTGTCTTCCAGCCCATAAATGGTGCAGGTTTTCTGCTGTGTGCGTGCCGTGCCTATGACAGCGCTCAGGAAATGCTAGCGTGACGAAGAGCAGCCTCAGCACTGACCTCTTCTGTGTGATCGTAGTACAAGAGGCACACTCTGAACATTGGCGAGGCTGAGCTGGGGTGGCTGCTACTGTGGAATATTCCTTGTTTGCCCCTGTATTTCGGTTCTCCTTGTAGGTCGGTTATAATCAGATTTACTCAGAGAGATGCTTTAGTGCTGGGGTCCCAATCCCCCCACAACAGCTTGTTCTGCACTGGGAAGGTACACAAGTAGCCTTAGGGTTGGGCCACAGGCGGGTGCCAGAGCTGGCTACCTCTGCACTTGGGAGTAGGCTGGATGCAAAGCCAAAGTCAGATAGAGGCCTCTCATCACATGGCTACTTACTGATCTGTCAAGGACAGTAGGGATAAAGTCATGCCCAATGCCCTCCACTTCGATAGTTGTGGTGTTCGTCCTGTTCATCTCACTGGGCAGAGCAACGATGGAGCCGTCGGGATCTACGCCAATGATCTTTGAGGGAAGGAAGTTTTGTTAAACCACAAAGGGAGTTCAGAAATAGTCAAAGGAAAAATTACCCACGCCTTTATCAGCAACATTTTCCTTCCCATGATATTCATTAATATGCCTATACCAGCAGCATGGAGAGCTTCCAGGATAAAAGGCTACTGTTTCCCACTGGCTTTTTAAATAGATCCTAGGTAGTGTTCAGCTGCTGCAGAAGTGACTGGTGGCTTAAAATGTTATCACTCTCAAGGTGTTTGTCATCACCCCTTTGGCAGAGCTTGCTACTTCCAAAGCTCAACCCTCAGGATAGTGTGAGTGCTCCTTAATCTGCTCCAGTGCAAAGCCAGCCAGCTAGCTTAAATCTGTGGAAACCCGTGGCTACAGACATCCTTTCTGGATCTAGTGCTGGCTGACTGTGGCACCTCCCTGGTTGCTTATAGCTTTATATCTGGGCTGAGGTTGCCTCCCTCAGCACTCAGCTTGAGAAGGGATGGTGACACTGCCCCACAAGCAGCTTCAAGCAGTCAGCGACATTATCTCATGCCCAGGTCCCCCAGTGACTGGGTCCACACCATCTCAATTTGCCTCTGGTGGATCAGGGATCACTCACACGCCAGCTACGCCGGGGAGGCAGTAACCGTCAAGCCTCCAGTCTGCCTTGAAGCACAGGCTCTGCAGAATGGGCATCTATGGCTGGTGTCAACCATACATCACGGAGGCTTTTGCAATGGCACATGAGAAGCACTTGCACAGTCTGCCCCCGGCTCCCTCCGCCCCCACAGAGCTGCCAGAGCAGAAACTTTCAGCAGGCAGGTTAACCAGGAGCAGGAGCAGTAATGCTGTCAGCTGGACCGGCCACTTCTGCGGGGGACATCTGACGGTGTCCTGCAAACGGCAGGGCACTGGGCAGGGTAGGATTAGTAACGGGGCTGTGGAGCCTTTGACTTCTAAGGCACTCAGATGGATCTAGGTCAAGCTTCCAACAAAAGCCAAGCTCGTTGTGAAAAAACAAATAGGTAGAGACAACAACTGCTAGCTCAGGTGAGCCGTGGGGTTAGGCTTGATCAAAAGCACAAGCAGGAAAACCCAGGGGGGCCGCGACTCCCAGTGGGCAGCCCTGCCTCCCAGCTTACCTTGCACTCTGGGCACTTCTCCTTCAGCTTCCTGGCGACGCCAGTGATGGTGCCTCCTGTGCCAGACCCAATCACCACCATGTGGACCTTGCCTGCAGGTCAGGGAAGAGAGAGGCTTGCAGGGACTCAGCATGTTCTCCAGCACGGTCTCCCCTTTATTCAGGGCCCTGTGCAGATGCAGAGCCTGTGTCCCTCGGCTGCTAGAACCCCGTGTGCGGAAAGGATAGGCAGAGGTCATGCTAGCAGCCAAAGCGTGGTCCTGTGGAGAAGCCCAGATGAGCTTGCAGGATCTGAGCGCAACTGATCCTGCCTCAGCGCAGGGGGCTGAAGGTGACCTCCAGACCTCCAGATCTCCCAGTGGTCTCCATGATTTCTGCGTCTCTGGCATCTACTGGCTTAAGGGGGAGGGAGGATCTCAGCGCTTCTAGCCCTTTCAAACCGCACCACGTTGAAGCAAAGCACACATGTGAATAGCAGCACATATCAATAACAGGCACAACTTTTCAGCTAGTGTGAGCATCCACAGTGGAGAGATGGCAGAGCTCTGCCCTGGCACCTGTGTCGGTCAGGTGTAGCCCCACTGGCATCAGTGAAATTATACCGATTTAGGACTGGTAGGAGCAGAATCAGAGTCAGGCCTTCAGAGCCTTATGCTGCAACTGTATTGGGGAAAGGGGACTTGTAATTCACTGCTGGCAGCCAGCAGGAACAAATATAAATGTTGTAGTAGAGGGAAGGCTGGGACCCTCCTGTTCCTGTTGCTACCCGACTGCTTTACTGTTATGATAACTGCTCTCCAGTTAAAACCCCTGAGTCCTGTTTGCATTTTGCAGTGCTCCCAGTACCGGCAATAAATTTCACTTCTATCTGCACAGACGTGCACTGGGATAGTCCTTTATCCTCCCCCAGCCATCACATCAAATGCCATTAGTCTGTGAAGTTTCAGTCTATTTTGATTTGCAAATGAGTGTCCTGGATCAGACGCAGCCTGCCATGCCCTGATGGATTTGTATTCCCCAGTGAGACCTCTTGGGCCACCTTCTATTCCCAGCTGACATGTCACAGAGATGTTGTAGCCACCAAGAGACAGGTTCTTCCTCCTTGGGTACAGCCTGAATTTGTTAAGCCTCTGGTCTCCTCCCTCAGACTTTTGAAATGGGAGGCCATAGCAGGGAAGCCCTGCAGGCTCAGGTGTATCTCACGTGGATTATGAGAAGTTGCTACACAATGCGTGTCAGTATTATTAAGGGTACCTTCACCTACAGAGGCCCTTTTGGCCGTTTCTAGACATTTAGGTCAATAAATGATGTAAAATAAGCCTCTCAGAGAGGGCTATCACCCTCTGCACATCCTCAGAACATCAAAACAACAGCACAGATGGTACCTTCACACTGCTCCAGGATCTCCTCAGCTGTGGTGTCGTAATGAGCCAGGGGGTTGCTTGGATTTCGGTACTGTTTATTGCAACAGAGAACAGCATGAGTTACTGTGTGAAGTGTAGGTCAAATACCAAACCAGCAATAGCTCCTGGTGAACTTTACCCAAAGCATGCAATTGCCCCCTCCTCTCCCTGGTGAGGGGTGGACTGCAACCTGGCCAGGCCAGGTCACAGGTATTCCTCCTGGTTGTCACTTCGGGACAGATTTCCAAGGACATTTGGTATTTGTCCACACTGGAAGATGAAATGTGCCCACAAATACTCACTTTCTGGCACTTGGTGCCCATTCGGTGTGGGGATGGTGCAGCTGTCCCATATGCTACTTTGCCAGGTTTTGTGGGATCTGGCAGTTTTGTTAAAGCTCTAGCTGCTGGGGGGAAGAGAGCTCCTCGATATTTTAGCTATTGCTTAGATAGAAGCATTTAAACCTTTTCTGTTGCCTTGAAAAAGTTGAAAACACAGCCCCACAATACTCCTAAAAAGCTCAGAAAACCAAACAAAAAATCCCTCCTCAAAAGCCTCAATACTAGAGAACTTTTTTCAAGTAATATATATATATCCAATTTTGAGAGCTGCTTTGTCATTTAGGGGCATTTGTGGTTGGCAGTGCAGCAAGTTAGGTGGCTGGGAACTGTGGGCCAGAGTAATTGTCCTACCTGTACAGCGGGATTTACCACAGGGGGTACACAGGTACAGCACTGAAATGTGTGCAGCCCCCGTGTTGACACCTGAAGCAGTTCAGGCTGCTTCTGAAAAGCGTATTCAGACATTGAGCTCCCTGTTGCTTGAAGGGAAGGAGCTTCCCTGACTCTTCTGCACTACAGGGGCTCCCTACTCTCTATAGGGATGCCTTCCTGCAGCGGGGTCAGACCGGAGGGAGAAGTGCCCTACTGTACAAGACCCAGTGCTGCAGGAACCGCTGGCGTGAATCATTGGTGTTTGCCCTTCACAGCATGAGGCTTATTTCTGAGGCAGAACAGAGGCTGCTAGCCAGGCATAAAAAGTGATTTTTTTCAGGTCAAAGTTAAATCTGAAGCAATTTGAGGAGTCTTTGAAGTGTGCAAGAAAACCCAGCCTCACCCACATCCAGGCTTTTGCAGAAGTATTACAGGTTTGGAAGTGTCCCTTATTTTCTTTCTGCCACCCTGTGCTTTACAGAGGAGCGATTAAGTTTCAAACACCATGAAACACTGACAAAATCTGCCTCCGTTGCCAGTTTGAACGAAGCCCTCAAACACAGGCACACTTGGAGCACACACTATAAACCGTGTTTGGAAAGCGAGTCAGTGGAGGAACGGTGTCTACCTGGTCCAGGATGTGAGAGTTTGGGATTTCACTTTTCAGCTTCCAGGCAACACGAATGTTAGACTCCGGGGCATCAAAGCGGGTGCACGGGGTCCTCACAATTTCAACACCCAGAGCCTTCAGAATATCGACCTTTGGGAGGGAAGAGAGTAGATGTAATGCAACTGATCCCATGTAGCGATGGTAATCCGAACCTGTGGGCTCATGGCAGCGTCAGATGCCAGAGGAGCTTTGCATGCGGGAGACATTTAGGATTTGGAGATACAATGTCCGATTCTCGGTTATACTATCTCTGACGCCCTCCTGGCACCCAGGGCCTCCTGCCTGAAGCTGGCACATGGATTCAAGCCTGGCCTCATGCCCTGTCCTACTCAGAGGGCAGGCTGGGAACACGGCAGAGGTAGGTAACGCTGTGCTGCTCATTGGTGGCTGGGGAAAGGGGCAGAGGGAACCGGGGTAGGGAGCAGCATCTCCTATGTGCTGTGGTCTGAGCCCCTGCATGCAAGGAGGAGGTCTTAAAGCAGTCTTTGCCCCAAGTCCCTTCTCTCCCCTCACCAAGCACGGGAAAGGAACAACTACAAAGCAGCCCTAGGGTATTAATCCACTGGGAGATGCAGCTGTCGGGGGGAGAGGGGGTCAAAAGAGAAGGGTGCGTGAGTGTCGGGGCACCTGGAGATGGAGCCCGTGGCAGCTGGAGGTGGCATCTGATCCAGACTGAGCTTAAGTGAGATTTAGGTTGAAATGAAGGTGGCGCTTTGGAGAAGGGCTCAGTTTTGAGCCAAGTCAGGGCCCAGGTGTGGCTTTACTGGCATGAGTTCAGCTGAGCAGTTTGTGAGACTTTTGGTTCCCCAAGGCGGAGATTTCTGCCATCTCTGGGATGGCAGATCTTGTGCAAGTGACTTGACTTCCACCATCTCAAGAAAGCAGCTCAGACAACCGTAAGTGTCTCCAGGTTAAAGAAAACCATAGAGACACAGAGAGACCAAGTGACACATCAGATGTCAGAGGGGAAGTCAGCAGGACCAGTAGCCGAGCCCCGGCACTTGCCTGCCTCTCCTCTGCTCCATCCAGCCCTTGCCCTCGCAGACAGCAGATATTGCTCCATTTCTCTGCAGCCACGTACCGTGTTTGGCTAACACATGACCCCAGCTGCACCGCTGATGCTAGATAATCAGCCAGGCCATCGCAGTGTGCTTTTTTTTCATCAAGAGGAAATCTTCTGAATAACTACAAAGCTATGTTTGTAGCTTTGTGTGTGCGGCAAGGCTCATTACCCTTTAAAGGAGAGGGCACTCCATCTCTAGAAAGGGAGAGGCAGAGAGAGACAGGGAAGGAGATGTTCCCTGGCTGCTGGGTAATACCGTACAGAGCTCTGACCTTTTCCATGCTCATTTTCTCCGGCAAGACAATGATGCAGCGGTAACCTTTCACTGCAGCTACCAGTGCCAGCCCGATTCCTAGGTAGTGGGGAGGAAAGGGAATTGGTTGACAACAGCATTTGGCAAGGCCGACCGACATGCGTTGCTTCCTACGTTCCTCTCCCCCACCAGTGAACATAACCTAGAAATGTTCACCGATGAACTACAGGTGAGGGCATCCTCTACGAGCCTCTCGGGATGTTCCGGGAGCACCAGGGAGCGTGGGAGGATGTGCTAACGGGCAAGTCGAGCTGCAGTATCCCTCTCGCTCACAGGAGTCTATTAGCGTGGCACAGAGCAAATGGCGAGGCTGGGGAGCACTTTCCTCCCCTCACCGAGGCTCAGGCCTCTTCCTTTGTTTTCCAAAACACAGGAGAGAGGTGATTTTGCTTCAGAGTGCCTTTCCCTCCCCCTCAAACGCTCTCAGTTGGGGGACACACACACACACAAAGCTGCACATGTCACCCCGTGGCCAGCAGGCGAAGGGGACCTCTGCTCCAATTTCACCAGGGGTGATGGATGGAGCCAGCTGCTCCCCAGCTAGAGGAGGAAGGTGAGGCCGGAGCAGTGTGTCCCTGTGAGAGGCTGTAGGGAGCATGGTGCCGCTCCGCCTGCCCCAGGTGGGCAGGGAGCCAGCACGAGCCACCTGGGGAACAGTGCCGGGGGCACACAGGTCCCCTTGCCCCCGTGTCTGGGGGGTGTCCAGGGAAAGGGGGGCGGGCTCTGGGGAGCCTGCAGCGAACAGGCTGGTGAGGGGCAAAATTCCTAGAGACGAGCCCTGTTCTGCATGGCTAGTGAGGGGGAGGTGGTGGCACTGCAGCAGCAGAGGGGAGCACAGTGAGGGACACGGCCTCAACTCCGTCCAGAGCGTGCCTCGACAGCCTCCGCTGTGCCTTTTTGCAGGAAAGTACACTATGCAGACACACGTCCCTGACATGGTGGGGACACTGGTGCAGGCTGCAGCAAAGGGACATGGAAATTTGCACTGATGGTCCTGTGCAGGCTGCAAAATAGGGGGGAGGCTCCTCTGTTGTCCCCCCTCATTTCATACCCCACCATAATCTAGTGCCTGAGCAGGATGACAGTGACAAGGGAAAAAAAAAAAGATTATTTCTCTTCCAGCCCATCAGGAAAACCCTCTCTGGGAACCTCTGAATATTCAAGAGCTTCCCAGCCTGAAAACGGCCGGGGTTGCTCTGGGCTCCTCCAGCTCCTGAGGTTGTTTGCCTTGCCATGAGGTAACTGCCATGCATGCCTGCACAGGCATGGGACCCTCGCAGGCCCTCGGGAATTTCAGCAATAAGGCACCTCAGCACCCCGGGCTGCCTGCGGCCGTCAGGAGGGGAACAGAGGGGAGGACAGAGCCAGAGCCGCAGGGCCCCAAGCTGACCTTGTAACTGCAAGTGCAAGAGCTCCTCAAACCCCTGCCCCTCCTGCAGCCCCTCAGAGATGCCACCCTGCCCGGTACCCTGGCAGAGGGAGCATCCCTGCCCTTCCCACCTGTGTTTCCTGAAGTGGGTTCAATCAGTGTGTCTCCTGGTTTTATAATCCCGGCGCTCTCTGCGTCTTCCACCATCCTCAGGCTGATGCGGTCCTTCACACTGCCCCCCGCGTTGAAGTACTCACATTTTGCCACTGGAAATGAAAAGGGAGGCTCCATCAGGGACAAGTTACAGCCGGGAGCAGCAGCTCCTTGCTCCCCCAGCCCTCTCTGCAGTCATTTGAGGACACCCATTCCTCCCCTGCGGGACGGTCCTTTGCTCAGGAAGCACATCCACCATCTGCTTATAGGGTGCCACAGCTTGTCATGGGATTATCAATCAGCGTACCTGCCCATAGCCCATCTTCCCCCCACGTTTCGTCTACCTGCAGCACCCTGAAGGCAGAGAGCAGGCCTGGTAAGTCCAGGATGGGTTTAGAACTGGACATAGAGTGATTGCTAGGTGGAAGGTCCCACATTGGTACGATACACCTCGCTGCCCTGCTTTGAGGACTCTTCTCTGTGCAAGGCACTGTCAGGGTTAACAGCAAGATCTCACAGTCTTTCCCCGGGCATGGCAGTTATTAATAGGTATCTAAAAAGATGCCCTTCTGTAGGGATGATCTGTAGTCCTGAATGGGGTGCCATAAAGAAAAACAAACAATAGAAAGGGCACCTTGAAGTGTCAGCCAAAATTATGCTTTCTTCGCTGAACTACCAAAAAAACCCAACTAACAGAGACTTTCCAAGGCACGCTCAAACTGCAAGGCACACCTCTGTTCCTAATCAGGCCCTCCACACTGCTAACGCTCGGGGCAGGACTCTTCCCACCAACGTTTTGATGAGCGTCTACATCTGCACTGATGGTACTCTGCTCTGTTTTACAACAGGGCAAAACGGGTACTTTCAGGGTGTTGTTCACTTCATCCTAGCAGAGACAGCTACTTCAGGCTGACAAATCAACCAGACACTTGAGCAGCCAAAGCAATGGGGCAAAAAAATCTTGTGCTCATTGTTACATTTTATAATGCAAAGTGCCAAAACTTCAGCTACTCAGAGATCCCTGGAGGTACAGAGATTACAAGGTAATCGTGTCCAACCGTAAATGCTTCTTTGATGTGACAGTGCTGCAAGCTTTTGTATATTTGCTTGGTAAGAGGCTCTGTGCTGACCTACAGCTCAGAGGGGACCATGCAGCTGCTCTGCCTGTCCTACTCTCCTTCCCCTCCTGCACCAGGGGAGGGAGACACCATCCCAGCAAACAGAGTCTCCCCAGCTTCCCGGCTGCTGTTTCCACCAAACCCTCCTGCTCCAGTAAGGCACTTGCCCCAGCAAAACATCCTCCAAGGGACAGACTGCTTCAGAGGGGGACGAGACATTGCAGACCTGTCATCCTGCCTCTGCCACCTCTGCTCCGCGGTCCCCTACTGTCCCCTGAGGTCTCATTCTGGGAAGTGAGAGGTGGTGCAACATGGAGGTTGCAAGGTTAGGGGCCCGAGGATCCCAGATCCTGAGAAGGGATCTGGTTGACGAGCGCAGCACCCTCCATGTGGCCATGTGCCCAGTGGAGGCTGGCTTCTGGGCGAATTCCTGGCTGCCACATAGGACTGCAAGGTTCCGCTGTGCCCTTTTATTGAGTGGGAGCACTCATCAAGTCTCTCCTTCCTACCCAGCTACGTGACACTCATGAATCTTACTGCCTGAATCTTGCTGTCCTTCTGCCCAATTTGGCTGAAATTAATTAAATAGGGTTAAAAGTTATAGGAAAGGAGACTGAAAGTCCATATACACAGAGACAGTCTAATCATATCATCCTTGTTTCTGTAGGGGACCCGGCTAAAACCAACTCTTACATGAGATACCAGCACTATGCTAACATCCCCTCGGGGGGGAGGACTTGGGTCCTGCTGGAAAACCTGGCCCCACAGCCAGCGCCTTGGCCTGGCTTTTAGCACCAGGGCCTGGCACGCGTGTCGCTGACAAACCCAGCTGTCTGCAGCCCCTGCTGCTCTGCCCGGGGCTGCGTTTTGGGAAGGTCCCCAAGGGAAGATGTCACTGCCCCCAGGATAGCGATGCAGCAGACGGCAGCGCCTGGCCCGGCTCCAGCTGACCTGGCAGAGATGATGCCACGGTAGAGCAGAGTCCCCCCTCCGTGGGACCTCTGCCTGGCAGCCATTGGTGTGTGTCCCCTGCAGCCCAAACTGCTCCCTCTGCCCGGACAGGCTGCAGGAAGAGTCCCACCGTGCCCTTCGCCCTGACCCAGCCACCACATTTCAGGAAGGCTCAGCCAGTCTCTCCTGTGCACACTACATGCTACCCCAGGTGCTGCAGCATCCCTGCCCGTTGCCGTGATGTCATCCACCCATCCCTAAATTCGGCCCAGCTCTCCTCTGAGCTTATGCTGCAGTTATTTGGGAGGAGAGATGTCTCCACTACCATTAGCCCCCTACTCATTGCAGCTTGAAACCATCCTGTTTGGTCTGACAAATGACTGTAGTGTAACCCAATAAGCGGGAGTACCCAACACGTGCCACATCTGCCCCTCCCCATCTGTGCTTGCTCTCCACAGAGCCTCTTCTGAAGTCCCCTCCAACACCGCCCCTCACCCTCACCTCGTGGCATGGAAAAACCTGGTGGAAAGGGGACACTCACAGAGCTCACACTTGAGCCCATAGGACTTCCCAATCTTGTTGACTCGGACCATTGGGGTGCAGCCAATTTTCTTCAGGATGTTGGGCAAGATCTTTGTTTCTTCTGGCCTGAAATAATGCAAAAAGAAAAAGAAATATGTCAAATCAAAGCAACAGTTATGCAACAGGAACCACGATAAAATCTGAGTGAGGTTTCAGCAACTTTAGCAAGGCCACCGAGAGACACCCCAAGAGAAAAGGTCCCCATTGACAATCAATGGCAACAGGAGCTAGTTATGGTTTTCCATCACTCTTACAATGAGTTATTAATTCTTTCACATAAAAAAGAAGGTAATTAATTTTCAGGGCTGTTCTGAAATGTCTTGTTCTGGAAGGCCTTAGGCCAAACACATAACTAAGGGAAGTGAGAAGAGCTGACAAGCCTTGGGGTTTTACATAGTGGGTGAGAAAGCCAGAAGGCCGAGCACAAGGCTCCTCCTCTTTCTTCCGTCCTACCCAGCACCACCTCTGCTTTTCACATTTTCAGCTGTCTCTGGGCCAACTGTTGCTTGCCTGGCCAGGACTCCCAGACTTGCAAGGATGGCTCCAAGCCATCAGAAAGGCCCAAGCCACAGGGGACTCTGGAGATTTTTTTGCAAATGATTAAACTGAGCTCTTGGATCAGTGCAATCCAGCCTCCCGGTTTTACTAGTCTCTGTCAGACTCCAGCAGAAGCCAAGAACCACGTCACAGCAGTTGCAACCAGAATGAAAAAGACTTGTTTGCCCAACACACAACCAAATGCATTTTGCCACACAGCCAGGGAACTCGTGTCCTTGAACTTTTTAAAAGATGGAGGGAAAAGATTGACGAGGGCTGCATTTATTGGGGCCACAAAAGTATTACCGCTGGTTATAGCCAGCACGTCTCTCTCTCTCTGAGTGGGGTGACAAAGCCCCGCTCCATCACTGTTCAGCTCTCCTTTGCACAGCTCTTGCCTACTATCACCCTTTGAACCTTGAACCCAAGTTATCCTTCTCTGCTATCGCAGCCAGGCAGATGGCTGTCTGCTGACAGAAAGTCCATATGGTGCAGGGATGACATGCTGATTTACTTAAAGACACACACCTCCCTCCAGGTTTTGCAAGCATGATATAAACAATTCTTGCTTTGCATCCTTACATCTAAAGCCCAGAAATGATGAAGTATTACATGTGTGCTGTTACCTCTCCCTCCATGCACATTACAACCTCTATTGAGTGCTGGTAAATGTGAGGCAATAACTCAATAAATGGGCTTCCCCCACAGCCGCAGCCATTTTCCATCTGCTCGAAAAGCCACTAAAATGCTCAAGGATTTCAGTGGGGCTGAGCCATAGCACAAGGGGACTCCAGCTCCTTCAGGCAGTGTTTAACTAAAGCCTGGCTTTCAAGAGAGTGACCTGTGTATAACATTACATGTCTAGATTTCAGGAAGTCAGCTCGAGAGAAGAAAGCAAGGCCATTTATTTACCTTCAGCCAGTAATTGTGGTAAACGAGATGCTACTGTGCCCTTTGAACCCCAGCAAGGTGTGATGTGGCATGGCAAGGTGCCATGCGGCTCCGGGGTCTGCAGTGGTGGAGCCTGGCGAGGGGACAGGGAAGGGGAAGGCAACCTGCACTGCCTTGCATGCTGGGGCGAGCCTTGCTGGGAGGGCGAAGGTGGGAACCAGAAACTGGATGGCTTTTTTGCATTGCCACCAGCTACCATCCCCTAAAAAGAATAGCCTTTCTCTCACCCTGGGGCAAATTTTCCGCAGTTCCTATCAAATTCCTTTCCTAATTGCTACCATATTTTACTACAAAAATAAAATGAGCACAGTCAGCTTCCTTCACCAGCTGCGTGAAAGCAGTGGTGAGCCTGAAAGCAGCAGGTCTATGGATACAAGAATCTGGGGCAAATGCCTTTGATGCTTCTAAAGGATGTGGTGGGGACACTCTGGTCCCACAGCTGCTGGTATCAGTTCAGGATCGCAGTGGACAAGGACGGTTTTTCTCCAAGATTTCTGCTTTTGCTTATGGCATGTTATTCCATAAGGTGTCCACGGGAAAAACAGTCCTGGCAAACCAAGTGATTCTTGCTGAGGTTATAGCGGGTCAGAACTGGCTCAAGGGATATCAGAACTAGTCTACCTCTGTATCTTTGGAAAAATTTAAATAATTAATATTCTTAATTAAAATAACATCTTGTCTTCTCCTCTCCCCCCCCCCCCCCATCCTCTGCTTCTACCCCCAGAACTCAATCAGGTTTCACATGGGAATCTCAGAAAGTCCAGAGATTTTTGGTACCTCGGCTGCCATCTGTGGTTTACCCAGAGCAGAGGAAACAAACTAACTCCCTCCGTGCACTTCTGCAAAGTAAAAGAAACCCTGTGACGTGTCCCAGTGTATTTTCTTCACTGCTATACAGTGGGTTATGTTCCAGTCCCTGCCCCAGCGATGCTGCATGGGCCCCCTCAGCCAGACCCCATCCCCAGTGAGGTGCCCGATGCCTGGGGCTGGGGCTGCTGGCACTGGCCCCACCTTTCTGCTCCATGGCACCCTGATGCTAATTTGCTAAAAACAAAGAGTATTATCCTGTTCAGTGTGATAACTGAGGAAAAAAAAAACCTTTTGACTGAAAAGAGCTGATCCTGTCCTCGGGTGCTAGCTGCAGGGACTGCGCTGGGTCAGTGCCTGGATGCACGTTTGCTGGATCAGCTCTGAGGCTGTGGAGCCCACTCCTCCTTCACGGGCCAGACCTGGAGGCTGTTTTGGGCTTCACACATGCTCTGTGCTCTGGCTGTGTCCTGCCTGGCATAACGTACAAAGCTCCCCCAGCCAGCTCCTGGCTGGCAGGCGTCCGCACAGAGCAGTGCCACACCTCCCACGGGCTCTAGTTCCTCACATGCTGGAGCTGAATTCATGTTTTACATCTTTGGCACGGCAGGGATATGTCTGCAGTTCCCCTGACGTTTATAGGACAGCCTTATCTTTAATAGCTTGTCTGGGTCTGGTTTGCTGGGCCATTAAAGCACCTCTCGTCTAGCCTAGTCTGGGCACTTTGGCAGGCTTACCTCACCCTGGGAGGAAACCCGCTGCTGTGAGGACAAGAGCCACTCATAGCAATCACTTTGCCTTGCACTGCACTCTTGGGTCACTTACGCAGATTGGGAAACCTCTGCGTGGGCCATTTTCTACTTATTTAAAAGCCCAGGCCCTGGTAATCTGTTTTCATTAAAGTCTCTTAGCCATCGGTGAAGACTGTTTATTACTTAGAAATCTTCTTACAGACAGCCTCGGACTGTTTGAATGAACAAGGGGAGCCAAACTGCAGCCCTTCGACTGATGACCGCGTGGCTGTTACTGACTGTGCTGTACAACAGGATGGGTGCGACAGCTTTGGGGTGTATGCGTGCATTACACTACAGCCAGGAACGCCATTACTGCATCTCCTCGAGTGCCTAGCCGTTGGGAGTGCCTTCGCTTCTGCTGTGCAGCACCAGACCTCGCAGAGTCCACTTTGCAGAAGCGTACAAGTCCCTGGTTGAAATCTCTCTCTGAAATATCTTCAGCTTAATTCTTCTAAAATGAGATGCCCCGAACTAGCAGATGCTTTCAAATGTGTGCTGGAAAACACAGAGCTGAGTCTCGAGCCACCCACATCTCTGCAAGATTAAAGGGAGTGAGAAAGTTCTTCCTGGAGAGGAGATACTAGGTGGGTTTTGCCTTCCGGAAATAAACCATCATCAACATAACATATGGTCAAACTACTGACTTCTGGTCATGACCCTCCTGGTGTAACAATAGTACTTCATCTTCAGAAAAAGGTATTGATCTTCCTGCACACTGAAATAACCAGCAAGAAATAATTACTTACAAGGGCATACAGGAGTGTGGCGACTTGGTGGCAGGCGTTGCAGCTGTCCACGTGCACTTACTGGGCAAGTTGGGAAGAATCCACGTGCTGTCGGCTTTGCTTTCCTGACTTCCCACGCAACTGCCGTTCACGAGCAGGCACGTCTTGGTCAGCTCCTGTGTTGTGGAAATAGAGACGCACGGTCACCTGGGAGGAAAAGCGGGCGGGCAGGCACCCGGGCAATAATTGTTGAAGGCAAGGGACGACTTCCATGTTTGGGTGTGCAAGCAGGGTGGCCAGCCTGCATGGGGCATCCCTACCACAGCATTTCAGAAATCCAGTTCTACAGATGCATCAAATTGCACTTTTTGGAGTGGTACACTAAACCGCATACATACATGGTAAACCATCCCCTGGCCACCATCTGCAGTAAGTTTTCCCCTGCTCTAATGTACATTGAAGCATCTCCTCCACTAGAAAATTTGGTGCTCTGTATTTAATTATTTGGTCAAGAGCAGTATTTTTCACCCTAGCAGTAAAGAAACTGTAGATAAGTCTTTCCAGCAATAATCTGAGAACGCTTGTATGGTGGTAGCGGGCCTCGCCTCTGCTCTGGCATCCGAGTATATTAAAAGTGAAAAGAGAGAATCAATAGAAACAAAGCATCAGGGAAGGGCAGCAAAGGTTCTCAGGGCTTCAGAGCAAGTTCCACAGTAAAACAGCTTAAATAGAGGAGGATTCATCGAACTGGAAATGAGACTGGTGGCTGGTGGCGAGAGCAGGCTGTAAATCCTGGGAATCTGGAGAAGGTGACTGAGAAACACTTTTTTGTTTCTCAGCATCAAATAATAAGGCAAAATGAAATTATCAGGAACAACTATAGGAGCAGAGCAGGTAAAAGTGAAACGAGAAAAGGGTTAAACAAGTTTGCAAAGGTCGGGTTCATTAGTGGCTTTTAAACATACTGTCCCTAATGGTACCTGTGCTCTGTGAACATGGTAATTTGCTGTGCTGGTTTCTTTGTATTGCTGGTGCATATACAGAGAAAAGGAGGAGTCTAGTTTTATAGTTTATTCTCAGCATCTGCTACTGACCAATAGCAGAAACAAAGGTTACATGGAGCTTTGGTGTGACCCTCTCTGGTGCGACCCTCTGCAATTCATCAGCCACCCTTTTGTGCTAAGGAGACCAGCTGCATAGATAAAAGACACATGATTTTGGTATTTGGAGGTTTGTTTTCTGGCTTGTTCACAGAATGAATTTGCCCTGATTCAGCCTTTGTTGAATAAAGGGACCTTGCGGCTCAGTAGGGTCATGGTTGGAGACTTGTGTCTTACTTCGATTGATGATGAAAGTTGGCGTTAACTTGCTTGTTGTAGCATAGCCTGCCCTATCTTCCTACACTACTGTGGTGGTGCATTTTGCAATTAGAGCAAGCGTAATGCTCTCGTTAACTTTACTGCAGTAGAAATTCTCAAGGGCTTCCTTCCACATTTAGCTTCAGATTGAGAACAAAGACGTCATTTTGAAATTTGATAGAACCAAAACAGTGACACGAAGAAGAAATACGTCATTTCTAAATGCAGAGGACTGCCTGCGGAAGGACCAGGCCTGCTGCCATTGTGGAGGGCAGGGGATGTGGGAAATCCACTCTAGCTATGCCCTGGGGAGGGAATTCAGGCAGCTGACAGGAGGATGCTGGAGCCAACATGTGCAGCACAGATAGCAGAGGCCGACAGGTCTGTGGAGCATCCCAGGGCATAAAGCTACCGCTCTGCCCCTCCTTGACACCCGGGCTGCCTGCAGTGCCTGCGAAACCCAGCTGACTCACAACGGCCAGGCAAGCAGCCAGCATGCTGTTATGGCTGGGTCCTGATTATCTAATTAATTTGTGGCTCGACATGTGAGCCCAAGGGCAGCCTTAATTACCATTTCTGCCATCCTCCTTCTGCTCTCTTGCTGCCTTCACCCACTTGGCAGGAGCTTCTTTGAAGCAGCACAGCGGGACTGCCTGAGGTCAGCGCCGTGCTTTCCCAGTGATTTCCCCACTGGCCGGGAGGATGGGGCTGCTTTTCACTCCCTGTGTGTTGGGCTGTCCCTGAAAGACAGAAATACACCACACCTTTATTCTAGCCATAGCAGAAGGCTGAAACAGCCCGCGGCATGCAGCCGAGCTTTCTTCTCAACCAGAGGCACTTGGGCATCTCTGAAGATGGAGGTCAACAACCTTGTTAAACCGCCTGGCCCTGCGACTGAAGCTTGAAGCAGGATGGCAGACAGGGGACACCGGGCCGCCTCCATGTCAGGCACTGAGCAGCCCTTTCTCCTCTGGAGACCCCGACCCCAGCCCCACAAAGCAGTGAGAGACCACGAGGGTGCAGGGTGGTCACACCAAAACGGCTTGGACCCCACAGCCGACAAAAACTCTCCTGGCAAACTTTGCCTCCCGGCGCTCTTCCCCACCACTGCCAAACCTGTTGCTTCTTGGGAGGGATTAAAGGAAAAAAAAATGTTCATTTCCTTGCAAGTCAGGATTTGTGTCGGCCTTGAGTGTATCTCCCCAAGTAAATCCTTGTTTACCTAATGAATTAACTGGGAAGGAGCAAAAGTCACTTGTGGGTAAAGAAGAGATAAGCCACAGTGTATCAGAGGTAGTTATCACGCTTTCACAACTGAGGTCACCGGTTACCAACCAAAATGTTGGCAAACTAGATTTTACAAGTATTTTTTCTTTTCTTTTTTTTTTCTGGTGATGCCCATCTCCACCGTTTTGCCATGGGGTGGAAAGAGAGGAGAGGCAGGGGGCTGATATTATTAGGTCTGCTTTTGCGGGTCTTTTCCCTCTTTGCTGGCATGTGGCTCCCTGCCCCGGTGGGTGCCGGCCCCGAGGGAGGCCTGCAGTGGCTGCAGGGCCCTGCGCAAGCCCCTCTCCCCTCCAGCCCCGGCTGCGTGTGAGCACTGCCTGTGCCCCATCTTTCCCCATGGGGCAGCTCGGCGGAGCTGCAGGAGTGACATCGAGCTGCGGGGATCGCCGGAGAGGGCCCGGTGCTACCGGTCCCCCTCCAGGCTGGGGTTTGCACCCCCACTTCAGAGCAGCAGTCCCAGAGCCACTTTGTGTTTCAGCTGAGCATGTGGGGAGCCAACGCCATGCATCCAGTTGCGGGGACAGCCGCCTGCCAAGCCCTGGGCGAAGGTGGGCGACCTCCCCGGGGGCTCAGGAGTGCCCTGACACCCCTTGGGCACCCGCCTGGGAATGGCAGCATCCGAGCACCTCCCTTGCCATCTCCAAGAAGTGCCACAGGCCCCAGCGTCGCCCCTGCCAGGAGCAGCCAACCCGGCCCTAAAGCCATGCTGAGGTAGCTACTGCAGGAGGACTTCATGGGGGGAAGAGCATTGCTGGCTTTCCACCTTCTAAAATAAGGTTGCGTTCTGCTCATTGTGTTTGGTTCCCTTAACATCTGACACTAAAAAGAGGCAAGAATGGGGTTTTCTTTTGTTTGCTCACCCAAAGTGGATACAGACGTATTTTCTAGATGCCCAGAGAACAAAGAAACAAGACCTGGCCCTTGGCTAGGTCAACATCTACATTCCTCTCTGCTGGAGGATTTCTCATGTGTCTCCTCAAGGGTTGGTTAATTCCTGGCGTGGTGCTGCAGGACTGCACAGATGTCCTTCCAGTTACAAATCACTCTAAAATCCCTGCATCGCTGTGCCCAGGGTCTGGATTCATATTTAAATTAAGATATGTCTAAAACCACTGTGGTTCTGAAGGTAACCTTAAAAATTGCCTGAAGTGTAGGAACCCCAATACCATCTACGCAAGACAGCAGATGACCTGAAACGGTACCAAAGGATGGGAAGAATCTGACCTTCCCGTATCGTTTGGAGGCCTTGACACAACACCAGCAAGCTGCTCCCCCGCTGACGGTCTCAGCAGTCACATCCCATGAACATGCAGGCTGGGTGGGAA
Source organism: Aptenodytes forsteri (assembly GCF_000699145.1). Lineage (NCBI taxonomy): Eukaryota > Metazoa > Chordata > Aves > Sphenisciformes > Spheniscidae > Aptenodytes > Aptenodytes forsteri. The sequence goes on from NW_008795695.1 coordinate 12,718,670, forward strand.
GCGTGGGCAGAAAGGGGCATGGGGCCACTGTGGACAGTCTTGACTGCAGCCAAGGATGGCTGAGAGGAGCAATGTCCAGTGCAAATATCTCCCCACACTGCCTCCAGTGCAGTTTGTCACCTTACATCACAAAGCAAAGATACATCCTCTCTTGATGATCAAAACTCTTACCTATAGAATCATAGAATCATTGAGGTTGGAAAAGACCTCTAAGATCATCAAGTCCAACCATCGACCCAACACCACCATGCCCACTATGTCCCAATACTCCTCCTAACCCCTGCCTGAAGCTTCAGCTGTCATCTGATCAGCCGTCAAATACATCTGACCTATTGTAGGTATCCTGCAACGGCCCTGTTCCTCTCCTAAATAGAGAAGCTTGAGACGGCATGAGACTGGACAAAGGATAAATGGAAATATCCACTGGAACTGGGAGGCAAGCCAAGAGACCAGGCGTGCTAACATGCAACTCTGCAGCTGCTGCCACTTACTGAAAATATATGACAAAGAGCATAGGCTAATATTTATAGAGTACTTTGCAGATAGGAGATTGCAATTATTAGGTTATCAGACTGCATTGATAACTTCAAAAGGAAGAAAATCGAGATACTCATTAAGTAGACTGAGGGAAAATAAGATGAACTCAGCAGGGCAGAGAGAATTACAAGCAAACTTGCCCCATTCAAAGTAAAATGTCATTTTCTTGCTTTATTTTAAAGAAATGGTATTGCTGTCACTGAGCAAGACAAACGCAACGTCAGTTTAACAGAATCATGGAGCGACCCAGGCTGGAAGGGACCTCGGGAGGTCCCCAGTCCAGCCTCCTGCTCAAAGCTGGGTCAGCACTAAGTTCAGCCCAGGTTGCTCAGGGCTTTGTCCTCTTGGGTCTTGAAAACCTCCAAGGATGGAGACTGCACAAGCTCTCCAGACAACCCGCTCCACCGCCCGACTGACCTTGTAGCGTAAAGCCAGAACCTCCCCAGTTTTCAGATTTATTCAGATCTTGCTGAAAGCACAGACACTCCCCGGATCAGAGTCACCCTTTGAACAGGCTGAGAAGCAGAGGCTACCAGATTCCTCCTCTTTTCAAGCCTCTCCGTGACAACAGAGTTACCTGGTTAGTAGGCATGGCTCCCATGCAGTCTGCCATTAGAAAAGCAGCGTGTTCAGTAACAGATAAGCCATACTTACGACCTTCGGTGTATCAGCCGAGTGCCTTCGCTGCGCTCCAGCGCTGAGCTTATATGTGCCTGGTGGCAGGGGACACCAATGAGTGGCGGTAAGCGCTCTGCGGAGGGACGCTGATTGGGTCCTGCCCCATACCTAATTATGCCCAGCACCTGATTGCTCTCCGAGCGTAAATGATTGGGGTATAAAAAAAGATAAGCAATTTGTTGCTCGTTTTAATTCATACTTATCTTCAGAAGTGCTCTCAACCCATCCCCCCAGCAATTTTGTGGTGGTTTTAGAATTTTGTTTCTGATCTGATTTTGTGTCTCATACTTAACCTGCTGCTTAAACCCGGCTCATCTGCGTCAGCATGTGCCTTGCTGAACCAGGCATAAACAATGACAGAAATGACATATTACGTTAGGTGCTGTCTGATATGGACTGTCTGCGTTCTCTGGGAACCTAGGGTTACCCTCCGCACCACCTCCAGCCCTAAACCTCTTTCTCTTTCTTATGCTAGCTCCCGCTCCTCGTGCAACTGCTTTACTATTAAGTCAGCCGAAAACAGCGAACAGCTTCTGCTCCGCGATGATTCCCAAATGCCAGCTGGGCAATTAGGAAATTATCTGGGTGCAGATTTACTGGAAGAGGAAATACCCACGGGAATTTCGGTCCCTCCTTCCCCTGCTCCTTCCCACAGCCGGGGCAGTGCACAGAGCCGCCTGGTCCGGGCTGGGGCCGTGCTCCCCCAAAACACAGTCGCGAAGGAAACTTCACCACTATTCAGATGATCAGGCGAGAATAAGGCTTATTGGAATGCTTATTTTGGAATTAAACCTTTCAAAGACATGACTGTTGTAGGTATTAGCAAAGGAATGACATTACCTTTGGTCTTTTTGCAATAAATGAACTCTCTGGAAAACATTGCCAGAGGTAATCTGTTGTAGAAAAATCTTGTGGGCTATCTGATGTGACGCAGAGCACGCAGGTCTCTCTTAAAGAGGCTGCAAATAACCCTAACCCCAGCAAGAATTGTGTTTTCTGTGCATTGCAGTTACAGAATAACCCAGCCACCCCTTCCTGGCTGCCTCCTGAAGCAGCGTGTGCTCGAAGTGAAGCCACATTAAAAAATAAGATTCTTCCCTTTGGTGACCAAACTGCAAGAAATGTTGATCTTTTCAACCTAAAAGGAAACCGAGATTTAGATGGGTATTGGAGGGACAGAAGATCATTTTGAAATAAAATACTTTGTTTAGAGAAATCTTTTTTTTAATGAAAGATTTTCTTCAGAAAGGGTCTAAATGGCAAGTTTGGGGACTTCGGGAAAAAAAAATCCCCTCCATGTCCCCTTTTTTGAAGTAAAAGCTGTTAGCTGCATCTGATCAGAATGCTCAAGTAATTTGCCCACCACCACCATCCCGAGAGCTGCTACGCGGTCTGACTCTGTTCGGCATCACCAGCTGTACGGGCACGCATGCAACTGGTTTTGCCCCCGGCAGGTGAGGACGGCAGACCTTTTGACATGGGTTTTCCTGCTTTGCCTGCGCCTGGGTTAAGAGCAGAGGAGAAGCTGGTCCGCGGGGGGCTGGCTGGGGTCTGCACTGGCATCCTTGTCGTGCTTCCACTCCACACAAGACGCACCAGGCACTTCACAGCCCGTGCACATTATAAAAACATGTCCCGTGGGTACCTAATCTTACCTTGCTGTTCCGTGGTGCTTGTGTTTAAGCGTTACTAAGTTGAAAAAACACAGGAGAGCACATCGCATAGCTGCTTCTTCCACAGCAGGCTTGCACCGCCCTGTCCTTTATCTCAACAGTTACCTTGCAGCTTTTACCCTGCAGGATCCCGCTGACTAAACGGCAGCGTCCTTAGGCCGGGAAGCAACAACCGGAGAGAACTGGCCAGCCGGCCATAAAAAGAGAGGGAGGCACAGGGAGCGACGGAGGCGGCTGAGAGCACTGGGATGGCTCCTTGCTCTCACAAGAAGGTGTGACGGGAGAGTTCATGACCGTGCACAGGGAGAGGGCCTCTGCTTTTTAAAGCATCATCAAAAAGACTCTTTGCAGAGGTAGTTTCATAGCACTCATCTCGTCGGGGTCGAAAGGGATGCAGCACTCAGGTTTTACTTCTGGGCGCTTGGGAGGAGAGATCTTTCATGACCACAGAGCTACCCCCCTGGTTAATTTTTCTCCTAGAGGAGACAACCTGGTTTTAAAATGTTCCTGATTCTGCTGTACCAAGCGGGAAGAAATTCATGTTTTTCCCTCCCATGTAATTTAATAATCAAAACAGTTTTGTCAAAGCAGTTGAAGTTCCATGGTAGGGCTTGATAGGCTGTCAGGAGAAGAAGGGTTAGCAATGGTCTTAGAAGGCCCGGCAGATAATTCAGGGCAGAACGGGCTTTCCTTGGCTCTTGGCTTATCTTTGGCCGTCAGAGTCACATTTTGCTGTGAGGACATAGGGTTAAAACGGCTACTGGTCCAGCTGAATGGGACTGTGAGTTGGAATACTGGTGATGATACCTGCTATCTGAGTTACGTGGGTGAACTGGGAGAAAAGGAGGATGTTACTTGCTGTTAAACATATTTTTCACCTCTTCAACACACTTGGTGTAAAAGTCTTATTTTAGTGCAAAACTATTCCAGCTGAAAGATGACATGTGCCATCTGTCCAAAATATGGATTTTATGAAGACCTCCTCCCCCTAATTTAAGTCTTACCAAAAACAGATAAAGAATTCAATTGCTCGTGGCTAGACCCCATTGACACTTCTGAGCAGCGCCGCGTTTCGTGACTAGCCTCACCGCGGCAGGGATCTGTATGACAGAGCGAGGTGCTGGGTGTAAGGTGCACTAGCTCAAGCCTGTCACAGTCCAAGGCAGAAATGGGTTAGAAAAGTTACATTTTTGTTACTGCATTGAAGAAGCCGTTCACACCCCCCTGTTTCAGGAGAGGTCAGCATTTGCTGATACAACCTACGGATGTTTTCAATGCATCTGATCCTTTGATAGTGCATCTACTGCTGGTGGCTGTAGGGAGAGCTATGCTCCGGAGGCAGGCGGGGGAAGAGCGGACCTGCTAGCTTTTCTTAGGAGGACACTGGGAGGAACCCAAGACACAAGCGGCTACAAACACGTTGGGTTTCCCACCCTTTGCAGGTCAGACCCGCTGTGCTTGCCCCATGGGGCTGATCAGCGCATTCCCGTATCCTGATGGGCCCAAAAGGCAGCGGTGTCACTGTGAATCAGCACATTGCCTTCACTCCAGTTTCCCCATGGACGTGAAGTAGCTGTTGCATACCACACTATGCAGGGAATATAGGGGCGGTCGGTGCATGCAGGCCACTCGCCCTGTTTGTGTGGGCATACAAATCCAGCTGGTTACCACTAGAAGAGGCAGCGACTTTTCAAAGCCTGAGAGTTGGCAGGTGTGAAAGAAGAAGGTGCATTTGTTTGAAGAAGCTATGGCGTATTTTTAGCTACTGAAAGAGTAGTGCAAGCTGCAGCGTAAACAGCACTTGCCTTTTTCCCTAAATAGGGGTAGATTTTTTCTTAAGACGAAGGCAGGGGTGCATGGGTGGTGGCAGGTGGGTTGGCTGTTCTTCTTAATGCCACACCACAGGCCAGGTCCTGCAGGCTCTCCCCTCGCTCACCGTCCTCCAGCACTACAGCTGCTGGGTGACTCTCAGCATTTGGCACCTAACAAAGCAGTGGTTGGACATAGCCATGACACGTGGCTCTCCACCATCGTTCCCCCTGACCTTGAGGAAGGCACAGGGACGGTCCAGATTTGCAGGAGCCGCTGTTTGATGCAGCAGCAATACCCAGCTGAGCAACCCTTGCCTGCAGTCCTCCCTCCCACCCCCCTGCCAGCCATCCCTATCATACATTGCCCTTTCCATTATGGATGCCTAGAAAAACAAATCAGAAAAACGATTTCTCTGATGAGGTAATGTGGTCTGGGGGGAAAGCTGCATTTCAGCTGGATGTGGTCTGCAGCGCAGTTCACTGTGCAGAGCTAGGGCAGCTTTGAGGCCAAGCCAGGGCCCCGGCAAGCAAGATGGCAGCATGGGCAGCTGGGTGCAAGGCTGGGCACGGGCATGGCTGCAGCACAGCTTCGGCAGGGACTGAGGGAGAGGGCCCAGGCTTTGTGGGACCCACACGCACACAGAGCATCCCTGCTGTATGTGTTTAACCCCGCGGCAAGCGGGGCCAGCACCCTAGTGCAGGCCAGGCTCCTTGCGCCCTGGCAGGGGCTATGCTTCCGCACGCCTGCGCACAGCCACTTCCCTCTCCAAAGCTCCACTTCCTATAAGCCCGTATAGATAAAGAACGCCTTCAGGAATATTTCATGAGCAAAGCTGAAACACGTCTGCCTTTGCCTTGCAGTGGCAAAAGGTAGTGGCACTTCCATCAGCAACACAAGTGTGGGTTGGTGGGTATTTTTTTTCCCAAAGGGAATTTATCGCTTTTGTAAGGTAGCTTTCTGGACTGAAGTCCTCCGTTTACCTCCAGAGCCAGTACGGCAGATTGTACCCAGTAATTTTCCCTGTGTCGGCGAACCATGAGGAGGGGCACCTCCACAGCTGGGGCCAGTTCAGTCCTAGTGGTGCCATTAAGCAGTGCCTCAGCAGTCGGGAAAGGTCTTGCCGCCTTCCGCAAAAACGGGGTGTGCGCAGTCACCTGCATGCAACACCCAAACCCCAGGGGTGGGGAGCTGCTGCTAACGGGACACCCTTCGGGCATGCTGAGGAGCCCTGGATGTTTCTCTCAATAGCTGCACTGGCTAAAACCACCCCTGATCTACCTTGCTAGGGTATTTTGTAACTGGTTCAGCTCCCTGTTCGGGACCGCGGCCGCGGCCTGGCAGCAGGAGCAGCAGCACGGAGCAGGGGCCGCGGCTGGGGCAGGCACGCCTTTAGCCTGCTGGCAGGTGGAACTTGATCCCGCGTGCTGCCTGCTGCTCTCTGTGCCTGGTTAGCCTTTGGCCTTTCTGCTGAAACGCTCTTTCCTTGCACGGGTGAGCCTGGGAGCAACGTCAGCCTTCTGTGTATCAGACTGCGATATCAGGATCCTTTTTGCCTCCTAGTAGACTGCCTAAAGGTAAAGGTAAGGCAATGGTCTGCAATTGCTGCCGGCAATGACAGCATTTCAACTAATCACATGAAAAGGATGTGTAAGGTAAAGAAAGTTTAGTGTATCATTTGCCTGCTGTGTCAGTCACCCCATGCTGCTGGAGAGCACACTGGATCAGGAGTAGGAAGATAAAGCTGAGGACAGAGCACTCTGTGTGTGAGGAGGTAGATGAACTGTGCCCCTAGAAGAAAACCCGACATGCGGGCGAGTGAGCCAGCAAGGAGTTCGGTGCCACACGCCCACGGGACTGGCCCTGGCACCCGAGTCAGGCAAAGGAAGCCCCCCCTGCACCTCTCCACCCACCAGCCTTTCCCTGGGTCTCTGCGAGATGGAACAACGTCCCAGTGAGACTGGCCGACAGGGTCCTAAGCTATTTGGATGGGGCTGAGCAAGGACTGACTGCATAAGGAAATAGGGACCAAAAAAACAAGGGATGAGGGGTTTATTCGCTTGCCTAGCAGATATAAACCACCTTCATCGTGGTTTAACTTGAGCAATCGACCAAGACGCTGAGCAGCAGCACAAATACATAGCTCTGAAATAACACAGCCAGCCCCTTCGGTTTCTCCCAGCTGCTCCTTATCCACAGAACAACACCCATGCACCTCACTTGAATTCATGCACCTTTTAGCGTTATAGCTTCACCATAATTCCCGAAAGACATTGCCTTCTCACAGAAACACAGGCTGCCCCATACCCCTTGCATTTATTCAGAAATACCTATCCAGTTGACTGCACAGGCCCTGTTGCTGTAGGAACTTCACCAGTGGCATCTGAGCCCTAGATCTACATCCTTCCTTTCCTACCCTGCACAGAAACACCAGGATTGTACTAAAGCTGGCCATGAGAAGCAGACCGTGGGCTGGCTCACCGACAGTCCTGCCATACCAGCAGCTCTCTGGAGACAGAAGAAAAGAACTGCAGAGCATGGCAGTCCACACACGGAAAGCGAGAGGTCTTCTGCAGCAGACAGAAATTTCTCACAGTCTACAGTCCAATACACTTTCAACTTGAACTGCTGTTAAAAAACCCAAGTCATTCTGCAGTCAAAGAGCTTTTACTGAACTCTATATTGTAATTTGTGAACATTTGTGCGATGCATACAGCACATAGCATTGATTTTTCCTGGCTCCTTAGAGCATAAGAAGTCTTCCCTTTGTCATGGTTGTGTGTTGACACTACGCAGTAAGAAAGGCTGTTAGATGACAGTGGCAACGCTAGGCAACTCCTGACAGTGAGCGTGTTGTGTGAAATTCGTAACGGCAAGCAGACGTTTTCAGAAACAATTTAGCGACGAGCTTGGTGGGCAGATGAGACTGGTCTGGCTGCTTAGAGGAACCTCAGCTAGACAGAGTTCTGGAGTCAGCCACAGCTTGTGGAAGCAGTTGGAAGTAATACTGGATGCAATGACTTCAAAATGATCCTTAAGTCATCGCCTGGTAACTGCTTGCAAAACATTGTACAGATTTTACTGGATAATTGTCTTCAGGTGAGAAAATAGAAGTATTTTTGCAGAGCCAACATTAGACCAAAAGGACTGATATTCTCTTACAGTGACAAACAAATACAGCACGAATTGTTGATATAAGCATCCATGTGCAAAATAGCTTCCAGGCTTAGTCGGCACTTGCATAACCAGCACAGGTAAACAGAAGATGCAGGCACCCACTTCAGAAAAAAAATACAGTTCTGCTCGAGCTCTGGACTTGAACTTCAGATTAAAGACCAAACAAACAAACTGCAATATCTTTCTTCGTCCTCACGGTATTTGAAACAGAGAGATGAGTCAAGTGTTAATCCAGCCCTAGCACTACTAACCAGGACCAGGCTAGTAACAACACTCGCACACATGCAAAAAAAAGCATCACGCTCACAAGCTTTTGCATCAGAGAAACTTCAGTTTTGCAGGATTCCCTGTTCCCTTCTCCTTGCTGCCTTCATCCCTGCTACAGGAAAGAGCTCAGGAAAGTTTTTCAGTCATTCAGCAACTCCATCTATTTCCCCAATTCCTCTGGTCAAACAGGGTTGCTCCTGTGAGTAAGAGTGGCTGGTGGCCACCGTTTCCCCCTTGTGCTAGTGTAGAACAGGAAACAGCTCCCGCTCTCGCAAACCGCACAGGCAGAGCAGCGCAGGTGGATTTCTCAGATACTTTGGCTTACTTGGGTTGCTTTAGACTCACATCCCCTCTTCCCTACCAGCTCTAACCACCCCCTCTTTCTTAATCAGCAATACTACCTGATTTCATGACGCTACAGAGATTAATTTATGAACGGTAAACTAAAAAAGCAAATTAAAATCTTTACACTTTTCTCTGTGTCACAGGTAAAGCTACGCACTAATCTTCTGCTGCCCCAACTCTTAACTTCTCTCCTGTACTGCTGTTCTGAAAAGCAACTTTGGGAATCTCCTTCTACCCTCCTCATATTTCTTGCTGAATTCGGTTAGGCTGGGACACGGAGCTTTTACAGGCACAAAAAGAAAAGGAAAAAACCCCAAATACTTAAGCACCCCCCTCCCCGCCGCCATCAGTGAAGGTCAGATGGAAAATGGGGAAAAAATCAGACAAAAGCAAGTAGGGTAAATTTTCAAGAGCAACAGTAATGCCAAAATGTAGCAGCAGTGACAGCTACGATTGTAGCAAACGCTTCCGTTAGTAGCATCTAGTGCAGTACACAGGTTCTTTTAGAAGTGTGGGACTCAAAGGATGCAGTGAAAACACAAGTAATCAACGAAATAAGTCCCTCTCGGCCTTCCCTGTAAATTAAGAATAGATATGAAAATATATCTGACAACAGTATTTGAAATAATTGGGAAATGAGTTTAGAAGCTTGGCTGAAATACTAATGTCTCAAGGGATACAACTGACCATCGCAGGCTCTCTCTACACTCTCTCTACAACAAAAAGGATGTTAAAAGTGATCAAAGACTGTGCCCTTCACTGTGCTGAGTTATTTATGGCCCCTTGGGAAGTAGCTAAAAAATACAGCTTGAAAGATGAGTTATTAGGCTCTGTCGAGCAGCAACCGAGGTAAGAGCGAGCTGTTCAGCCTAGAAAAGCTAATCCAGATTTGAAAACAGTGTCTTCAGCGCACAGGTACACACATCTGATACTCACACCAGTTCCGCTTCCCACTAGTCAAAGCGCCCACGCTGGGGCTGTCACTACAGTGAGGGGGAACAGCGAGAAAGGAATCACTGCACAGCATAAGGGTAAGGAAAAAAAAAAAGAAAAAAAAAGAAGAAAACATTTCAAAAAATCAACCATCCTTTAGAACCAATTATTACTGAAGTTGCACATTTTTAGACTTCATAGTAGTTTATTCCAGAGCCTTGGGAAAAGTTGTCTTAAATCTTAAAGTAGTATATGAATTTAATGGTTAAACCATAGTTTAAGGTAAATATGGGTCACGTTACTTCAGCAATAGCCCTAATCTGAAGGGACAGCCAACGTCTAAGGAAATAAACTGAACAAGGGCAGAATAAACTTAGCAGTCACCAGCATGGCATTGAAGAGTTATCAGCAACCAGACTGAGGCTTTTTATTATTACAACAGAGTTCTTAACGTTCACAAACTTAAGGTGAGCGAGAAGCAGCTAGAAGACAAATCGGGCCGTCACACTGCTGGCAGGCAGACGCGATCGCTGGTGTCACTTTTTTGGCTTTGAGCTCTTGCCTCCCTCCTCCAGGCCAGCATCACCCGAGGCACAACTGCAAAGGCTCTGCTTGATGTTCTTTGCTCAGCACTGACATGGGACAGGGCGGCTTCCGCCGCCCCTCTCCTCTGAGCACGCGCTTCCAAAAGGTACAGCAAATTCCATTGCCACAGGGAGGCCAGCAAGGTAGAAAGAAATCTATATACAGGAGGTAGTAATTGTGATTTTTAAATAACCCCTTTGTTTTCTCTTAGCTGACTCACAACTCCCTTCAGCTTTTTAAAAAAAAAAAAAACAAAACAGAAAACCAAACCAAACCACAGCTTTGCTATCCTACCAGCAATAGCCCCAGCCTAAATAGTGTTTTTCTACTTCAGTGGAAAGAGAGGCAAGCTAAGAAAAGTGTCACTCCTGCTGATCAAAAACTTTATTCTTGGCAAAAGGCCAGCCAGAAGGTGACTAGAGCAGTCTTTACGAAGATGAAGAACAGCTACTTTTCTCCTGCAACCGCAGGGCGATTCCACTCATCGTTACCACCAACAGCAGTCGGCAGTCTGAGGACAGCCGCGTACGCATGGGGCTGCTAGCGCCGAACTGTGCCACAGCTACGCAAGTCAAACATTACTGAAGAATCCAGAGTTACAGAAGTGGTGAAAAGTTGTAGCTGCGAACACCTACTGCACATTACTCTTGCGTACGCTTGACAGTAACAGTCCACACCATGTTTGCTAGTTACTTCCAAGCTTGGCTACAGTGAATTCAGTTAGCAGTAGGGTTTTTCTCCTGGAATAAGGCGCTACAGTGTAGGGGCACTTGAACAGGACTTGAAAGAGTTTACAGCTCTTGACAGATTACCTTTGGCTCTCCTAAAACAGGCATAAAAAGCAGCTCTGTAAGATAAATAAGAGGGTGGCGAGGTAAGGGGAAGGTACTAGCTGAAACCGTGATTTTCAAAAACCTTCAGGCAAGAAGCTTGGTCTGACCTTTTAATCTTTTCACTTGTGCTTACTTATCAGGGTACAACTGGAAAAAAGAGAGAGGTCTGTCTTCGCAGTGAAAGCTGGTGCACCGTGTAAAACAAAGTCACTAGTTTATGTTTGTCACTTCACTGTCAGGCATCCACTCAAGTCAGTTTTTCCTCAGGGCAGCTGGTTGAAACAAGCCTCAACTCCAGCCCTCAGGATTTCCTCCACTGATGTCACCAAAAGGGAAATCCCCCCTTTCTTCTCTCCACGCTCCAGTCCCATTTTTGTCTCCACACAGGTATTATCTAGCTTAACACCCTTGCACGAAAAAAAAGAATCCAAAACTTTCCAGAGCTCTCTTGGGCCTCTGCTTCAGTAACTCTTTATTTCAACACAATTTATGAATCTGAAACAATGTTCTGGAAAGCCAGACTTTAGACATAACAAGTAGGGAACATACCAGTTAATTTAGGCAATATTTTTTTTTACACACACACACATATATAGGTAAAAAAATAAATTGTCTTGATAAGAAATATTGTGTAACCTGATTAAGAAACAAGTCCCCAGAAGCTGTGCAATACAGCAAAATGCACTGGCTGTACAGCTGACACCAGGATAGCTAACTGCTTATTTTCAGAATTTAAAAAAAAAAAAAAACCCACCCTAAGGACAGACCATTCTACCTAAGTAAAAAAAAAAAACAAAACCACCCTAAGGACAGACCATTCTACCTAAGAAATAAATTGGATTCTTTGTTGGAGATTGCAAAATGTTGTTGAAGAGGCTCCACGTTGCTACTTGACTTTAGTTGGACTTTCTTTCCCGTTCTCGTGCAGTCACAAAGTTAAGCAGGTCGATGGCTGTGACGATGCCAAACACCATTTGCCGCTTACTGGAGGAACCATCAGTGTGATCTACACAGAAACAAAGAGGGATTTCTGGCTTTAGGAGGCACAAAAACCCACCATCCCACTTGGTTTTAATGGCACTGTTTGTAAAGGAAGGTGCCAAGCCATCCCAGCTCCACGTGTCAGGGCCTGTTGGTGGAGTTGGTTATCACTGATGACCTTTGTACATTGAGGGGGAACCCAAATGGCTTCTTGACCAACAGTCACACAGGAAGCGGCAAGGATTTTCATTTCAGAAAGGCTACTCAACAAAAGGGGTATAGAAACTGAAGCATTATGGAAGGAAGGATAAGGGTCCATCAGATTTATTTTTCTTGACGTGAAAATTCAGACCAAATCCTCTGTTATAAAGCGTACTTTCCTCATACATTAGTTTCTGTGGCTCTACTTGAAGCAGCTGCAAGCTGATATTATCCCGTTTGAACCAGGGGCCACTAGAGGAGGACATGCGACACTACCATCTTCCTACACCACTGTCAAATACAGCTTTAGTATAAAAATGACAATACAACATTTTCCCATTTATATCCAAAAAACTTATTAACCATCTAATCATTGCTGCATTGAGAGCACAGGTTCAAGTGATTTTTCATTGTGAGCATAAGCCTTTGACCTGGGAACCAAGTGGCCAAGTGACCTCTGGCCCTTTATCTATGGTCTAAGTTCCCTGTTCCTAAAGTCTGGCTGTATTGAGACGTTTAGCCTACTTAGATACTCAGTTTGTTCAGCCAGACGGATTGTCCTGGACTTTTCATTTACTCAATCTTTGTTCCATTGCCAGCTTCCAGTGAGATTCTAGGCTTATAAATAGTTAGTCAGCACAGAGTCAAAAGCACATCCTTATGGAGATTATCAGGAACAAGCCCAAATTTGATGACTATTCTTCATTTACAGTCATAATTGAGACAGCTGTCAGATAAATTTATCTGGTGAGTCTCAATATTGTTTTTAGTCTAGTTTCTCGGTATTTGTAATTTTGCAAGTTGCCTGCTATAAGGAAGATAAAACAGGAAAAAAATATTATTCACATATAGCAGTGATATACCTTAGCTTTGAAGACTTATTTAGTCATTTCCAGTTCATAAAGAAGGCAGTGTAAAGAGTTTTGAGAAGGATGAAGAAAAGTAGAGTTTGGAGGAAAAACATCAAGTGAAGGGGAGTAAGTTAGTTTAAACGAAATAAACAGGAAACAGAAATATTAAGCTGTCTTGAGATGGTGATGTCAGTGTTGACATCTAGATCTTACTAACTTTATGAAGTTGTAATAAAGGTGTTGCTTTAGAAAGGCAAGAAATTGAAGTGTAGTTAACCTGGGACGCTCACTGTGATGGAACTGCTGGAAGTTGCATGACAGGAGCAGGAAGAAGCAAAGATCAGTTGTACTGCAGGAGCTTATTCATTGGCTTACTGCTACTAACAAAGCCGCTGCACAGTGGACTAGACTCAGGCACTCAGTTCTGAGCAGTAGCTTGCTCCAAAAGCAGGTACGTTACAGTATGTGAGGTTATTAATGGATTTAACATCTGCTCCACAAGAATGACAGTAGTAGTGTCTTACTGAGTGTTAGCAGCACAGTGTTACATATGCAGAAAGAGGATTTGGGTTCTTCAGAACTTGTTTACACACTCACACTTGTAGGTGCTTCTTGTTACCACTGAAAGATTACCTCTTACAAGGCGCAGTACATCATACTCACACTGAATTTGTTCATGAACCACTAAAGCAAAGTGGTCTATTTCCAGGATATGAGAGAGTTTCCCCAAGTTATCTTTCAGGTTAATCTGAGGAGAGAGTTACAAAACTTAAATAAAATAGTCCTTTATGTGTTTAGTGGTCAATAATCCCCATATATTTTGTGCACTATTAAAAACAATACACCAGCATTTATATACTGCTCCCATCTGAAGTACTGTAAAACACTAACAAATCAAGGCCAACTTAAAAGATCAGTTTTCTTTGTTTCTAATTTCCAAGAAAACAGAACAAAAAAAATGAAGCACTACATGAAGTTATTCATTCTGATTCTGTAAACATAATGAATATACTGAACATACTGAAAATCTGAAAAAAGTTAACGATGGAAGAAGGTCAAGTGTTCCGTGTGTCTAACAAAAGAAGTTACCATAAAAACTCATTATACTTAGTGATTTTGCTCTAGCAAGACTGGGAAAAAGTGAATGAATCAGGCTTCAAATCATTGTGGAAGTGAATACAAACTGCAAAGGCAGCAGGGGAAGAGAAAAGCCCAAACAAGCCAAAAACAAGACCAAGGGTAAAGATTGCTCAGCTAACACTGTGTTCAAGTGCAAATCAAGGAGCTGAGAATTAAGAATTCATTTTCTAGTGAAGTTCAGCTTTGCTAAGACTAAACAAGAAAGCACCCTGTGTTGACTCTGCAGAAAGAATACAGATCCTTCTGAAACACTTCGCCGATCACCTGCCGGAACCACTTGAAAGAATGCATAAAACTGTTCTTCCTACATGCTTTAACATATTAAGCAGCAGCAATAGGTCTATTACCCAGGTGACTCTCCCCAGGTAACAGCGGCACCCACCAGCTGACATACTTTCTTTAAAGGGTATTAAAGGAATTTACAGCAAAGAAAAAAGTCTTGCACTGCAGATTAAAAAAGCCTTTGTCCTGCAGTGAGCTCAGCTTGTGACTGAGGAATAAATGCCGCAGCATGAACAGTTGGGCGGCACTGGAACACAGAGCTCTTGTCTCCATACTGTGAGTTAGAAGAGATCAAGAGGATTCCCAGCAGCCTGTGTTTAAGGGACCAGCAAGCTATAGTGCATACTGAAGCATCAATCCTTAAGCTTGTGGGCCAGGCAAGGGGCGGGGCAAAATCTGGACCTACTGCCACATCGAGTCAACTATCAGTCACCACCACTGACAAGCAGTTTTCTGCAACCGTACCTGCAAAGCCCAACTTTTGAACTCAAGTTCAAAGCTCGCTGAAGGGGTAGAGCCCCTTGCCATCTGATTGTGTGTAATCAATAGACCTGTTTTCAGGGACTGGGTAGGCTAAAGATAACCAGGACAAGCAGCCCATAGGGAGCACTGGGACAGCTATGAAGACACAAACATGTTCTGAAATGCTTAATGGAAATTTAACAGAACTCCCACAGAGTTTTCGCCTGTCTCACTACTGCTCATTCAAGCTCCCTAAAAATTTTGCCCACGAGTTTTCCCACATTTAGGCATTTTTTTAAACCTACTAAGTCTTTAAGGGTAGTGCACATGCTACTACACTACACATGAGTGGGACTGCTTGTTTGGCTCTAAGGATAAGTGAGATGGCACTGCTCAGGGCCCTACAACTAAACTCTCTCCTTCCCCAGAAGTAGGCTCTGGTCCACCGGGGATGCTGGGGACACCAGGCCATGTGTTGTTTAGCAGAGTGCTAAATGGTTTAGGACACTAACCAAAATCACACCAGGGAACAGGCTAACAATTAAACACTAGGTATAGTAACAAGAAAGTCTCGGAGACCGTGCCCTGGCCCTATTTTCCAGTAAAGGCAGACAAGAAGTCTGCTAAGGCTATGTCTGCACCACACCTAACAGATGTTAGTAGCTAATGCAAAGATCCTTCGGGGAAGAAGGGGTAAAGAGACCCCAAACCACAGGAGCTAACATCTGACTCCACAAGAATGGCTGACTCCACTAAAACACAGCACTTGTTTGGATTGGCAAATTATCCTGTGACTAGTGTTTCAAAGCCCGAGAGTACTATCCTACTGGAGACTTTAAAAAAAAGCTATGACCATTACGATTCCATTCTAAGAGATCGCCACAAAATAATTGTGGTGATCATATCAAAGCAAGCTTCCTGTGTTGCCTAAAGATAGCTTTGCCTTGGTAGTCACAGGCTAAGCTGACCTCTTATTGATGCATGCTGTGGTACAGATCCTAACCGTAGGATATCCTAAGTCATTTCAGTGACATAGATCATCCGTTTTCCCAATTTCACCAGTAAACAAGCCAAATAAGCTTGACTAAAGTCGTAAGAAAAGCAAAATCCGCAATACTTCTGAGGTTATGTGCATTTAACCATGTTTCTCCATTAAATCATCAATTTAAATGGAAAATAACCAATGAATGATGCTTTTAGTTAGCATGTTAGCAACACCACTGCTTTTGTGTCACTCCCCTTCCATCCTCCACCAAGAAAAAAGTCAGAACTAAAGAGGAAAGAAACGGTTAAGCTGTTCTTCACTGAAGAAGCATGAGAAACTTCAAGCTGCCCATGGAAAAAAGTCACAACCTCAGAAGCGCAGAGAATTGGCTACTACAGCTAACACCAGCATAGCTACAGAAATGATTGCACACCACCAGCCCCAGAAACTCTTAAGGTGTCCAAGTGAGGGAGAACATGAACTAAGCAGTTTTGTTACGCACCACATTTCCACCTGATGCTTGATAATCTGTCTGGGAAGGAAAAAATATATTTACATTTGTCCATAAAGAACTAGCATCCTTTCTCAACCTCAGGGACTTGGTAGTTTGTAGATTGAACGGAAGCATTACATACACTTCCGGAATACAGCACCTCATCTACTATGAGACCGTGCTGAAACTAAAAGCCTGGTGAAAACTAGGTCAAGCATTCCGTGTTAAAAACAAAATCCTTTTCCTGCAAGAGAAGCAAAGCAACAGCAACAATACTTATATATTTTAGAAGAGCTCCCATACAGCTGGGAAGTTGTGGTATCTTGGCACACCACATTGAATGGACAGGTGAAAGTGGCTAACATCAAAATTCACATATCTTGACAACAAATGTTTTTACAAATATATTAATGACAAAAAGAGAGCCAAGGAGAATCTCTATCCTTTATTGGATGCGGGGGGGAACATTGTCACTGAGGATGAGGAAAAGGCTGAGGCACTTAATGCCTTCTTTGCCTCAGTCTTTAACAGGCAGACCAGTTATCCTCAGGGTATTCAGCCCCCTGAGCTGGAAGACAGGGACAGCGAGGAGGATGAACCCCCCATAATCCAAGAGGAAGCAGTTAACAACCTGCTACGCGACCTGGATGCTCACAAGTCTAAGGGGCTGGATGGGATCCACCCGAGAGTGCTGAGGGAGCTGGCGCAGGAGCTCACCAAGCCACTCTCCATCATTTATCAGCAGTCCTGGTTAACGGGGGAGGTCCCGGACGACTG
>NW_008795695.1:12737091-12743362 GCF_000699145.1 Aptenodytes forsteri
CATGGTTTAGTGGGCATGGTGGTGTTGGGGTGACGGTTGGACTCGATGATCTTAAAGGTCTTTTCCAACCTCAATGATTCTATGATTCTAACATCAGCTTTCAGCAGCCATCCCCCTGTTTCAGCAAGGCATCTGATACAAAAGGCAAACCTGGGAGCTATTGAGTGACCTAGGACAGAGTTTAGAGCACATCTGTGCTCAGTAATAGCTGCTCTGTATGGTCGCAGGTAAACCTTACCGAACCTGATGCCATCGTAGTGTTAGGACACCTACAGTAGTAATTTAAACCAGAGAACTAGGAGTTGTAGAATATACCTGCTTACCTGTTTAAACTGCTTGTAGATTACTTTGCTGACTTCGTCAGAAGGCTGAACTTTTCCAGCAAGCAGTGAAGAAAGCATGTTACCTAGGGTAACCATGCCCAAAATTACCCTGGGGGAAGGAGAGAGAGAAGATAGGGCTAAACAACACAAAAGCCTCAGGTGTTTCTGTAGATAAAAGCATCCACTCTCAGCCAGCCCAGAGACGTCAGTTCAACTGCTTCATGGTATAAAGCAACATTATTGATGGTATACTTGGATTCTGTGTCTCTGCAGGAGACAGAGTCCAGCTCTCAGAAGTTCTGGAGACTCACAGAGAAGTCAGTAGGTGCTGTGGGTGCCTGGCCCTTCTGAGCATCAGGCT
Source organism: Aptenodytes forsteri (assembly GCF_000699145.1). NCBI lineage: Eukaryota > Metazoa > Chordata > Aves > Sphenisciformes > Spheniscidae > Aptenodytes > Aptenodytes forsteri. The sequence goes on from NW_008795695.1 coordinate 12,737,776, forward strand.
CTTTGTATCTCTGGTCCTTGCATCTGGAGAGCTTCTTGCAATCTGAGAGCTTTTGAAAAGCACAACTTCGTTGTTTTACGCCCTCATCTGTCCTTTTGAAAGGTGTGACAGGACCAGAGACATGCTCACCTCAATTTTGCTCATTCCCCTTCTCCCTGCAAGGATGTTGCAAGGACCTGCAACAATTAATTCCTTGAGGTAGCACTGTAACTGGAGAGTCACTGAGCAACTCTTCGTTATTCAGTCTCTCCTACAGGAGACCTACAGGGTAATAAGGCAATCCAGCTTGCTGGGGACACCCTGGTTTATAGGGTTCACTACAACATTGCACTATAATGCAGTGTTCTGAAGAAACTGGGTGAAAGCTGTGGTGGAGATGGGTAGATTTGGGGTTGGTTGTTTTAAATATGAATTTTTGCTTTGTTTAACTTAAACAGCTATTATAAAAAACAATGAAATTATCCTGCAGAGACACACTGAGTAAGTATATCATAATAATCATTAGAAGCTTATTATGTGAAGGGCAGGACAGTCCTGGCATGACAACATATTAAGTCCAGCATTGGTGTGTTTAAGGTAGCATTTTTGAACTGTGTTACTATAACTGAAGAAAGATGAGTGAGAGGATATTATACTTCTAGTAAGCATTTAAAGACATCCCTTGGGACCTGGTGAGGAAAGAGATACATATGGATGAATAGTGATATATGTGGACATACCCAGATTCGTCAACAACTGGTACCTGGTCAAATCCCTTCTCCCGGAGAATTTCAACAGTCTTTGCGCAGGTAACAGTTGGGAGCACAGTCAGGGGAGCAGAGAGGCTTAATTCCTGAACACTGATGTTCCACCACCTGAGGATGAAATAAAACCCAAACCCATGCAAGTCTTAAGGAGAGAACAGAACCAGTTGTTCACGTACAGTGGCCTTCAGCACTACAGGAATGACAAAAGGCTGCAAGGAAGAGTCAGGATTCAGCCAGAGTCACTAAAGCTTCAAGCCTTTCAAGTTTTCTCCCCAATATCAGAAAGTCATTGAAGTGTGAGAAGGCTCTAAGACTAAAACTCTTTTCCTCCTTCATGTACTTTCTAGGATTGCAGATAGTTAGTGGAGACTACTAATCTCCCTAGCTTCATTATTTATATCTTACAGAAAAAATTTTGTGCTCCTGCTCAAAGAGCTAGCCATATTTACAGTCATTATAGGTAGCAATTTAGGGAAGATCCCCCTCCACCTATGTAGTCTTGCAGTGCTTTGCACTCAAGAACTCTGATCTCGGAAGGGTTCTTTGTATACTACTTTTTCATTTGAGATACATAAAAAAAAATTAAAAAACCATTAAGTACAAAGTTTTCTTTTGCTGCCATGCAACTCAAAGAAGGAAATCAACTAATTTAAGCAGATTTGATTAATAGCTGCAATTATACATCAACACAATAGCATGAAAGATTAGCTAAATCAAAGGAAGTAGTGTAAATTGAAATGAGCTTTAAATTAGCAACTGCCATAAAGTCAATTGAATAGACTCATGAAAATCCAAATGGATCTGACATGCTTACCAAGGTTTTTTGACAAGGTCTTCTTCTTTCATGAACCCTTTCTGAATCATCCATTTGTCGCTCAAGAACTTGGACCTGGAAAGCATCAGGAAGTGAAAAGCTCATTAGCAGGCTGAACATCTGACAGCAAACCTAATAGCACACAGAGGCAACTGTTTACAGCTCACTACCACTAACAACTTAAGCAAAATTGAAAATATACTGCCATTTGCCATCCAAGCTTACCAGCCAGGGACATTGAGAAGAAATACTCATAGGAAGAAAAAGGAATCCCGTAGGAAACAAAGCTTCAACTACATCAGTCCCTTGCAATACAATGAAGACACAGCCTGGAACGGAGAAGTGCCAACCTGTACTCATGCAAGGTCTGTCTGCGGTTTCTAGTCGTCTAGTATTGTGTTGGATGCAACAGAAGTCATGAAACACAGCTAAAAACATCATGTTTTGGGATATGTTTCAATGCAGTACGAGAAAAACTTCTCAGCACAGCTCAAAGCCCTCACACTTCCTCCTGTAAACTCACCCCAGCACTGGCTGCTGCTACAGTAGCGCTATGTTCTGTTGTGGACACAGGCAGAGAGAGCGGACAGCCTTACAGGGACCCTTCCAGGAATGGGATACCAATGGTCCCCAATAAATAAAACAGTGAAAGCAAGTCTTTTCCTGTGAAAGATGCTAACCAGTGATGGTTATATACTGACGTCAGACACAAGGAGGAGCTCAGTTTTCAGAGGGCTAAGCTCCTTTCTACTCCGTGTCAGACCCTTTCTCGATACCTCAGAAGTTGTGCCCCAAACACATTCCTCGCTTTGGTAACCACATGCTATTTCTTAAATATGTATTCAACGCGCCACTGCTGTAAGCATGCTATAAGAAATATGTATTCAACGCGCCACTGCTGTAAGGAGGAGGTCTGAGCGACTGCCTCACCCTTTTCCCAGAGAGAAAACAAGCAGGTTCTTACATGTAGTTCCTGACAGAGTCAGGAAGGATAACAACACAGCGCTGACCTTCCTTCAGCTCTTTGGCTGCCTTCACAGCTACAGACATGGCACTGCCTGAGCTGCCACCTGCCAAAATGCAGATCAGAGGCAAAACTGTCAAACCATAAGTGAAATGAGAAAGAATGAAAGAGAGGAAGAGAGACCGTAGAGGAGCCCAGGGTGAGGAAGCAGCTTCTGAAGTGGAAGGAGGTCCCCCTGACTTGCACAAGGCTTCAGCCTCCCACATATTATTCAGAGAAACCCAAAGGATTCGCATCTGCTCTTACCACACAGCAGTCCTTCCTCTCGGATCAGCATACGTGCTAAAGCAAACGACTCCTCATCATTGCTCTTGTACCACTGGTCCACTGTCTGGGAAGGCGCAGAAAGACAGAAACAAGGGTCTATTTAAATAAGGAGGGCTAGGGGAGCAACACAGCTAGCGTGAATTCAACCCATGCTCTTTGAGGTAACAGCTGCCCTACTGAGCCATGTGCCTGGGTTTCCATCCTCCAAATGCCAAGTGGGGTTTTTTTGCCAAGGTAAGACGATCACATTAGCACAACAGGCTCCTTATTGAAACCTCGCTGTAAGAACAGGCTGTTGTAAGACAGCCACAGAGAGCATCAGTTTCCTCCCCTCTTGGAGGGCTTCCCAGGGACACAGGCTCAGCTCAGGACATAGTCATACCACTTTTGGCTGGGAGGGGTTGGGGTGCTTTGTTGGGTTGTTTTTTTTTTTTTGATTGGTTGGTTGGGGTTTTTTAAATTAAAAAAAGGAAGTATTGTGTTCTAGGAAAATGTTATCTGCTCACAACATTTCCACCTACCATTGTAAAGTAAGTGTGGCTAGTGCAGAAGCCTTCTGAGGACTGTTTTTATTGATGGAAAGAAGCATTTCCACCTACCATTGTAAAGTAAGTGCGGCCAGTGCAGAAGCCCTCTGAGGACTGTTTTTATTGATGGAAAGAACAGGAATAGTTCTGTCTGCTAGCCCTCCCCTTTCAGCTCCAAGAAATACCTCCCCAAGTTTTTCCTCCGCCTTTCACCTCACTTCTGCATCCCAACAGAGGGCAAAGGGCAGTAAACCAAGAAGCATGACTTACAGATCTATCCAACACCGTGGGGACAAAATCATATCCGATTCCTTCCACTTCATACATTGTCTTGTCAGTCTTGTTTAGTTCTTCTGGTGTAGCAAGGATGGAGCCTTCAGGATCAACACCTATAATCTAGAGAAGCAGTTTCCACTTTGGCTACCGTGACACACTGCTTTTGAGAACACGGCTATTTACTCAAGAGCGCTGACCTCGTTACAGCTGTTGGTGTCACACTGGCCACACACAGAGCCAAGCTAACAGCAACCTAGCCTCCTATTCATTTCTTCCTGGCAACATTCACCTCCCCTGTGAACAAAATGCTTTGCTGCTTCTGGCCCCTTGGCAACCCATCCTGTCTCCTCAGGCTGTGGACACTAAGTGAGGGGCACCACTTGTTCTACATGGGTTTTGTTTGGTTTAAACAGAAGACAGGGTTTCCCCAAGACAAGGTTGTCCTCATTCACATGTCAGGCATCATTACAGCAAATACATTTTGTGCCAAGTGTAAGCAGGTTAAGTTTTATTTTGCTTACCGCTCCCTGCCTCTGTAGGAAAATATTCACGATTGAAACATGGTACCAAGTCCTGTGAGGAAATCTAACACAGCACACAGGTAAACACACAGGTTGGTGTGTGCAGAGGAAATTTCACTTGGTAAAACCTCAGCAGCTCCAGACAAGTTAGTGAAGGTACAGTCAGACAGGAAACAGAAGGCTGCAGTACACACCAGAGAAGGAAGTCTCTCAGACACCCCATGAAGGGATCTGAGGGCCAGGTTTCATCTGCTGAGCCAAACCTGAACTCTGGTCACCAGTGAGACCAGAGCATGATGATTTCAGACGGTCTGAAAATCTTTCTTTGCTGCTCAGAACTACCTTCTAACTGAGAACATCCAAGAGCTTCCCATAGAGACCCAGGGAAGGCTTGCAAGGAACGGGACGTGCCAAGTGGAGCAGTTTGAGGTCCACCCCGCTAAAGAGAAATGCTTTAGGCTTGCCACTTACTTTGCAACCTGGACACTTCTCCTTTAGCTTTCTAGAGATGCCAGTGATAGTACCTCCTGTGCCAGCCGTAGCCACCAGCATGTCTATTTTTCCTGTTTAAAGGTGAGGGATAGAAGGCAGTTGTGAAATCTCCCCCAGAATGATGGATTAAAAACCCACTTAAACCTAAGTATGGACTTTCTTTAACAAAAATGGGCAAGGTAAGGCTTTTTGCTTTCCAAGAGCTGTGTTACGAGACCTACCTTGAGACCACCTTGCTCAATCCCCATTTACTTCAGCAATGGTTTTGAAGTCTCCATCCAGTAGCCTGGCAAGGCACCAATTTGTGGTACTTTGGACAGAGCTGGAGGTAGCCCATACAGTAAGAGGAAAACTACAGGTGTCAGCTGTATTTGCTGATGTAGATAATTCATTCTTTAACTTAAAATGAGCAGCCCATTATATTAGTTAATTTGTTAATTTACTGAGTGAGTGCCAAGAGCATGGGACAGGTACCCATTGAGAGAACTGTTAACACAACTACTCTCTCATTTTCATGTGAAAAATACTATTTTGGTCACGAGCACTCAGAGTGAGTGCGGGTATGATAGTTCATTCTTTTGCCACCCCCTACAGTTTCCACGGTGCATCCACATGATAGCTTTGTTAATAAAAAAATACACACATCAATTCACGCATAAAAACAAATGCTTTCCAGTCAAGAGAATAACACCCTGCCAAGCAGGGGTATAAGCTCAGTAATAACTGAACAGTGACTGGCCTATGAGGAAAAGGAAACACAAACAAGATGCCTAAAGCTAGAACTCATCTAGACTCTCAGTTTGTGGGATGGCAGTTTGTTAGAGTATACTCATTTTAACTCAAACTTAAAGAAAGTTTTCCACAGAAAGACAAGCCAAATCCTCTGAACAGCTAGAGTTATTTATTTTTTTTTGGGGGGG
>NW_008795695.1:12743736-12745141 GCF_000699145.1 Aptenodytes forsteri
CGGCACCAGGCTTTGCCCTGTGGGACAAGGGGGGGGGGGGGTTGGTTGTGTGGGGGGGGGGGAGGAGGTGGGGGGAGAACCATTCACATGGTCCTCACCTTCCTTTTACCACCTATAGCAAATGCCTACATGGTAGGCTACAGCATCACACCGAATGCCTCCAATAGCTCACAAACCAATTCGTCCACTCAGTGGGTTAGCCCAGCTAAAGCTCTCTGCTGCCACAGCTCAATCACTTCTGGTACTCCAACCTGGCTGTCTAAAGCTAACTTGAGAGCAACCCCTGCAGAGTAAACAGGTCTTACTGGTGACAACTGCAACACAGAGCAGTTTGTACTCCTGAGGATTCCTAAGTGAAAAAGCTTCCAGTGTAATGGAGTATTTGGTCTGAGAATGTAAAAATACCTAAGTGCCAGGTCCTGCACTTAGGTCACAACAACCCCAGGCAACGCTACAGGCTTGGGGAAGAGTGGCTGGAAAGCTGCCTGGTGGAAAAGGACCTGGGGGTGCTGGTCGACAGCCGGCTGAACATGAGCCGGTAGTGTGCCCAGGTGGCCAAGAAGGCCAATGGCGCCCTGGCCTGTATCAGAAATCATGGTCCTCACCTTAATGAGAAGGAATTTAATAGCCAATTTTCTTATTAGAGGGTCCCATCAGAAACTGTACTGTTTTATAAAGCAGGTCAGTAGCCTCCTAAAAGACTTCCTTTTACCACCTATAGCAAATGCCTACATGGTAGGCTACAGCATCACACCGAATGCCTCCAATAGCTCACAAACCAATTCGTCCACTCAGTGGGTTAGCCCAGCTAAAGCTCTCTGCTGCCACAGCTCAATCACTTCTGGTACTCCAACCTGGCTGTCTAAAGCTAACTTGAGAGCAACCCCTGCAGAGTAAACAGGTCTTACTGGTGACAACTGCAACACAGAGCAGTTTGTACTCCTGAGGATTCCTAAGTGAAAAAGCTTCCAGTGTAATGGAGTATTTGGTCTGAGAATGTAAAAATACCTAAGTGCCAGGTCCTGCACTTAGGTCACAACAACCCCAGGCAACGCTACAGGCTTGGGGAAGAGTGGCTGGAAAGCTGCCTGGTGGAAAAGGACCTGGGGGTGCTGGTCGACAGCCGGCTGAACATGAGCCGGTAGTGTGCCCAGGTGGCCAAGAAGGCCAATGGCGCCCTGGCCTGTATCAGAAATAGTGTGGCCAGCAGGAGTAGGGAAGTGATCGTGCCCCTGTACTCGGCACTGGTGAGGCCGCACCTCAAATACTGTGTTCAGTTTTGGGCCCCTCACTACAAGACATTGAGGTGCTGGAGCGTGTCCAGAGAAGGGCAACGAAGCTGGTGAAGGGTCTAGAGCACAAGTCTTATGAGGAGCGGCTGAGGGAACTGGGGTTATTTAGCCTG
>NW_008795695.1:12745332-12753338 GCF_000699145.1 Aptenodytes forsteri
GGTTAACGGTTGGACTCGATGACCTTAAAGGTCTTTTCCAACCTAAATGATTCTGTGATTCTATGATTCTGTATTTGTGATCAGAGAAAGTGACGCTGTTCTTTCATGCCCCTCTAGTTATCGCCTTTTTTTTTTTTTTTTTTTAAGATAACTTAAGCATCACTGCTTTCTCCACCTGGTCACAAGCAGAGGAATCTAATAACCAAAGCACCCCTCTTTAATGGGGAAAAAAAAAAATTCATTACTATGACTACTGAAATAAAGTAATTCTCTAATGACACACAGCATATGTATGGGATTTGCTGTGTCAAAATCCATGCATTTCTCAACAACCGCAGGTCCCATTCTCCAGGTACCTAACAATAAGAGAACACTAGGGACTCATTGAAGAGGGGGTTAGTAGTAGAGCAAACATACCTTCGCACTGCTGCAGGATCTCTTCAGCTGTGGTGTCATAGTGCGTCAGGGGGTTGCTGGCATTACGGTACTATATTGAAAGATAGAAGAGCCATTAAGTAGACTAGAAAGACAATAAAATTCACATTGTGAGGCATTTCAAGAACATGACAAACATTTTCCAAGCCCCACAACAGCTACATATACTCTTTCCAGACTGTTTCCTTGTTATCTGTACCTAGCCAGAATGCCCAAGGGGAGGTACAACCTTCCTAAGTGACCTAATTTAAGAGTAGTTCTAAGGTGCCAGCACCCTCCAATGCCAAGATCTGTCCTGTCTGTGGGACAATTTTTTTTAAGAACATGACCCTTGTACCTATTCTTCCCCACAGGACTGCCAATTCAGTGGAAAGCCACCCATGTTTTGCAGTTTCCGCAAACATAGGCTCATTGCTGCCCTCTAGTGACTATAAAAGCTTGCTACTCTACAGCATGGTGATGGCTCAACTACAGCTCCAGACCTGAGACATCCCTACAGCTCAACTACAGCTCCAGACCTGAGACATCTTTTCCTCCACACACCTATGCTGTTGAACAGTCAACCAAGAACACTAAGGAACAAGGCTGCTATACCTCCTCCCACACTACGCCTGCACCTCTGATGCTTTGACACTTACCTGGTCTAGTATATGTGCATTGGGGATTTCGTTTTTCAGTCTCCATGCTACTCCCACGTGAGATTCAGGAGAATCAAATCTGGCAGTAGTTGGCGTCCTCACAATCTCAGCACCCAGAGCTCTCAGGACATCCACCTGTAGTAAATAAAGGTGGTCACAAAACCCAAAGCTGCTCTCCCAGCACAGAGACTTCATTGAGATGCAGGGGAAAGAAAACATCTTCCCTTTTACCTGGTCTGCAAGAGCCTCCTTAGCAGTTCTCCTACACCCCAGCCTCACAGCATCACTGAGCCATGGGTCCAAATCCTTAATGTAATTTGGTCTCAACTAATCTTTACTTGGGAGCTAGACATCAAATTCCTGTTTCTATTCTAGGCCTTCAGGCCTGTAGGGACTATTACTGCATATTGAGAAGCCTCATTCAGGCAAAATGCCATCTCCTCTCATGCCAGTCACATATGCTCTGCACTCCATCAGTGCTATAGACGAGTATTTTATGTTTAAGTGCAAATTATGTGTATTTACCTCCTTTGGACACAGGCAGCAAAGGAGATCCTCCAGGGCCCTCTGCACCACTCAAGTGCTATGAGGGCAAGAAAGTTTATGACACTGAGCTAAGGCAAGGCCTGTCTTCAGAGGGGAGGCCTTTGGTGCTGCGTGGCACACAGCAATGGCCATGCGGCACCTCTCCCTCCAGAGCAGGTAAGAGCAAGTAGTGGGTATAGGCTTTCAGGGGACACTGTTCTCATCTGTGCTGCTGCCTTTCAGTTGGAACACTGGAAGTGTCTGAACTGAGGTAAGAGCCTTTGCTGACAGTGATTTGTTGCCTCAACTGTGAAACACAGGGGATCTCTTCTCTTCTTTTGGCTGCAGGTGCAGCAGCACCACCCCAGTGGAGTGCAGGACAGGGCTTGCTCTAGGGCTGGATGTTTTGTGCTTTCCACAGTGAAGGTAAGTGGACATTACCCAGGTGGCTTTTCCTTCCCCTTTGTTGCTGTGGTGACACAACTCAGATGCTTGCCAGTACCCCCCAGTGTAACCTGAGGAGCCCAGCAGGCTCCCTCATGTCCTTGCTCAGCCCAGTGCAGAACAGAAGAATATTCAAAGCTTCAGCATTGCCTTACTTTGCCCTCCTTTGCACAGTGAGCGACAGCTAACCCAGAGGCATGTAGTTACTTCAATGTGCTAGGTAAATCTCAAGTTCCCTTGACATTTGTATGTAACACAGTTATGACAGTTTTCCAAGTGCCAATGCTGTGGGAACAGGTCTTAAACACATTTCTGTCCATGGCTAACCAGCCTGGATTTCTCTTGGCACCAGCAATAGGCCCTCAGCAGAGCTCTGCATGGCCAATGACTTGGAGGCCAAGAGCCTACACCTTCGTTGCTAAAGCCACAGCACTCATCTGCACCAGGAACTCTGCAAGTGCAAACACGCTTGCTTTTTAATTCTTGAAAATAAAAGCAGATCTGACCTTCTCCATACTCATTTTCTCTGGCATCACAATGATACAGCGGTAACCCTTCACTGCCGCAGCCAAGGCCAGGCCAATTCCTGGAAGCAAGCAAAGACACGTAGAGCATACAGTGAGGAGCAACAAAGAACAAAACCCACAATACTAGCTTTGGCATGCCCTGGCTTTAATCAGATTTTCACCAGAGGCTTGAGTACAGTGTCTCTAGAGGGGTGGCAAAGGGAAAGTTTCTGACTACTGGAGAGATCTGGATTTACAGATGCTGCTAGTTCTTTGAGGATCACAACCAACAGAAAGTTTAGCCAAGCGTGGGAAAACTCGACATGTGCAAACTGCTAGCTTTGCCACATGCATATCTCCTTCCTCCTGTCTCACCCACTTCATTTTTACAGAAGTAATTTGGGAAAGGAATGAGCTATAAGCTAAAGAAAACTAGAGCAATGATTCTGATACTGTCAGAAGAGCATTAGAGTCTCTATTGACTCACTTCTGCATTAAATCCCTGGTTTGCAATGTGCCAAAACTAAGTCCTTTCTAAAAAGGCATGATTAAATGCTGTTTGCGATTGAGGTTCTAATGCACTACATCAACTTGCTACGACGGTGAAGTACCCTTGACTGTTAGAGACAGACACCTCATTTCTACTTTAAAAATCTGCACCCTCCAGCCTGATTTCTGCCTTCCAGCTTGCCACTGTCTGCCCACCTGAGGAACTAAGCTCAGAAGTGCCTTCCCCATAGAATAGAAGCTTACACCTGTTATCAAATCCCCTCTCTGACAGATAAGCTAGACAGATCAAGTTAGTTGATATGTGTCTGAGGTCAGGGTACATGGCACCTCCCCTGCTGTTTTGGGTAGCAGGCACAGTACCAACACATGCCCATAACAATGTCTCACAGACAGTTTACCCTACACAGAGACTTTCTTGTTCAAAGCTGGCTCTGCTTCTACATGGTGCTGGATTACGTAGGAGTGAAGAAAAATAAAAAATCGTTAACTGTTCCTGTAAGAGAAGCATAACTTACACCTCAAGTAATTCAAGTAGTGTTTAAATATTTGGGAGGGGAAAAAAAAACCCAACAAAAAATTTTCCCAGTATATTATAGATAAATATGGATGCCCAAATAAAAAAATAAGACAGCAAAGGTCTCACTAAGGCCAAAGACTGAAGAGAAGCCATCCAGCACTCTCCCTTATGGTCTGTGATGAAGAAAGCATTTTGAGACCTGAACTCTTAACACTTTGTACTTTCTGCTACTGACCTGGAAATGCAGCAAACATCAAAACAGGACTTTGGCTGAGGGAGAAGCGGGATGCAGAGAGGACAAAAATATAACACATTAGCTCTCACATTTAACATACTCAGTAGCTCTGAGCAGTAGCCTAGAGCAAAAGCCAGTTCTCTCAGGTTACTGTCTGCCCTGGTCTTTGCCTTTACATGCAAAGAGACAGCTTTCTGAAGTAATTGTCCTGTATCTCCTTCAGTTCTGCCTCCTTTCTATCTTTTGGATTCTGTGGCAAGGAGAACCATTTTTCAGGTACTGACCCAGAAAGCAGGATGTCATAGTATAACCTCAGATACTGGAGGAATGCAATATATATGGATATTTTCCACTACATGCCATTTTTCAGGCAAGAGGTATAGCCACAGTCACAAGGGCTTCAGTTGCACTGCACCCCCCCCAGAGCAGCTGCTGAGCAAACAGCAACAGATTTTTCTGCTGAAGGCAGAGGGGAACTGGTCACAGATCAGCTCATCATTCCAGTCCCTCCGTTAACAAGGCTGGATTGGATCAAAAGAACAAAAGAAAGATCTGCCTGGCCCATGTCTATCAGAAGGCAACAGTGGATGCCAGGAAAGAGTTTGAGAACAGGACAGGACACCTCTCCAGAACACATCAGGCAGAAGAGTAGCTTGTAGCTCAGCTCAGGAACCTCCTCAGAGGAGGCAGTGTATTTTACATTTAACTAGCTCAAGGGAGAGTATTCCGGGTATGTTTACTCCCCACCAGTGGAACAGCTTAACAGAAGTACAACAGCTTTGATGCAGGAGCCCAGAGTTAAGTCCAGTTTGCTCGGATCATCAGATGCTCTGCCCTGGCCCCTGACTAGTGGGACTCTTCCTTCCTCCAGCCCTCCAACGGGGAGACGCTGACTCAAGTGGAATCTGTTGAAAACCTAGGTGTGCAAGGGCTATGTCAGGAGGCAGTGCTGTGGGGATGCAGCTCATCTCCCATCCCAACTGCACCAACGTGGGAAAGGCTGTTTCTCAAACCAGGCCCACCTCACCTGAGAGTGGGACCATGGGAATTCCCAAATAGAACAGGAAGATCCAGATTCACACCAGTCTTTTGGTGCTTTTTTCCCCAATAATTTCAGTCAGACTTTAATTCCTGAACGGGACCTAAAGACCCTGGTGAATCTGGCCTAACGCTTTTTTTCTTTTAAAGCAAAGAGCCCCTGCAAATTTAGCAGACCTCCTTCCCAGCTGTTCCGGTCAGCACAGGACACTACAGAATTGTTCCTTGTGCGAGATGGAAGAGGCACTGCTCCCTACACCATGCAGGCAGGAAGGGATCCCCTTTCTTCCTTGCACAGGCAGCCTCCATGCTCCAATCTCAAGTCTGTCTCTTCCAGGAAAACCACCACAGCATTTTCCCCCCATGCTTTGCTAGGGTCTCTCCATCCCCTACCTGTGTTTCCAGAGGTTGGCTCTATGATAGTGTCCCCAGGCTTCAAGATCCCAGCTTTTTCAGCATCCTCTACCATCCTCAGGCTGATGCGATCCTTCACGCTGCCCCCAGCATTGAAGAACTCACATTTTGCCACTGGAAACAAAGAAACCAAGCAAAGTTCTTAAAGAGCAGTCATTTGCTAAACAGGCTGCTGATCCCCAACATATCTGCAAGAGCAACTCTGTTAACATGTCTGCCCAATTGACCTCCCTACTTTACAACACCAGAGATGGGGATTCAGTTGACAGCATCTCCATTGTTATGGGTCACAACAACAAAGCAAGTTCAGTACTTGATGCTGGTCACAGAAGCCGGGAACCCATACTCTGTCAGTCTCCTCAAAATATGACCTCTCCTTTCATCTTTCCTCTTTATTACAGCCCAGTTATTAGGATAAAAAGCCCCAGGGCTCTTCCAGTGCAATAGCACAGGGGAAGAGAACGCTACCCACATGCCTTGCCTCTTCCCTGCTACATTCTCAGCCAAAGAGTTTCTGATCAAACTGGAAGTTTCTCCCCTTGTTCAGCCTACGCTTTCACTTCAGTACTCCCAGCATTAATCCCTTCTATGGTGTTAAGCACCACCTTTCAGGACTCTGATCAGAGCCTCCAGATATCTCCAATATGGTTGGGTTTAAAACAAAAACAAAAAAACATTCACTGACAGTTTCATCCCTTCCATCATTTTCAATGATCTTTAGTGGTAACTGCAGAGCTGCATTTTACACACACTGATGAAGACTCTGAATATGAGAAGCAGTCAAAAGCTTCATACAACTTTTTTAAAATTAAAAAATTATTTTCTATGAAAAAGGTTTTACTTTTTCTATAAAAATGGAAAGCTGCAGGAAATGTTCTCATGAAGTACAACTTGAAAGATGTTTTAGATGACCAAATCCTAAAAACTTGAAAATCTGCCAAAGAAAAAGCAGAATTTTTCTCACCATTTTCTGCAGGGTACCTGTACTCCTCCTATGCCCAGGTTACATGACACTACTAACCAGGACTACCCAAGTTTCTGAAACAGTGTTTCTTATTTTGATTTTTTGCCTGCAGCAGTACTCACAGAGTTCACACTTGAGCCCATACTGCTTCCCAATCTTGTTGATTCGCACCATGGGTGTATTGCCAACTTTATTCAGGATGCTTGGCAGGATCTTCAGAGGCTCCGGCCTGGTACACATACAAAAAAGTCAGTGTATTCACAGAAGGGGCCACAGGCGGGTCGCACAAAAGCAACACAGCATTTCCAATGCTTTTTATTTCAACCAGCTTTCTCCCTCCCCTTTACCACGCTAGTTATTTTAGGCATTTTAGTTTAAAAGAATATCCATTGGATACAAATTCAAAAAACATGAAGTCCTTGATCCAAAACAAGGATTAATCAGACATCAAGCCAAGTGCTGAGGCAAGAATGAAGCGCTCTGCACTTCCTCCTGGCATGAAGTAGCTTAGCACTGCTCAGAGTCAGCTATTTTACAAGCAAAAGGCATTAACAACACGATCTTTCATCTAGCCAGGGAACTGCTTGCCAGGTTACTTAAAATAAGTTAGTTCCAGTCCATGTAGTTTCACATCTTTGGTGCAAGGCCCTTTGTATGCTTAATCTGGATTCTTAGCTTTGCTTACACACAGAAATTAAGAAGCACCAGCATATCTACATGCTAAAGAGCATCAATTTAAATCAGTCATCTTTTGTTAAATCCGCGTGGCTCTGAGGGGACCTGGATTAGTGCTGTACTGAAAAATCAGGAAATAAAAATAATACTTACAGAGTGGTATGACGATGGGGGGAGGCAGATGGGGGTTTCCCAAGCTTCCACGTGCATTTGCTAGGTGTATCAGGGCGGATCCAATCCATTTCCTTCTCATTAGCCTTGCAGTTCTCATTGTCCATCCCACCAGGGAGAAAATATTTGCCAGGTGCATGAGGGCATGAGTTCATATCTGGCTTCTCCTGGGAAGGAAGTGTAGGCATTTCATCCTTGGGAGAGGGAGAAGGAAAAAAAAAGGAAAAAAAAAAGAGAGAAAAAAGAGGAGGGGGAAAAACAAACAAACAAACGAGAGACAGTGATTCATATGCCCTGCTGTAACAAGGTCAGAGCACCTTTTGAGACTATCAAAGTTATTCAAGTTCTGCACCATGGGAAACCACCCATTCACATCATTGCCCCCCCTACAATAGCTAAAAATCACGTTACTAGTAAGTCCTTATTCTTGTCTCTGTCCCTTCACCAACATATCTATTTCCAGTCTAGTGTTTCAGCATGCAGTTTTTCTGAGGGAAGCCTGAACAGAAACTACCCTGGTGGCAATTTTCAACAGAGCAGTATTGCCTACAAGCCAAAAGGGGCAATGGCAACAAGTAGCTTTTAACACCCAAGACGAAGTTCTGCCACTGACTACAAGAGATCCTGCCACTGTACCTAAGACCCAGGTATTAGGGGAGAAAGCATAGTATGTCTCAGACAAATCCCATCCTCGTGTCCCAGTCTTGTTTTTCCCTTATATGAAAAAGGTCACAACAAATGGGTATTTTAATGGTCAGTTGATGTTTCCATAGTACTGTGAAGTTGGGAAAGCATTTCAGCATAATTTTGATTTGCCAAATCTTTATCACCAAAACGAGAATCTTGCACTGCAACGCTGAATGCATTTATTGGGTTTGCGTGGCAAGGTTTTGTAGCTGGGGGCTACAGGGGTGGCTTCTGTGAGAAGCTGCTA
>NW_008795695.1:12754133-12761063 GCF_000699145.1 Aptenodytes forsteri
CCTACTCTGATTTGATTGGTAATAAATTAAATTAATTTTCCCCAAGTCAAGTCTGTTTTGCCCGCGATGGTAATGGTAGAGTGATCTCTCCCTGTCCTTATCTCGGCCCATGAGCCTTTTGTTATATTTTTTCCTCCCCTGTCCAGCTGAGGAGGGGGAGTGATAGAGCGGCTTTGGTGGGCACCTGGCATCCAGCCAGGGTCAACCCACCACAGTGCAAAAGCTCAATACAGTGCTCTACATGAAGATAACTTAAACACACTGAAGCATGTGCTTACTGTAACTAGCCTCCATAAATATCAAGAAAACAGGACTAATCTCATGGGAGACACCCCTCTTACACCAAAAAACAGCTCTCTGAAATAAAACCTCCCCATTCCAAGCAGAGAGGAACAGAGTAAGACTACTTGGTGACTAATTAGAAAATGGTGCCAAAAGACTCTGCGTTGCTACTTGTGGTCACGAAGGAGAACTCTTCCAGAAAGGCCACCGGTTTCAATGGCACCTACCTCCACAGTATTCCAGAAAAAAAACTAGAAATCCCTCTGAAAACAGGGTTTTCCCAAATTCTGGTGACAGAAAGACAGGCAAACAGTATTCCCCAAAGACCAATGAGTACCTTAGACACAGAAACAGGCCTTTCCAATATCAACTTCTCCATGTTCTTTGGTGAAGGTGACGGCACAGTAGACTGGACTTTCTTCAGGAGACCAAGTACTGTGGGTCACGAGACTGGAATCCTCTTCAAAGCTGCAGATCATGCAAGTTAGGGAAAAAAAAAACCTATCAGGAAACAGTTTCTCGTAGGGGCAAGATACATGTCCCGCTTTCATAGGGAAAAAAAGAAGCTGCAAAACAAAGTAAAGATGGCTTGTATAAACAGGATTAAAAAAAAAATTATGCAGCAGAAGTATTGTGCAAGACCAATGGAGGGTCTCCTGACCCTGTTCGTTCTGCATTACCTAATCTTCCCTCTGCCCTGGCCTCCACAGCTCAGACCCAGTAAAGTAAGCAGAAAACACCTCTACTGGACTGTCTGCAATTCCATAAGCTTGACAGCCACACAAAGTAATAGAAAATACTCCAGTCCACAGGATATATACTTCTAGACACACCAAGAGTAAAAGGGCTTCATGGGGCCATCACCAAAAGACCCTGTACGCAACTTAGGAAAAGGCTCTATACAGGAACACTTGCAGAGACCTCTCTACCCTTGAGAAGACCTAAATCTCACTAGTTCCTCCCAAGACTGAATCAGTGTTGAATGCACAATTACAGCGATGCTGGATGTAATGCACACAGCAAACGCTTCAACCACAAGGAAGCCTTCCAGCAGGCTTTTCGTTTCAAAAATTAGTAAATGTAAAATGGAAGCAGTAAGTTCATTTCTCTTACTCCAGCCAGTTGTTCACAGAGCCTGCCTGCTCCTACAGCTAGCTTCCTTTCCTTCCATTGAAGGCAAAAATCTGGCCGAAGTCTTGGAAAGCATGGTGGGGTTTTTTTTCCTAATATTTGTTTCTCTCATCACCATTTTGCAGCAGGATTCATGGCTCTTTCCTTTACTGAATTGTGCTAGGCCTGGAAAGGGTCCTGGCCTCATCCTCCTTTTTCTGACAAATGCACACAAAATGGATGCAGCTTAGATCAGGCAGAGTTGATGATCTGGTGACACATTGGACAAAAAATCTGAATCACAGGATCAGTGAACTTTAGCATTTGATCCTGCAAGTTAACATGCACCACTAACCACTACTGCCTTATGCATATCAATTCCTTTCTTGCATGCTGATTTTAAGAAAATGCCTAAGGCATTTAAACTGCCCTCCTTTAGGGAAAAAAAGCCTCTGAAAGTGCCAACTTTCCAGATTAAGGCTTGAAATAATTCTCCTTCTGGATGTAAAGACTTCCATGACACCAAAACAATACCATTCTACTTTATTTAGGTTAATACATGCCCAAGAGCCAAGATGGGCTGCATCCAGTCCTAGACTACTGACCAGGACTAGACCGGGAGACACCAGTTCAAGAAAGCTAATATCCCATAAATATACATAATCTTATACCAACCAGTCTTTGTTACCAGAAAAGAGCTTACTTCTAGTTCCAGAGTGAAACCCAGGCTTCATTTCTATTTCTAGAATGTGCCTGGTTCACAGTTCAGAGCATCAGCACTTTTTTTAGTAAAGAAAAAATACTGGAGAAGTTTCAAGGCTTCCTATGAGCCACATCCACATGCTCCTGCAGACAGCTGGCATGCAACACTGGACATAGACACTGACTGCCTCTGCTCACAGGTAACACCAACAATATTTATAAAGTCCATCTAATAAGGGTACCTTGCTGCCAAAGCATCAAACCATTTCAACATGCAGGAAGAAAGCAGCAAGGGATTATAGGCAGGAAACAGCAGATTTTGTTGATCTTCTAAGTTCTCATAAAATAGGAGTGTAAAACCAGACTTTAAATCACCAATACTCACTGTCCTTCAACAGGGTCCAAAAATTGAGGAGAAAGGGGAGAGATTTGTTGCAGTAAAAGTTTCAGAGGTTTCAAGAAATAAGTACTTGTTCTTTGTATTGATGTCAGGAAAGAAATTAATGTGGCTCTCTTCAAAAGCGTCCTTTTGGAGGATTCCCTCCGAACTGGGCAAGACAATACTATCTCATTTCCTCTATTGTAAGACAAAAAATCAACAATCCACTAACAGCAACATCCATCACCTCTTGAACTAGAAACAGCAGACGGAGGAAAAGCTATATTTTTTACCTTCAACTAAGCTGTGAAATTCTCTCATGTGTTTAAAGGAATGGCAATACTCTGATGTTTGATCAAAGCTTCAATAATGGGGCTAGAACTTTGGACAAAAACGAGGAGAGAGAAAAAGCTAACTACGAGCATTGCCAACAAAAATCCTGTCACCAAGTACCAACCTTAAGCAACATCATTCATTGGAAGGAACACAAGCTCCTGTTCAATAAATCCCTTCAAATCATTTTATTAGGCATTATTTTAAATAACCCAACACCCACCCAGCCCAAAGTGGATGGGTACGCATATATACATTTATAAAGTCAAATTCTAACCATGCTAGTAGAGAATCAATCTCAGCTATGGTCAACTTAATATCTTAGGGTTTTGAAGGAGGACAAAATCTTAGGACAGACTTAGTTGCTCTCCAAGGGGAATTCTTACTACAGCACTCAGTGCAGACATAAAAGCACCTGCGGTGGCTTACGGTTATACCTAAGAAACAGGTCAAGAGCCCAAGAGTGACTTGTCATGTTCAGAACCAACAGGAAGATCTCAGATCTTCGAGCTCCTTCAGTGCTACTGATGAGCTTCCTGACACACCACCCAGAACATCCAACTGGTGCTTCCAGCCCTAGATGATGCAACTTCAGCAAAATAGGGGGCAGGGGCAGTCACTCTAGGACATCCAAATTCCCCCCACGATCCTGCCTACAGGCCCAAATCATGCCATAGGAAGCTGGTGTACCTTTCTACTGGTGAGATCTCTGGGGGACAAAGGAAAGGGGGTGAGCAGAAATCACCAAAACAGAGCATGACAGCAACTTGTTTGCCAGCCTGACCATCTTCTCAGTCTTTCCTCTGGGAATGCTGACTGGGGAGACAGGACAGGAGAATGGCAACTCTGCTGCTCTAACTGCAATTGAACGCTGTTCAGAAGAGTGAGGGAGATAAGCTGAAAGAAGAGTTGCCCATCTTCAGGAGAGAAATTCTGTCAGCCTGAATTTAAGTTTGCTGCAAAAGGGAACGCTCCCATAACTAGCTAGAGGTGTGGGCAAAGTCTTAACTAGAAAAGCCTGACTAACTTCTGCCATTATATCTGCAGAGCATGAGGCAGAAAAATCAGAAAGACAATTTACAAAGTCACTGAAACCTAAACCATGAAGGGGATTGGGAGAAAGGCAGAGGTATGAAGTCCAGAAAGCCTCATGGACAAGACTCACATCTCTAGATCCATCTCCACAGGGAACACAAGACCTAGACTATTTCTCAACTCCTACAGAACAGGATTGAAGGCCAGCGAGTGAAATTAAACCCCAGCCAGACTGAGCTGAACTCATTCCATAGATATGTTAGGAGCTACAGTTTCTAAGGCTGTTTACAGTATATGATCAGCACTAATGTAGATATTTAAAGAGTATCATGTATGCAAGTACCTAATTAACTCGAGTCTTGTCTGAAGCAGAAATGAAGCTGTCTAAAAGGCAGGTGTAAGAGGTGGATCAGAGAGAGATGCCCCAAGGGCTGACTACTCAGCAAGAGATGAGATACAGGATTCCATTTTGCTGCGGCCTGAGAATGCGAAACTTTGACATTCAGCAGATACTTTACTCTGTGAACAAGTAAACCACTACAAACCAGTTGTTCTACTCACTCCAAGTATCACAGGGTCTTAGAGAGCTTCAGGATTTTTACAGGTTACCAGATGTAGCAGTATCCATCCAGCCTTTGGAAGCTGTTCGGAAACACCACAGCTATAAGTGATTCAGGAGACAGTCAGCCATTTGGGGTTTTTCTGTTGTTGGGGTTTTTTTTTGTGTGTGTGCGTCCCCTTGCTACTTCCTCAGTAGCAGGCAGCCATCACCCATGTCAGGAGACATCAAGTGACCTGAAGTAACTGGGGTATGAATTAACAACACTGTGGCTCTAGGAAGAGATCCTTCAAGAATCCAAAGTCTTATTTCCGTATTCTTCTACAGAGCAGATGAGCACATGCACATCCTCCCAATAATCACTCTTTCTTTCAAGGCCAGACTGGCATACTCATAACCTTCCCGATAGGAAATGGGTAGTTCTTTAATGCCCCCGCCTCTGTAACGTCACACAGGTATTAAAACTTTAACAGCAAAGCAACTTCCACCACTATGGTAATTGTTATGCTAGAGATCAGCCAGTGAAAACATGAAAGTGTTCAGTATGCCTTCCCCCCACAGAAGGGAAGCTGTGCATGCAGCCCTAACGCAGGTGTCTTCTGACATATCCATTTCCCAAGTTCACTCCAACGCTCTCTAGACTCACCTGATAAGTCTTCTGAGTGAAGACCCATGTCTTCAAGGAGCACAACAGCATTAGAGAAAAGACTGGAGAATGCCTTACCTGCATTTTTACCTGCTGCAGTCGGAAGCTTTCATTATTTCTTTCCCTGCTTCTAGCTCCCTCTCCTTAGTCAGCGCACAAAGATGGACCAACGCTACAGCCTGAACAGTGCTCTTGATCTGCCAAGCTCACCACGTACAGGGAGAGAAGCATTACAGGTAGGGTAACAGAAGCTCAGAGATTAAGCAAGTTGCCCAGCATGACAAAAAGAGGGAGTTGGAGCTCTACTCTCAACTTCTGACCAGGTCTGTAAAACAGGTAGAAGCACAGCTCCCCTTCCCCAGTGTTACGGTGCGCCCCCACAAGGCATCACGTCTTTTGTTAGCCCAGGGACTTCTGATAAAGGCTGGCAGAGAAACGCTGATCACCACCGCCTGTGCAGGAAGTCAGCTTTTTGGCTAATGCATGTTTTGTGGGAAAGACCAGCTGCCACCCACTCTGGCTACATCTGTAGAGCTTTTGGCAGGCATTCACAATGCAACCATGGGCATGGTACACCCTGCTGCCTGCCTAGTTCCTATGGATCTCACGTGTAGACAGCAGGCACCTGCAAAAAGCCAGAGGCCAGCCTGTCCCAGCCGTCCTGGCAGCCTGCTATGCTGCCAGCGCCAGATTAGTGACATACCTGAGCCAGCATGCACGCTCCAGGACATGGGCCCCCTATGACCCTGGCTACCAACCACAATTTTCAGAAGTACTGCTCCGGCTTCAGGAAAGCAGGCTGGTTAACTCACATGCAGAGGGTCACAGTAGGATACTAAAGAGCCACCAACTAGTGTCAAAAAGGATGACCTGTCCAAACGCCCCAAGTACTGGACCTAACCTAGCACCTAAACCTTACTTCATCAGTAGCGATCTCACTACAGCCATTTTCCTGCTGAGAAATACCAGGTTCTCAGCAGGTCGCAGTTTCCCAGGAAATACATCTCCTCCTCTGACATAAAATCCCCAGATTTCACCTATCTCCATACTCTGAGTTTTCCCTCCTTTCTGCAGCACAAGTTTTGCAGAACATGGAGCTCTCATGCCTCAGCTCAGCAAACAGACTCGTTTAAAGGGTAAACAGCCTCAGCAACTTTGCTGGAACAGGGCCCAGCACTCCAAAACCTCCATGGTCAAAGGCTTTAGGATTTAAAAAAAAAAAAAAAAAAAGAAAATTACACAGAAGACTAGATACTCAAACAGGAATAGGAGAGAAATTGCTTGTCTTTCAAGTAATGGCTGGTTCAGTAATATGCCAGCAGCATTACTAACCGCTATTGAAGTAGGTCTCACAGGTCTCAGTCAAGTTCAGATCCTTCCTAATAGGGGAAGGGCAATGTATGCAATAAAGTGTAATAGAAGAAGCTTCTTAGTCCACTGCATTGGCCAGACTTGCCAAAAAACATTGCAAGAGACCGCCATGGTACCCATGACAGCAATGGGTGACAGGCCAAGAACGGCTGAAGAGCTGGTGCCAACCCCAGAGAGAAAAACTAAAAGGAACAATGTCGTCTTGCAAGCCTGTGTAAGAAGCAGAAAGCCAATCTTTCCTCCTCCCGCTCCCCGCCCGGAGGGGGCACTCCGCCGGCACCCTCCGGCCGCCCAGAGCATCCCCAGCAGCCGGCACCCTCCCGAGGCCTGCGCTCCCGTCCTCCCCGCAGGCGCGCCAGGGCGCCCTCCGGGGCTCCGCTTGCCCGGAACAGCTCCGAAGCCGCCCATTCCTCTCTTTTCTTAACTGAAAAAAAGAAAGCAAAAGCCCACCCGTGTAGTACAACCGCGTTCACCCACCCGCTCGCAGCCCTCCATCCGTCCCCGCCGCCCGAG
>NW_008795695.1:12761979-12786750 GCF_000699145.1 Aptenodytes forsteri
GAGGGGGGGCGGCCGTGAGGGGGGTTTCACGGCTGGGTCTGCAGCCAGACAGCGTTCCCCCCCTGGAACCCCCCTGAAAAGGCCTCAGGGCTGCGCTGCGTCAGGGCACCCGGCCGCCCACCGCCAGCGTTGCGGGCCCCGTCTCGGCTTGCCCGGATCGGCATCAAGGGAGAGGGAGGGCCGAGGCATCCCTGGGGCTCATGTCAAAGCCTGGAAATACCCAGCCCGTGGGCAGGGAAGAGCTGGTGAATCCCCCCCGGCTGGGAGATGCAGGCTGGAAATGGTGCTGCAGAAAGTAAGTGCAAGTGTCCTGCTGAAACAAACCCACACCGGTCATTTTGCTAGCGGTAGTTATGCTACAAACCAGGAAATGGGTTTATCCCAAAAGGTGCCCCGCCCTAAACACGTCTCTGGAAAACACCTAAACGCTTTCTCTGTTTTAAGCTCCCGTGTTGCCTACAATTTGGCACCCCTCTGCTGGTGCGCTTGCCGGCACAGAGGCAGGCTGCACGCTGCTCGTGAAGAAGGAGCAGCCCTCTCGAGCCTCACGGGGGGCTGTGTCCTGGCCGAATTGGCTTCATCTCTGTGAGTCCTTGCGGCACCAATGCAATGGATAGTTATTACGCTCTGATGTAATTATTACACTTCTGATGGTGTCTGAGAATGTGATAATGAGGTATTCGCCTGGGGAGTCGTTCACTGTCACAATGGCTGCATCTGCATTGTTGTGAATGGAGCTTTACGATGTATAACACAGGGTGCAGGTGAATTTAAGACACTCGGTGCAAATTGTCTCAGAGTAATTCTTGACTACCACAAGGTGCTCCAGATTATGCAGAAAGTTAAAAAACAAAACAGAAATCCTTGCATGAAAGCATGGGATACCGAAAAGGCTTACCAGAGTGAAACGTCTCGAGAACATGGCTTGTTGCTGTAGAAAGTCCAAGCAGCAATTTCTTCTCTATAAAAAATACCAACAAAGAGAAAAGCAATTCAGGGTAGCTGTATTTCAGAACATGATTCACCCTGAAGAGTTCCACGTGCTTCAGGTAGTCAAAGGAGTGGAGACAACTGTATGTCTCCACCTGAACATATAGATACCACATAGTATAGCTATTTGGGGAGTATTGCATGCTGTATAAAAATAAAAAGTAAGGAACAGGATGTTTTAATCAAGTGGTAAAAATGACAGAGGAGACTTTACAACTGGATGTGACTGGTCTGAAGCTGAATAGGCAGTCTTAGGGTCACAGAGAGTCGAGGATCTCTCTGGTAAGAAAATGGACCATGACTAGAATGTGGGGTGAAATTTATGAAAAAACAGGAAAAACACTGAGCAATTAAAAACAAATCAAGAGAAGAGCCAGGTACTTTATATCAGCCTTAAATAAACAGCAACACTGAGGCAGCTGTTTCATTACATATGCTAAAAATCCACATTCAAATTACACAGAAAAATCTACATTGATGACAAATTACATTGCTTTTTCCCTGCCCCTTTCTGGATCAAAGTAGATGTAAATCTACTTTTAATTCCATGTTGTTATTCTCATTTTCCTAAAGAAAGATTTACTAGAAAATACTGCTGTTAAACAGGACAATTATTTACTTTAAATCGCAATTTGCCTAGCTTGTTATGGCTGAAATATACAGGTAAAGTGAGGTTTGCACAAGTAACCATTAGCCCCACTGGAAAAACATCAATTAGAAAAGCATGTGGAATCAGATTCTAGCTTGCATTTGGTGCAGGTAAATTACAGAATAGCACAAGAGGAATGTAGAGTGTGAAAACAGTGACGTTAAGAACGCCTGGCCCTTGAAACGGGTATCAGAAAAACCGTGAGACACCAGGGCATACATGAGGCCCAGCCGCAAAGTGCAGCGAAGCAAAAATCCATTAATATTTGGAACAGAATGGGTGCAAGCGTTTGAAAACTGCAGTTGTACCCACAGAGGGTACCCAAGGAAGGATAACCATACCTTTTATGCCTTTCGGGAGGGACGGAGGGAAGAGGCACTGAGTCAGCTGTTCTGTCTGAAAAAGTGCCAGCCTCACAGCAACCACTGCAACTTCAGGCAGATGGGCATCGAGATAGGAAATCGGCAGCACAGATGGATTTGCCAGACCTTGTAAAATGTAACACAGATACCTCAGAGGAGACTGGTAAGACCAAGTGACAGAGCTAGGCGTGTTGGAAACTATCTGAACATAATGTGTGAGGCTAATGAGAGGTATTTGTAATCGCACCACAGCTCTGCACTCAAAATTTGACCTCCTTCACCGTGGCAGCAGCCAGGTGAAGGTAAACTGGCAACATTTACAGGACAATGTGAGTTTTGACTTAAAAAACCCCCAAACCTTAAAACATATCCACAGCAACACCTGCCCACACTGTGCCATTGGCATTAGTGACATTAAAATCAGTCATGGTGGCTAGGAATGAGTACACAAAGCTTTTCTCTACCCCACTGCCTGCTAATTAGACCATTTTGACTGAGCCCAATCAGCGGGACGCTTAGATTAATCTTCAACCCAGTCTTGCAAATAACTCCCATAAATCAGCAGGCCACTACCAATTTCGTAAGTGGAGCCACTTAAGCCATTTCCTGAGATCTGACAATGCTTAGGATTATTTTTCTCCCAAGGCACAAGAGGAGTTGCAGTGAGGGTTGGTATATAATCAAAATTATGATTTGATGAGCTTAGTGGTGATGTGACACCGACTGGAATATTAACATAGAAATAAACAGCTTGTTTAGGAACGGCAAGGAGAGAATGTCGTTTCTTGTATCAGTGATGAGTGGACATGCTGAAGACTGAAAGGTCGAGGAGAGAGATCCCTTGGACATCTGCAATCAGTGATCAAAAGGAGGGGGGAAAAAAAGTAAATGCTGTTGTGGTAGGATCACTGAAGGGGGAAGATCAGGTGGAGGAGGCTTTTTGTGAGTGATTAATGCAGTCACCCAAAGAACCAATGGTGCTTTGGTGGTACCCAGAGCCCTTTTGGGAAGGGAGATCACAAGGTTATCACACAAGCTCATGGAAATGTTTTTATACAAAGGGAGGAAAAAGCAGCCCAAGAAGAGCCACTCCCATATTTTAACTGCATGGGAGAGGCCGCAAACAATTTGGAGGACAGAATCATAGTTCAAAATGATCTGTGACAGACAAGAGAAATGATATGAGAAAGTAAAATAGGAAGTTGGCTGATAAGGACAAATGCAAAATTTTACAGCCAGGCAGGAGCAATCAACTGCTCGAGTAACCACTATCTGGACAGCAATTGTGTAGAGTGGAAGGTATGACTATAACGCCATGCAAACTCAATGTGAGTCAACAAGGCCCTGCTGTTGTGAAAAAAGCAAACGTCATACAGGGTTATGCAAACAGGAATACAGCCTGCAGGACACATGGCACTCTCAGCACTGGTGCACTTTGTTTAGGTACCACGTCCCATCTGGAATACTGCATTTCAAAAAAGATATGTCCCATGTGGGACACGGCCTGAGGAGCACAACAAGAAGGTGTAGAGAGAAACATGGCCCAGGAGTAAAGGCTGAAAGAAGTAGAGTTGTTCAGAGAAGAGAAAACTGAAAAAAGGCAGAACTGCCTTCATTTAGCTAAAGGGCAATGAGGAAAGGGATAAACCATTTCTCATGTTCCTTCAGAGTGAGAGACAGTGGAAAAGGTCAAAGTTACAGCAACGAGGATTTAAGCGGAACATCAGAACCACAGCATTGCTCAGGCTGGAAGGGACCTCAGGATGCCTGCAGTCCAGCCTCCTGCTCAAAGCAGGGTCCGCCTGGAGATCAACCGAGGTTGCTCAGGCCTTGTCCAGTCAGGTCCTGAAGGCCTCCCAGGAGAGAGACTGCACAGCCAGCCCAGTGCCTGACTATCCTCGTAGGGAAAATGTTTTCCTTACACCCAGCCGGAACCTCCCCTCTTTCAATTTATGACTTCAGTAAAGATCCTGACTTTACCTCTTGCTGACCTCCCTGTAGGCACAGGGAGGTGGCTGTTAGGTTCCCCCACAGCCATCCCTCCCCCAGGCTAAGCAAGCCCTACTCACCTGGCCTGTCCTCCAGCCCCTGACTGTCTTGGAGGCCCTCTCCCCTGCCCCAAACTCACTTCAACTTGCTGATGTCTTTTCCACACTGGGGGCCCAAAGTGACAGACAGTATTGGATGTTGGCTAATGGGTGCTGAGTAGGGGGGGATAATCACTTCCCTCAGTCTGTTGGCTGTCCCTGTTCATCCCACCAAGGGTGCAGTTGGCCCTCTTTGCTCCCAGGACACACTGTGGCCTCACATCCAGCTTGCTGCCCACAATGACCCTCAGGGCCTTTCCTGCAGAGCCGCTCCCCTGCCAAGCAGTCCCCAGCCTGTGCCCTGCCAGGGGTTGGTCCACGCAAGGGGTAGGACTTTGTCCTTGCTGAATTTCATGAGGTTCCTACTGGCCCATCACTCCAGCCTGCCCAGGTCCTTGTGGATGACTGCCTTGCCCTCTCATGTGTCAGGTGCAGAACCCCAATTTGGTGTCATCCACAAACCCGATGAGGATGCACTCATTTTCTCCTCTAAGTCACTGACAAAAATATTAAAACAGGACAGATACCAGCACAGACCCATAGGGAACTTATAACTGGTCTCCAGGGAGGGTGTGAACCATTAATCATTGGCCTCTAAGCCCCATGACCCAGCCAGTTTTTCTCCCATCTGGCAAGTCACCTATGCAGTCTGTCATAACCCAGCTTGGATACCCGGGTGGAGTGACAGACTCTGTCAGAAACCTTGTTCAAATCATCTACAAGTAATATAAGGACAACAATCTGCTGCTCCCTCTTCACCTACAGATCTATTCCCTTTGCTGAAGATGGTCTTTCTGTAAAGTGTTACAGCTGCCACCACGTGTGTGAGAATCACAGAGCTGTCCAAAAGACCAAAGGCTTGCCTCCTTGGAGGCTGAGCAAGAAGGGCAATTAGACGTCTCTTTGTTGTGGTTAACACAGTCACATGAAAGGGCCAAAAATCATGAGTCAAACCCCTCCAGAATGAAAAGACTAGCCCGGACATTAATGAGGCTATTACTTGGTCAGATTTTGGCCTGCCTTAGACTTTGGAATTTCCCTTGCCCATCCCCAGTCCAGCAATGCAACAATTAATGTTGCATGCAATCCCAAAGTCAGTAAAGCTGTCTGCTCACTTTCCACTTGTGCTTTGTCCAGAAATCAGCTCTTCATGTCCTGCCTCGGAGTCCCTTTATCAAGTCTCTTCCTCCTGCAGCTCCAGGACTTTTTTTCTCCACCAACACAAGAGAAAGCAGAGAAGCAGCGTCCTCCGTGTTCACTAGAGAGGAAGGAGGAAGGAAGAGGAAATGATGGAAGATGCAGGACTGTTTTGATCCGTGAAGCTCCCTCTCATCTTTCTCTTAGACACAAGCAGTATTAGCTCTCAAGGGAAGCGGGTGGGTAGAAAAGGGAGGAGCGGTCGCTCCCCCTGGCTCTTCCCGCAGCTCTGAGGCCCAGGAGGCAGGCTGGTGCACAGGCTGCAGTGGGAGCTGCTCCCTCCCCCCCTCCCTCCGCCTGGCTGGAATCCCAGACAGCTCCAGGAAGAAAGTGAGAACGATCTGAAACATGGCCAATATTCAGTTGCATAGGTAGCAAGACTTGAAATCAAGCCAGGTGCTGGCAAAAGCACAGCAGGCCTAAGCCTGGTAGACAAAAGGCTTTTCTGTGAAAAACAGAGGCAGGGAGACCAGCTTGATTGCTATCTGCTGCCTTTCTCCCCACTTCATTTTGCGGCTCACTGAATCCAGAGCAGAAACAATTTCTTTTTCTTCCTCCAGACCTAACTAAAAGAGCAGCTTTGGAAACAGAGCTGGAAGTGGTCTACAGCACACCGATTTCACAGTGCTCAGGAAAATAGCACTCTGCATACTTTCGTCAAAAATGCATGGGCTTGTCCCAAGGGAATACCTGAATCATATTAATTTTCTCTTCCTAGCGGGAACAGCTGGCAGAGCTCTGAATGTTTTTAAGATACTTGGACCAAAGGGGCAACCATACTTACACAAGCTGCTACAGGGCTCCAGCTCACCCGAGAAGTTGCTGTCCCCAGCATCCCACCGTTTCATCAGAAGTCATCACCTTTCTGCTCTGCTGATGTACGAATGCATGTAACTTGCCTTTGGTCCTGTCAAAACGGTCTAGTTAGAAAGCAAACACCAAAACTGAAATTATGAAAAAGCACCAAACCCGAGGATTATCGGAGCACTGCTAAGAAGTAGGCATTTGCGTCTTAACAGTTCGAGATAAGCACAGCCTTCCCCCTCCCACTTCGCATATGTTGAAATGAAGCCACTGGCTACCAGAGCTGGTCTGTTGGCAGCAGATCTGGTTTGTTAGCTTCCACCATTCAACCCGATTCCACATATCCAATTTACAGCTGAAACTTTAGACGAACTGAATTAACACCTTTTTTGGCAGTAACCTCCAGCAGGAAAACGAGGACCTTCTAAAGTGTTTCTGCCGCTGCTGCGGAAATACTACAGGACTGCGGCATAGGATAGCAGTGTCCTTGCACTAGCGGTTCCTCTTGCTGGAGGTTACAATGTTGTAAGAAATAAAACATGACGTGCATTAACAGGTGATTAGACGTTTATGACTGATGAGCACCTTGCTGACAAGGAAGGATTGTCCACATAGTTCAGCAGACGTGCTCCCATTTCCATACGTGTGGGTTTAACAAAGTGAATATTGCAAAAAGAAAAATAACTTGGAGACATTTGTAAAAAAGGTAACATTGGCTAATTGGATGAATTCAGAAATACTTGTGCATAGTTTTAGAATGCATCACATATCAATTCAACATGAAGATATATTGATTTATTCTACAGGCATTTGGCTGCAATTTTGATTTTTTCAAAATTGAAATTCATGCACTCCAAGGTCAAATTGTGCTCTACGGTAATACAGCTCAGCTTCATCCTTGCAATAAATGGCAAACACAGCTACAAATATTCTCTTCTATGACAGCCTTACCTATTAGGCATTACTTCCTTACAAGCTGAAGCGAGTGCACACCAACTCAGTTCCATTTTTTAGCTCTGACTTTTCCTGAACGGGACTGTTTTTTGGGGCAGTCAGTGCAGCAGCATCAGCAGTTACAAGCGTTTGGAGAATGGCGTGATTAACACCTTCCCCAACTGCTATGAAAGCAGTTTCATTTCTAATATATTAAAGACAGTATATTCAGTTTAAGGTGCTGTTGTGGAACAGCAGCAATGGGCACAGCCGTTAACACCCAAAGTTTTGCAGCTGGAGCGATGCAACACTAGAAGAATCATCTTTAAAAAGCCGTGACCCCTCTCAGTTACTCGTTTCTTCAATTAAACATGCTCCTTCTGTCAAAAATGAGCCTTCTTGTTCTCTACAGACCACCACAACAGAAACTTGCAGGATCTCTCAACCTGAACCCTTACTAATTTAAAACCAAAAAAAACCCCCAACTCCCAACCCCAAGTCGCACTCTTTTGATACTTCAACTTTACCAAGTAAATACGGAGGGGTTGGGTTTTTGGGTATTTTAGTTGAAGACATGCTCCACCAGCTCAAAAAAAACAGAAGGCAGAGAATCACTCAAAAAATAGCTCAGGACAAGAGCTAAGAATTTGAAACTTGTAGTCTATGTCCTCATTAGTCATTTAAAGAGCAGCATCCCATCTAAAGGAAAGGGATAATTTTTGTCAGATTCTTATAAAAAAAGGCTTTATTTTGAACAAGTTTTCTCCATTTGGTTTTACAATCTCAACATACATCATATTCATGGACAAGCAGCATTTTCACAGAATAAGAGCCAAATACAGAGAAGAGGAAGCCACTTGGGATTAACAGTTTCAACCTAATTGACTCAGACTTCAGAAAATACTGTATGCTGTCACTTATTTGAGGTAAAGGAATTCCATAAATTAAAATCCACTGTTTAACAGAAGAGTCAACAAGGAAATATGTGTGAGAAGTAGGTACCTTTGGGAAGGAGGGGAAAAAAAAAATTACCCTAAGACATTGTGAGCAACAATAGAAGGGGGAGGTCGGATTTCCACTTAGTTTGTATTGGTAAACCAATACAGTTTGGACTACCGTGTATAAGTGTTTAACCAAATTTGTGCAGTTTAAATTTCAAGTTTGATGAATTTTACTGGTAGTATAATCTTAAAAGGTGATCCTAACTGAAGATATGTCATAAGCTTAGTTTATATGCTGAATGCTGTCACTAGGGAATCATTACACAATCAGGTAATGATCAATGCGCGAGTTTTTTCCTTCCGCATATCCAGTAAAATCCATTGCTTTCAGTGCCTGTTACGACATAGTCCAGTTACATGGTTAATTTTTGGGTAGCTGTGCAATCAGACCATAAAATGATGCATTTGGTGGAATTCAGGAGTGCTTTCTTAAGAAAAATTGTACTGGGGGGAGATGGAGAAATCAACCTTCTGCTATCTGTTCATGCAAAAACATACCTGCAGTTTAACAGGGTTTAGATAAACAGATGAAAGGTGTTAATAGGGACATATTAATACTAGTTTAAAATTAACCCTTTATGGAGCAAATCAGCTTGTGTCATTAATCTGTGTAAAAAAGATCTTAAACCTTTGTCAATACTACCCACATTATACTAGATACCATTTTAAAAAAACAGAAAGACTATTCTCACCTTTTTGAGCTTGAGATTTAAATTAGCTCACTAATCATCCTAAATCTCACTGAAGAGGAAGTGGAACTAAATTAGTATCCTGTAAACCGCAAGAACTAAATCATCAATGTTAAATTCCTAATGCCTAGCAGAAATACCACAGGTTTCAGTTCAGCCATTTATTGCCAGGCACTGCTCAATTCTTCCAGTGAAAAGAAAGCATAAATTTGATTTATGTACTTGCAACAAAACATAAGCAGCGAAGCCATCTTCACAGCGAGATACATTTCTTTAAAAAGGTTACTGGCAAAGTAAGTTCCGCAATCTGCTTGGCCAAACCATCCAGTGCGAAGAAAATAAATTCAAATTGAATTGGTGTAAGAAGTTAGTTGTAAGAGGCAAAGCAGATTCGTTT
Source organism: Aptenodytes forsteri (assembly GCF_000699145.1). Classification (NCBI taxonomy): domain Eukaryota; kingdom Metazoa; phylum Chordata; class Aves; order Sphenisciformes; family Spheniscidae; genus Aptenodytes; species Aptenodytes forsteri. The sequence continues at coordinate 12,771,089 of NW_008795695.1, forward strand.
AGAAAAGCTCATTTTTCAATATTATTTTGTTTGCCAACTCCAAGTTCCAGTGAGCAAAATGGTTTTATACTTATTTTGGAGGCAGGGAGAAGCTGGTTTGTTAATCTGGCTATGTAATGCTTCCATATCCTTTCTATTTCTTTCCTTTCTTTTTTTTTTAAATAATAATCAAGGAGCAGATGTATCATTTAGCAAGTTATCTGACTCAACTAAAAAAGCTCTGGTAAATTCTCCCCCCCATTGGAAGCACTAGTAAATTCTCCCCCCCATTGGAAAGCTATATTATATTACATAGCTTCACGTACATAAAGTTGTATCGTGCAGAAATATGACCACTGACCAAAATTTTACTGTTATGCATTGAATAAAAGCAGACATGAAGTTAAACTGCAAGTCAGCCATTGTACAAATTGTCTCTCAAGATGTTCCAGCAACATTTCAATTAGAGCTTTAACTCCTTAAGATACACAACCTACGATATATAGCCATTGCGCAACTCAATTAAAACTCAGACAGAAAAAGAAAGATGTCTTGTTTGTGAAGAAACTGCCATCTGTCCATTAGCTTTTATCGCATTTCAGACTATCAGAAAGCGAGTAAAGGTGGTGGTGGTGAAATTATTTTCCACTAGCATCCGATTAGTTTCCTATGACCTTGAACACTAATGAAATGCTTTTCATTAAATGACAGCTAAGAGCACACAGAGTGAAAAAATCAGTCTGTTAAGAAATTTGGTCCTTGTATTCAGGACCTTGCATTTCCTTTAATAGATCCTATGTATCATGTTGCATGGAGCATGAGTTTTTTTAAAAAACCTCACCTGCCTATTATGAATCATTGCGATAAAAAGATTATTTTTTTTCCACACTGCACTAGGCAACTTTCTTTCCAGCCAAAGACAAGGAATTTAGTCAGAATCATAAAAAAAATTGAACTATGAACTCTGGCACAGCCAGGAGTAGCAACTCAACTACTCCAGAGTGCTTAGAAAATAGGCTTTAGATTTTACACCAAGAAATTGGATTTATTGTAAATGCCACAGTCACATTGATAGACAGAGCACAGACTTCTGGTAACAAACAAACATACATTTTTGTAACTAAGCGTTTCTACTTGGTAAATAAATGCATTTTGCACAGCCTTCCTTTTAAATGTGCCTAAACTAACCTAAATAAGCAGACAGCATAGCAGAAAAGGGAAACTTATGTGAGTAACTGTTTCTTAAGCAGTATATTATTTTTACTATGTATATAATATTTTATATTATATACACACACATTTTCATCAACAGTTCAAATTATACCCGAATAAAAAAAAAACAAAACCAAAACTGGCGCTCCTCCAATACATTTACCACCTTTCCCTCAGGCATAGTTAATCCAGGTATTTGTCAAGATAGAGGAATGACAGTTAAAAAGACTCCCCCCACAAGAAACAAGTTACACAAAGAATACTGTATCACTACAAATTTTTTATTCAGAAGCCCATCTTTAAAAAAAAATCTCATTATGAACTTGTTTGGTCAAACTACAACACTTTCTAGCAGACATACAGTAAAAATGGCATGGCTCAGAATCGACCAGATCTTTCACGATCTCTTGACCGCCTCCTATCACGTTCACGTCCTCCTCCTCCTCCACCACCACCTCCACGACCACGATCTCTGGATCTAGACCGGCGTTCACGGGACCTCGACCTGGATCTATGCCTTCAAAGAAAGTTTGAACATTTTATTGTTTCATCACATTCAGCAATTTACTTGCAGTACCACACAGTAGAACACTTAAGGATGTAAGCAACGGGGGAGAAGAAAGACAACATGGCATTAGAAGGATCGGTAAATTGGCACTCAGGCTGCGAAACCATGCATTTACAAACAGAACAAACTTAATACCGAGGAGCCAACACATACTGTTAAAAGACTCAACTGTTCACTGCCAGTCATCCATTATAACAGGTGTGCAAAACTTAAGGAAAGGCACGTAGAGGAACCAAATGCACTCTTACACAGCTGTTAAAGCAGCAACAGAAGGGGACACCTGCTTTTGCAGTTATGAACAGCTCTTAACAACACACAGCAAAAGCCTACAGCTGTTTGTAAGTCCACTCCTACTGGAGAACTGAATTGTAATTGCTAATTAATGCAGATGATTTCTTTTTTCCCCCCTTCTCTCCCCCACCCCCCCGCTTCTAGAAGCTATCAACATTTGAAAATAATCTTCCCTGCCTCTGAGGTCAATGACTTAAATTCAAGAAGGAAGCTAAAACCACCCAGAAGGTACTGCTAACACAGCTACTATGTATTTATAGCTTATATGGCACTTGCCAAGGAAGGGTAGTTTGAATGTTTTTAAGCATCTTAGAAAAGTCAATTTTATTTAGTTTATTTATTTACTTTTATTTTAACCAGTACAGTTTTAAATAGGTGTAGAAATTACAGCAGAACTAAAAAGCTCAGGGAGACAAATGCTACAAGTCTTAAGTTTGCAGAATATCGTTCCATGGTGAGATGTTTTGGGGTGGGAGTGTGTGGGGTGACAAATTTCACTATGACAGAGACACATACATAACTCTTGCATACCACTGAACTGTCCAGAATTACTAAATTAACCTATTATTCAAAAGTTCTGGTTTACCCTCCTTTTTTCTACTAGGAAAAAAAAAACCCAGCTTTGATGTATTTCATTCTGTGTAGAACTACTTTCAGGTCAGTCTAGTTTATACAATCTACCTGTGAAATCCCACTGACACAAGAACTGATTTTTTTATATCAAGCCTTACTGCTAACCTGTGACAGCTTTAGCTGCACAAAGAATTTAAATAGGGCCAAGAAAGACAAAACCGGATGGAGGATTCAGCTATTTTATTTATTTGCTTTACCACAGACTCAAATTGGGCTATGGGTAAAACAATCATATTCCAAAGCCAAATACATAAGTATGATCTTTCTTGCAGTAAAAGGTGATACCTTTTAATTAGCCTTACTAAGTCCGAGAGATCCAGATTCATAAAAGTGACCAAAGGGCTAATACAAGAGCATACTTTCTCTTTTTCATAAATCATTCAAACATCTTAAATATTAATTTAAACTTAAATGTAAGCTTTAATTGGGATATTTTAGGAAAGTATTTAGGCACAAATACATGTGCCTCAGCAACACAATCTACATTTTCCAAAGTTAAATTCATCCTCACAAATTCTAAGACACTGCCAATTAGAGACATTTATAGGAAAAACATGTTCACAATCCCAGGCTCCTTCTGTGATTGAAAGAAACCTACAAAATTGTGCTCTATATAAAAGGAAGCTCAACAATTTTATATGCCTATCCTAAATAGCAAGGTCCTAAAAGCAAGCAGATTGAATCCAGCTCAAAGTGAACCATCCACAAGACAGGTGTCATAGTAACAGCAATGGTATAAGCCTTTCTACAAGGTACCTTAATAAATAATTTAATATAAGTATTTAATAAAATGTATTTCACAATCTTCTTTTTTTTGCCGTTCAGCAAAATTACTATTCCTTTGCCCTACTGAGAATTCCCATCAAGAAGGGTCACATTGTGAGGCTAGCGTTAATAAAAAGTGAGCTCAATACAGTGATCGCCCATTACTAACATTACGGAATGAATACGGGCTAGGAAAGTTAGCCATTAAGTGTTAAAACCAAATAAGGTTGGGTACTGAATATAATCTATAGATATGCTTGATTGTGCATAATGCTAAAAGTGGCCAATCTGATCCTGCCAAAATGCCCATTAGCCAAGTAGCCTGCTTCTAACAAAGGCCACGAGCAAATACATTTAGAAGACGCTAAAATAGAGAAGAGGCATAAAGAAATACTTCTCCCAACTAATGTCCGCCTGTAACAGTTTGCAGTTTGGAGATTTGAACCACAGGTAGGTCCTAAGTACTTAGTAACTCAGTGAATATTCTTCCTCTTGAACCCTGCCTTCTCTTAACAGCATCCACAGCACCACAGAGCAAGAAGCACCATAATTTTTTTTTTTTTAAAGAAAGACCTATTCCTTTGTTCAAACTGGCCACTCGCTAGCTTTACTTGATGCCCTTTCATTGGCTTGTATCAGAACTGCATTAGAAAAAACGAGAGGACTTAAGTTTAAAGGTTTGCCTTCAGAATTTTCAGCAACTGATCCTTAATTTACCTGGTTTAATCGTGTTTAAAAGCAAACTTACTTTTTACGACGACGCCCATACAACTCACGTCTTAACTCTCGAGAAATGGGCTTCAAATGCATAAAGTTGCAGAAACCTCCTCGTGTACACTCTCTGAAACAGAATTCAAGAGACACAGTTGAAACTCCAAGGTCTACACTGTATCTGTTTGCCCTAAGCCCTAGTAGACCTCTAGCCATCTAAAAGTTAATCACCTCTAACGTTAAAACCAGTAAATTGCAAGCATCATTCACCAACACCGACTCACTCCTAGACCAAAATCCTGAAGAGATGGCAAAAGTCACGAGGCTGACGGCAGGTCCTCCATATTAACATTACCTGAAGTGGCTTTCTTCCTACACTAAGCTACACAAAAGCCACACCCAAGCGACCACCCTGTCTGTGCAAGCATTTTAAAGATACCATCATAGCCAAACAGGAAGCCACTTTTTACCCCATTTCATATTGACGGCAACAGGCCTCTCTGAAGTCAGTCACAGGTGAAAGCTCAGCATGAATGGGCTGTCCATTAAACCAGCGATTGTTCAGGTCAATCACAGCCTTTTCCGCATCTTCTTCACGGCGAAACTAAAAGCAAAATTAACATTTCCTCATGTTATAGAGAAGCAACAGAAGTAGATCGAAGATTACTGTCAAATCAGTTGTGTGCTATCTGAGGCTTAGGACTAGCAATCAAACTAGAAGTGACTTCAGAGTTCCTGGGACAGTCCATCAAATCAAGGGTAAAGATGCTAGCTTCTCATTAATCAGGACTCAGAGCTAATCAAAACATTGATAATTCCTCTCAATTATGTTATATTTGGTCTTTCAAATTTTGTGGCTTGTATTAAAAGACACAATAGAAGATACTGTGTTTTCTTAGTACAACTTTAAACAACGAGAATGCTTAGGAGTACTTTCTAGAACACTAATGCTCCAAATGTAATGGATTTTTTTCCCAAACATTTAAGAGAAATCTGCATGAGAACTGAAGCTCTCATTCATTTAAATTAGAATTTACAAGAATCTGATCCTGTTTTACAATGAATGCAAAACTTAAATTTGAAATTCCTTTTCACCGCTAACCACTTGCAAATTTTTAAAAACAACTTTTATTTCTGATTATGACCTACACAGCTGAGAATTTTAGGCATGAAAATACTTTCCAGTTAAGGGAATGTACAGTAAAAATATTCAAACAAACTCTCTCACACCTCCCCAACACTGTGTAGACACAATAAGATTTCTGCAGGTGACAACTTTGTACTCATTATTCAAGAGATACCAATGACTTTTAAGAGCTAAACCTAAGTGCTCCAGTTTGCACCTTACACCACCCAGCTACTGCCAAATGTAACTTGGTTACAAAATGTTTTGTTCAACTGGGAAGTTAGAAAATAAATGCACCTGTTGAAAATGAACACACCTGTTGCGAATAAACCTCTGCTCATAACAAAGTACTTAAAAAGGCAGTGTGATGGGAAGACAGACCCCACATTAATCCTGGCAAACTAAACAGTGCAGCAGTGGTGACTGTATTTATAACAATGTAAAAAAGCGTTAATGTTTATGAAAATGACACAGATTTTGACTATCGAGAAAGCTTCTCATCATCTCTTAATTTCTTTCAGATTCCATGCACATTTTCACTCTTTCTACTTTATATTGTGAAGTTGGAGAGGAGCTGGAGAGTCACTCTCAAAATCTACAAGCATACAGTAGCTTTTAAAATTGTAAATCAGCAAATACCACCCCTATTGATTACACAAACATGTGTCTCTTTATCCTACCTTTACATATACATTTCCAACTAGATGATCTCCAAGGTTATCACAAACGTTCATCTCCTCAACTTCACCATATTTTTCTTCCATTTCTGTGAAGACCTCCTAAGCACAAAGCAACCAATTACAAGTTTGCAGCACATTACTCATAAGTACAGAAGTATTGCGTTTAGCTGTTAGTAAGTACAAAAGAAGGCCTTCCTTAAAAAAACCAAACCAAAACCACCTTTTTTTACATTTCTGATTTTAAAATTAGTACTTGCTTGGCCTGTACTGTGTCCATCTGCAAGTACAGCACTAACAGGATACAATAAAAAGCTACGGAAAACACTATGCATACAGTATTTACAGGATACATAAGATGCACTGAAAACACTACATATAAGCCTTAATGCTATAGTTTTACTTAGTTTGCTTCTATACAAATAATTAAGTATATTTTAAATTCACAGGAAAGAAGGGGATTATTGAATCAAAATCCTACATCACTTAAGTTGCTGATCTTTAAACAAAGTCTATTATAAACAGTAAAGTTAAAGCCAAACTAACCAAAGGTTATACCAGGAAATATTTAGCACTGAAAGTTGTAAGTTGTATACGAACACCTGAGGAAACAAGCGCTTTTCTCTGAATCCATCTAACTCATTTGTGTCGACAAATCCACAAACACTTTAATGCATTTTTAAATCTTTTACATACCTCAAAGAATTCATCATAATGTTCCTGCATCTCAACATCGCTTACAGCACCTGTAAAAAAAAAAAATCAAGAGTCATATCGATTAGAGCCTATAAATAAGGAAGAAGAGATTTTGATCATACTACAAAACAATCTAGAGAGGCCATCTGGAGCATAAAAGACACCATATAGCATAGAGCTAACTAATAGGAATATTAAAAATAAGTATGTGTGAAGAGCTTTGAGTCCCCAAAGTATATGTCAAAACATTACATTGACATGATCAAATCAAAACAAGTTTTAATCGGAGCCAAACTTGTATGCCACAAATTTAAAGGAAGGGGAAAGGAATTACTTTGAAATCACTTAAATTTAATGTACAGTCCCACCCTCTATCTACCAACAATTTTACCTAAACAGAAGGCAAGTGCTTTGTTACATTTGCATACTTTAAAGCGTGATTACAGTTTAGTGTTCCTCTTCCTAAAGGCAGAATTTCATTTTAACATGTCCACCTCTCCAGCATATACACTAGAATTTCAGAGTTCACAATGTAACATAGCCCCGAATTTTTTTTTAAATTTGCTCAGAATAGTTACTGAAATGACACACTTTTCTCAGTGCCCTCAAAGAAGGGTACCATAATGCTTTGCAATAGAGAGCAATTTTCTAGTTTAATTTTGAGTATCACTTAATTTTTCTGTAGTCCTGCAGAACACCTTTTAGTGCAAGACAAGCCAGCCATATATTCAGGTTAGATTATTTTCATGCTCCAAGCTGGACTTTACAAGTGAGCGCTGCTTGCCTGCTGCTATAAAAAAACAACATAAGTTTGGCTGATTTTTCACAGCATTAAGAATATAAAAATCAATTTCATTTGTTTCTTCCAGTCTACAGATTTTAAACTACATTAAGCTGTATACATTAAAGCCTAATGTATTAGCTCTTCAGCAGTTAAGTGGTTTATTAAGATCAAGCGGAGCAGTTTTAAAATCAACCCTGCATTTTAAGCTAGAAAAATATTCTAGCCTTTAAATTACAAACACTACTGGTTTAGTTTACAGAACGTGAAAGACAAGAAACTGAGCCAACAAAGCTGAGTTTGTTCACTTCAGGCTGCTATGAAAGAAAGAGATGCTTTGGGCTCAGTCATTTTTGGCCAGTATTACCATTTGGACAGACTTTACATTTTTCTTCAAAGGCTCTAATATTAACCAGCCACACTCTCTGGAACTGTAACTACTTTTCTTCCACCCAGCTCACCTCCTGAAGAAGGCTAAGGGGCATTTGTTATATAGTTTAGGCTAACAATGTTTCTGCAGTTGAAACATGCTTGCTTTTAAGAACTTTCTTCTTCCCCACTGCTTCCCCACAGTTACATAGCAAATTAAGGAATATCAAACATTAAACCAGTATTTCTAGACAGTTTAATACTTAACTATATTCCCAAGGTTCTGCCAACACCACTGATAACGGCTTACTAATACCTAAGGGGTTTTTTTGTTTTGTTTAAAAGATATCAGGCAGGGGCTCTGTGAGCCACACTGGGAGTAACTACTTTTTACCAGATGGACAAGTGCTAAAAACTTGTAAGGAGATTCCATTGTCAAATTAGGAGATGATAAGCAACAGTTAGTTAACGACTACTTGAATGTCCTTCTAAAGTGGGAAGCATACATATGCACAGGCTTTACAAACATTCATATTCCAGGGCTACCGGTATCTGAACCTTGAGAAGCCCAATTACTAATTAAAATACTCAGGAAAACTACTGCTGTTCAAAACTAAGGTTAATCCTCTACGACGGCAATAGAAAGGAAGACAGTTAAGCAACAACAACAAAGCATTAAACAGCTACCCAAGTTATCCATTTAAAATACATGCAATACTTAAGTAGGGACAAATATCAAAAAACCAGGGAGCCAGGAGTTTCAGCAAACCTACTGGTAACAGAGCTCCAGCTCTACCACAGGAGGTACAGTTGGGCTCTGTTAAATAGCTACCCGCTTGTCAAGACAAACTAGAGTTGGATACCAGCATTTAGAACGCTAGAGAATCTATTCAAGACTCTTGGAGCCGTACAGTCTAAACAGCTCCGCAGACCAAACTGCTGTAACTCTGTGCAAATTAGTTACCAGCGCATTGAGAGTTTAGGGACAGAGTGGAAACACCCAACTGTGCATTTTTTGGTTTACTGAAACAGCATTAACTACTAAGCATCTGCAACAAGAAAGCCTACAAACCAATAGAACTCTTTAAGCATCTAGACAAACTTACATAGCTCATTATGTATCTAGCTTGATTGTGTGACAAAAAACTCAAATTACTTAATTGGGCCATTATTACTTTTAGAAGCAGAAGAGACAGTGTTGACTTTTAAGTTAGTGGCTGATTTCACAAAGCATGTCTAATCAAATGCTGGTAACTAATCTGAACTAGTCTATGATCCAACAGTCAAAAAAAGGAATAGCCAAACAAAGCTTTATTACCACACAGTCAATATTCACTTCACCAAGAAATATTAGTCAGAAACACCGATCCTTTTTGGTCCTAAAACTTTTTTTTTTAAAATTTTATTCTAATGTTGATGATTCAATCACAATGATATATCAGTAATCGCCGATCAACAATCCTGGTCATTTAACTTCTGCCAGTCTCACAGTAGGTGTGTTTTCTTATGCCCATTCCTACCTCATGAGGAGTCATTAAATTAGTCCATGACCATACCCAAATGCCTTCCCCTCCTCAAAAGTACTTTTAAAGATATGTTTTCCTAGGTAAATATGCGACTTGGTTTTGGAATTTGAATTTTCAAAGCATGGAAGGAATTTTAAGCATGCACCTATCCAAAAAGGACAGCTGCCAGAAGGGAAGCGTTTGTCAGTCAAAGTGTATTCTTCCAGAGTAGACTCTAAATGGAAGCTGCATTAACCTAGGACAAATTTCTGCATGCAGTCTGAAAACTTTCAAATTCAAGTTCTCTTAACATTTATGGAGCAGGAAATTTGTTCTGGATGAAGTCAACGTGTCATTGTCCTGCTCTTTTAGACAGTGGAACCTAAGGGACGGCACAAGACATACAGAAAAGCATTCCTAGGATGCAGGCAACTGGCAGGGAGAAAGGGGGAGGGAAGAAAGCAGTTCAACCAGGACTGCTTTACAGGGGAAGTACAATTTCAACCCTTTTTGATTTAATATATGGTATTCAGATTCCCCTCCTAGTTTTGGGAGTAGGGAGGAAGGTGAATGGGAGAAAAAAGTTTTTTGGTTTGGTTTTTTTGTGTGTGTTTGTTTTGGACACATTTAATGAAACGTGGTCAGTTTGATCTGTTAAACTAAAATGGTAGACCAGCTTAAGTCGACACTGAGCTCTGACAATCAAGCCCAGGGAACCAGTGAAGGAACTTGTATGAACTTACAGCGCAAACCGTCAGCAGACTGGGAAGAGTTTTGAGGGTTACGGTAAATGTTCAAGAGGGCAATGGTCTGAAATACAAAACGCAACAACTTTATATTATGGAAAATAATTTTAACAAGAAACCGGTTTCCTTTAGGGTCGCTTTAGCCGAGTCTGTGCTGAAAGAGAGGTGGTTATTCTCTCCCAAGAAGGAGAACTTTCACTTAGCTGGTGACCTTTCTGAATCAGCCTAACACTGTAAAGTAATAGAGACCTCATGATACTCCATTATTGTATTTTTTGTTTTGTTCACCAATATTACTATAGAGGGGTTTTGCATGATTTCAGGCAGATATGTAATAGATGGCATCCAAACACAGTATTCCAATTACAAGCGTAATAATTTGTTTGAATTTGGTTTTACTGAACGGTTTCTTAGTAGCAAAACCCCAGGAAAGGAAGTAATACAATAATTACAGCATAACATGAAATCTCCATTTTCCTAAAAAAGTTAAGATGAAAGAAAACCCACAGTTTTGGGAAACTTACCGTACATCACATATACACCTATTTTTGTTTGGTTTTGGTTTTTTTTTTGTTAAATCAAGAATTTGAGAAATGTCTGCAGTTTAACCCTTTAAGAAGAATGCAGTTACTAAGCAATCAAGTTTCACTTTGCAGTGCAAAAGAGAATCTGCATCAAGTCCAATTTATGCAGTCAGTTCTGCATTCTGAATTGCACACATTTGACAAGTTCTTGATCTATGCGCAAGAAGAGTTCCGTCACTTGTCCTGTTTGCAACAGCTTTATGTCAGCAGCTCAGAAGCCAACATTATTTTCTCATAATTAGGAGTGGGCTCTTTAACACCATTCTTTAAAAAAATTTCTCCAACTGTGGGACTTACAGTGTGAGCCGTCAGCCGTCTGTGCACTGTTTTGGGGGTTACGATAGATGTTTTGAATCAAGATGGTCTGCGGGGAAAAAAAATAAAAAGGGGAATTCTACTGGCTGCTGTGCATATAATAGACAATTGCAAAGAGACAACTTGTTTGCAAACAGCTAAAAGTAATATTTTACTCTTAAGACTTCCTTTTGTATTTGCAGAATATCTTCCAAAATTGCATCCAGACCATCATATTATGAAAACAGTTTTAATTAACCACCAAGAAAGAGCTGCATTTGTCTCAACAGCTATCCTCAATATGGGAGTTGTGAGGCACAGTAACCTAAAGCGTCAAACTACATGACATTAGGGAGATGCCTAGCTTTCGAGACCAGATTCATTATTGTAACTCTAGGGGGAAAAAAAAAAAATAGTGTTATGTGCACAGCATATAATACATCATGCCACAGAGTCTAAAATGTTACACCAGACAGTAAGGTTTTTAGGCAAGAGCTACGTCTCGTTTTGTGCATCAGGAATTTCTTGGTGGAATTTCTGTTTAAATAATATAATAGCATCATGGGTTCACATGTTTCCGATCCTTCAAATAAGGACAATATCCTTTTAGCCCTTCTGCTTTTTACTTGAAGAATTAGCCCAGGCAGACTTGAAACCTTACATTTGTACCGTTCTTCTTAAAATCAAGTTGTCTGAAAAAACAAACCATGTTTAAGTTAGTAAACTAATATTACAAAAAAATTCCAAACGTCCATATCACTGTAAGCAGCTCAAAAATTGAAATTTGATTACTTAAAACACAAGCTCGATGTTAGTTAGTATGAATCGCAATCCCCAAATAATTTTAGCTTACACATTATTATTAGTCACAGTAAGAATTCAGAGCTTAAAGAAGTCACAGGACCAGCAATGTCATACCTACATATGCTGCCCACTTAACACATAAAAAAATCTGTAACATCACATTTAAAAATCACACACTTGTTTTACAACGGGTACGGTCATACCAACCAAAGCTTTGTGCTCCCGTGGCCCAGGTTTAAAATAACTATGTTTTAGCCTACAATTGGAGAGAGCCAGAAACATGCATATAGTTACAGTGTTTCTGCTGATTGGTGGTAATTTGATCACCCTGGATCGCACGACCTTTCCTAACACAGCTCTTCTATAAAGTAGCTGCACCAGCAATAGCAACACAAGATAAAAATACTGTGCCGGTAACTTCCCGTTAGTAAGGTACCTGTTCTTCTATTTTCTATCACAGCTGATTATCAACCCGCATACAAGTAAAGATTTCTGTAGCGAACCCTACGCACCTGCCAGGTACGTTGGAGATGTTACAATACAGCCCGTCTGGCAGGTGCAATGCTGTAGTGGTCCCAGGCACCATGGGATGACTCTGACACGCCCCGCTGACCCGCTTCACCTGGCACTGCTAACTGCAGGTTCTAAGGCAAAGCTAAAGACTGCGCTGACAGAGGAAACCGTTGTTGCACACAGAGGTTTTTTTATTAAAAAAGATGTCGTTCGGGGTTTGTTTTTTTTTTTTTTTTAAACTTAAAGACAACTAGTGTGGAAGTTGTCTAATTTAGAAAATTTTTCTAGCAGCCAATGACCTAAATTCAGGTCTCTAAATAACCAATCACATTTCAGCGCGCTCTCCATGTAGGTCAGCAACATGGAATAGTTTTGAAAACAGACAGCATTCTTAGAGAGACAATATTACATTAAAAATTATTAAATTCCCAGAAGTGGAAAACTGTTTTTGCAGATGAAGTACCAGCAGCGGTCCCCATCGATCAGTAACCTAGGCAGCCCCCCCTAGAACTACCCCGCCCACCCACGCACTCACAAAGTTTAACTTCATGAGCACCATCGCTCTGGACCCCAGCCACGTGGATAGCACTTGCCTCCCTAATTCTCCCCAAACCAACACCAGTCCACCAGTCTAACCAATCCTGCTCCAGGTCAGCTAAAATGAACTTGCAGAGGACTCCGCTGCTATGTAAACTTTACCTTTGTAGGTAAAACTGCTGATAATGCAACAACTTTCATAGGCACCACTTATCATATACGATACTCCCAAAGAAATCTATTTACCTGTATACCTTGACAATCAGCAGTGATAGAAAAAGGCAAAGCATACAGTTCGCCAGGAATGTAATTTCTGAAAACTATAGCACTCATAATAATAAAAACCCTATCACCCACTGCACCTTTTTTTTTTTTTTTGGCAGACATGCAGTCACACATCATGTCTCTAACAATATTCACATAGCCAAAGATTATTTAATCTGTCATCAAATGACATATACACCCTCAGCAACCAGGCAAGTTGTTTTCAAGAAACACTTCTTTCACATTCAAAGCAAGTACTTAAGTTACTCTCGAAACTTAAGGGCCTGGATCAGAGAGCAAATATAACGACAGAAGAGTCGCTTTTATTTATTAATTACTTCTATTATATGCATAAAGGACTTAAGTTGACACCTTTGAGATAGGCAGAACATGCTGCCATTGTTTGTGATTAAAAAAACCTGGGATGGTTTAAGTGCCTAAACACCACTGAGAAGGCACACTCACCTGAAAGTTAGCACTGGTTGGTCTCTACTACAGGCAAGCTTACAACAGCATCGCTTCCTGCAGCCATTAAGGGTGACAGGAGATAATTAGAAATGCTGGGAGAAGTAAATGGAATACCCCCAAAAAAGCAAAAACCCATATAAACTGGGGCCAAAAGTGAACTAGTTAATCTGGAGCTTGGTAATTATTCACTTGTATCTGAGAATCTACGTTTTAAAGAAGCAAGAATATACTTCCACAAGAAAGAGAAAACAAAAGGAAAACAAACCTGGCTAAATGTTGGTTTGTTGTGCAACCGAGAACATCTGTCTCCATGACGACAAGCTCCAATTTTGAAATAAAATGAACAGTTGACTCTGCAAGTAAAAAAAACCAAAGTAGTTACGTATTGGAATAGAAAGACATTAACATGCAATTCCTCTAAAACATATGCCCTAAATGCCTTTATCTTGATGTGGAGAAGTAACATAAGAAAAAAAAAATCAAACAGCATAGGAAAGCATTACAGCAAACCTGCTCACATTCATTCCTCTTTACCCCTAATTTACAGGGAGTCATCTAATCAACTTCACCCGCTACTCAAACCCAAAGTGACACCATGACACCACCAGGGCCAGAAGCCATCACTACTGTTTTACCCTTCCAGTTCTCTGCTCTTGGCTTTGTATCGGTTTCACTGGGTGATGGGATGGGAAATAATGTGAAAAACAGTGAAAAGTTACACTGTGAGCTATACGGTTGTGTCTTAGTTCATGCAACCCCCTAGTCTAGGCAATATAACCTGCTTTAAAGCTGACACAGCTGCACCTACCTAATGTTTTATAAACCACCTGTTTAGTCATACTCTAAGGGTAACTCAGACTGCTGCCAACACAGTATTTGAAATAATTCAGGTAAGAGAAAAAATCATGTTACAGAGAGAATACACATAAGCAAAATAAATTCATTTAATTAAGCCATTTCCATGAATGTAATTAATAATTTTAAAAGGAAGCATTAGTATTTTTTTTAAACCATAAGCTTTTCTTGAATTAACTGTCATCTAACACCACCTTCAAAACTATGCTGGTTTAGGAACACCAGTAAAACTCTCGCATATAAGTGTAATTCACACAGAATGATGAAAGAAAACCATAAGGAGTTTAGTTACCTTGACCGGGAAAACTGAACGCAAAATTCTGAAGGGCGAGAAAACTATTATGGGCTATATATGTGTAAGTGAAATATAAGAATTCTCCTGGAAGAAAGATTATCACTCCCACGTTCACAGTTAACACCAATTCTTTCCACAATCCTGTGTAACCAACATCAACTCAAGGAAGGGAGAAATATTAAAGTACTAAAGCATATCTGATCTCTAGCAAAACATTCTACTGTAAAATTGTAACATGCTTACTCTTCATTACGTTTTTGAAAATATATACTTAGCATTACAGTATACTTACTGTCTTTTCTGAACTCTACCCTGAAACAAAAAAAAGTACCTAACTATAAAATTTCCAATAGCGCCTCCAATTTCAACACTCTCTGGAGAGTTCTGCTTGCTTTTTGAATAGCAAATAAGACCAGTACAGGAATTTGACGCCCGCTGTACCGGCGTGCACCAACGCTGTTAAACCGTGATGCATTATATCAGAAAGGATGCTACGGTAACAGAGCTCAAGGGAGGCTGCCGATACTGCTTTTCCCACAGACGAGCGAATTGGAACCGGCACGTAGCACTACAAAGTAGAAGGAAAACGGGAGCCTCACGGCCAGAGGCTGGCAAGGGTAATTTTAGTCCAGTAGCACATCGACGCCCCCTCTCATTTTTACGAGTGGAAAAACACGTTGGTTTGGTCAGGCCGACGGTGACCAAATTTTCGTTAGGAGGGTTTTGTAAGCATGCTTCCAACAACCGGAGAAACTAGAGGCGTTCCCGGCGCGTGGAAGGCCGCAGGCAGAAGCCTGAGGATCGGGATGCAGCAGTCGGGGAAATCCTCCGCACCCTGGGGAGGGGGGAGAAATAACCAGTCGCTGTCCTGGCGGCAGAGCGGAAGCTCTCGGGCCGCTGCGAGGCGCAGAGACGCGAACAAAAGGGGAAGAAGAGGCCCTTTCTGGCGGGAGGCGGCGGGAAGCCCGGCACCCAGCGGCCCCGACCGC
>NW_008795695.1:12787920-12789967 GCF_000699145.1 Aptenodytes forsteri
GACTGAGCGGCCTGTGGCGGGATGGAGACCGCCCTGCGGGAACCGGGGGCCGCTCTTGCGCCCGCGGAGACCGGCATGTATCTCGTCGGGAGCGTTGCATCGGTCGTAAGGCACGTTGTGCTCTCCCAGCGGCTCGGCCGGGGGAATTCCTGCCGTGTGCTGTGCCTCCGTGTCCGGATGCGCGCCCAGATTCCCGAATTACACCCTCCTCCCGCTCTGCAGTTTTGTGTGGCCATCGGGGTGTTGTACCCAAACTTCTGAAGCAAGCGGAACGTTGCCGGAGTAAGCTCGGAGCAGAAGGAGGAGGTCACCCGGTGGTTCGAGGAAATTGGGAAGCCTCTGGGGGCATGTCGAAGCACGTGGCTAAAGTGCGTGACGACTCAAAAGTCTTGGGGGAGAAAAAAATGACTGAAGGCAGATGTGACAGAAGGGCGTGCTGGGGCACAGCCGTTAGCAGAGGTCTGTGTGACTGTAGAGAAGATAAGGATGCTGCTTGGAAGCGAAAGGGTCTTCCTGCAATTAGTCATCGGTACAAAGGGCGCTGACGAGAAATCCGAACTAGGGCTTTGTTACCGTGCCTTCGAGTGCTGGAGTAAAGCGATTGCTCGAAGGCAGGAAGGTGCGGGTTCTGAAGGAGTTTAACTAGAAGTTGGATGGGCTGCAAAGAAAAACACGCATTTCAGTTAAAAGCGGAGTGGAGGGTAGGACCAAATTCTTTCTGGTCATTCTGGGAAGTTTCATGGAATTATGGGCCAAAAGCTGCAAATTTGAACCAAGCGAACTGAAATTTTTGAACGAAATTTTCAATTTCAAGTGAAATTGAAATACGGAAGACTCTGATACTATACAGCCTGATCAGCATTTGCAACAAAAGTGGGTTTCCGTTGCAGGAAAGCGAACTTACTTATTTTGTTGATGCAGAAAATAAAGACCGAGCACTTGGGTGTGTTACAAGTAAAATTGGTCTCTTGGATATTTCAGAATTCCCTGAAACATTTACCACCGCGCTTTATTTCACATGGCGTTCACAGCCCCGGTTGTAGTCAATAGGATTATTCGCAAGCAGAAGGGCTCACCGCGTTGTGCCCTAGCACAGTGCAGTTGAAACTTAACAGCAGGTCCGGTTCTGAGGAAGTAAGCCGAATGTTTTTCTGTCTGACTCCAAAAGATTTTCAAAATGCATCTACTTTAAAAATGCAACAGTAATTTTAGTAACGTTTCACTACTTTGACAATAGTTACACCCAGTGAAGGGAATCCAGTTGCTTTCTATGTCACGTCCTGGAGTTCCTCAGTTGGTTTGAACTGATCCAAAGATGACGTGACCCATCACAGGACAAGGACAGTCCTCTTGGCAGCGCTGTACGTCCCGCCATGTTCTTTCTGTACGTACTCTTTTGGGATGTAAAGCTCGCCTGCTCTCCGCTGCTCCTTACTGAGATGACAAAAGCTTTCTGCTAGGACTTCTGCCATGTACAGACAGATTAACTTCCATTTGCTCCTTCCTCCTGCGCCCCCCGACTTCCCTTCAAATTCACAGTTGTGATCCAGGTGCTGGAGGCAGAAATCCCTGGCAAAGTCTGAGAAGATCTTGTTACCAGAGAACAGGCACTGCTGCTTAGCTTTGCCTTGCAGCGTACGTGCCCAATAAGGTTTGTGTGTTAGAGGATGTACTTCCTTTGCCTCAGTTGCTCGCTGTTGGTCTGCTTCCCACGTAGGCTTATGTCGTGGTTTAACCCCAGCCGGCAACTAAGCACCACACAGCCGCTCGCTCGCTCGCTCACTCCCCCCCGTGGGATGGGGGAGAGAATCGGAAGGGTAACAGTGAGAAAACTGGTGGGTTGAGAGAAAGACAGTTTAATAGGCAAAGCAAAAGCCGCGCACACAAGCAAAGCAAACCAAGGAATTCCAAAAGCCGCCACACAAGCAAAGCAAACCAAGGAATTCATTCACTCCTTCCCATGGGCAGGCAGCTGTTCAGCCATCTCCAGGAAAGCAGGGCTCCATCACGCGTAACGGTGACTTGGGAAGACAAACGCCATCACTCC
>NW_008795695.1:12790014-12796571 GCF_000699145.1 Aptenodytes forsteri
GTGAGAAGCAGAAAAGGCCTTGACACTGTGTAAGCACTGCTCAGCAACAACTGAAACATCCCTGTATTAACCACACTTTTCAGCACAAATCCAAAACACAGCCCCATACGAGCTACTATGAAGAAAATTAACTCTATCCCAGCCAAAACCGGCACAGCTTGCCACTGCAGTTTAAACTCACTAAACCAGCAGAAGCCAAACCCTGCAAATAAAAGCGATTTCCTGCTCATGTAGTGAACTGAACTGGGTTACTGAGCAGTTCAATGAGTGCCAGGGCTAGCACGAGGGAAGATCGGGACTGCTGCAGCTGTAGCTTGGAGTGAGGGTGATGAAGGAGTGGGACAGCCCCTTCCGATAGCAGGTGCTGCTAGATCAGCTCAGTCACCTGGTGGGAACCTGCTGTGAGTCTTGACCTAGCCCACGTTGTTAAGGGAACTACAACTGCAGTGTCCTGCAATGAGCTCTGACAAAGTAGAAGTTCCTGGTGATTTTCATTCATCACTGAAAGCAGCCTGTAATGTGTGTTCACAGAGTATATGCTTTACATAATAAGCAGAACAAAATTGCATTGATTTTTGCTTTAATGTTTTTGTCAAAGCCTTCGGCTAAAATACGGTGAAATACATTTTTCCTGAGGAATTAAAATCTGTTTTCACTATTTGAAATGCACTGGGTTCTCACTCCTGATCTTGTAAAGACTCCATTCACTTTAGATTTCCCTTTGCTCTAGCTTGCGGTGCGTGGTGTACTGCTGAGAGCAAGAAATGTTTTCCAGAGCGTGGCTTTAACTTAGACACTCTGTAAGTCAGTTGTCGTGCTGAAGTCTGCTGACCCTGGGATCCGTGTTTCACAGACAAGTAACTTGACCTGGACATGCTATTAGAAAACAAAACAAAACAGCTGCTCCCAATGTTGGAAATACGCCTTTGTACGTGACAAGCAGATATCTTATGATGCCTCCAGCAAAAGTAGATGCCTAAAATAACTCTTTAGGAGTACAAGCTGAAAGAGAAAATTGCATGGAGTTCTGCTTTGTGGCTTGTGGAATCGGTACGGCGCTGGCAGTGGTTGGCTGGGTAGAGTGCTTGACTAGTATCTTTTCTCAGTTTTGTGAGACTAGTCCTAGAGTCAGGACTACGCCTTACAGGTCATGGAACTATTGAAAAATAAACCCACTCGTATCTTGCTCTTCATTTTCTCAGCAGTCCTCTGTACCAGCGGTGCCCCTTACACTGGTGACAGCGGAGTCCGTCCCCACCAGAACTTTATAACCCTCTGCCTCTTTCGGCGTCCCATTTCCCTCCTGTGCTCAGCCTGGCCGTGCACATGCCGACAAGACTGGCACCGCGACACACCAGAGCAGGAGGGTGCTGCGCCTGCACAGCACCCGTGGTGTGTCAGGGGAAGGGTGTCTGTGCTTTGCATAGCAATAGCGGCCAGTCTTTTCATGTTTCTTCCTTCTATAGGTATCTAAGAATGAATCAAGAAATGAAACAAAATGTCTTTTTGTGTGTGATTTCATGAGACGTCAATGAGCTTGTAATGAATCCAGTGTCAAAGAGCCAGAATTTCATCTACATTAGAGGTGTTAGCAGTATTGCAACTGATTATCTGAGAAGGGGGGTGTCTTCCCCTTGTGTCAATGTAGCCGAACCATTGTTGGAAGAAAGAGATGCTGCAGTACATCTGCCTGACGGAAGGGCAGCGGTGTGGACAGAGCCTACGGACGCTGCAGGCAACATCGTGTGGACGTGTCACAGTGAGGATAAAAGGCTCCTTCTTAGCAACCGTATTACTCGGCTTCCTCAAGTGGCTTCACCTGGCGTACAGGGCCACACTTAGAAGAAAGAAGGGGACCTGGGACTGAAACTAGGGAGTGTGAGAAGAGAGGGAGAGGGAAGAAGACCCTTTGAAGTTAATGTTGACAGCACAGCTAGAAAGGTGGGATGGAAGACAGGAGCCAGCAAAGTAAAGGGAACATGAAGGAAAGGGTCTCCAGAGAAAAGCAGGAATCAAAGGCAGAAGTCCGTGTAACTACTCATTATTGCATATTTTATTTTGCCCAAATCTAAATGAGGACATTTGAAGGACTCGGGAGAGGGAAGCACAGCTTGGATGTGTTCCCTGGCTTTCCACATACTTTCCACTGCTACGGGGTTGTTCAGGTTAGTGACTTACTGCAGGTTACTCCCCGCCCCCAACTTGCTTAGACCTAAGGGGTTAAATGCTGCCACAAACCCCCTTCTGTTTTGGTCTGCCTTCTTAAGTCCAGTGTCATCACTGCGTACCAACTAACGTGGTGAGGAGAAAATGGTGCCACCCTAATTTGGTTTGGAGATAAAGAAGTGGGAAAAAAATATGGCGGTAGGGAAGCAGCCAGTTTTAAGAGAGGCAGAGCAAGGAGGAAAGGGGAAGAAAAAATGGTTGTGAAACAAAGGACTGCAATGCTTGGATGTAGAAAAAAGAGATTAAAACAAACACAGAAACACATCCCGGGGGTCAGTACATGAAGTACTTAATGCATTCACTGGAAAATAGCACCTTCTTGTTGCCAGTGCCCAGAACTCTGTGTTAATTAAAGAGGTACCTGGAGTTCCAGGCCAGTGCACAGGACTTGGTTTCTCAGGTTAAAGGGATTTCGCTAACAGTGCGCGTGTAGGGATAATTAGTAACCCACAGCCAGCAAGCCCTTTGAACAATTTTACCAGCTCTCTGCTTGACACCTCTTGGAACAGGGCACAAGCATGAGAAGAGAGAATCAATTTGAGATGTAACGTCAAAAAATTAATCGGAGAAGGCAACTCGTGTACATTAGAACAGAGCCGTAGTGTACAGAGCCGTAGCTAGTAATCTCATCTAATCTACTTCCATGCCTATACTTTGCTAATCACCATGGTTATATAAGCAGATCCTGTCAAAGATCCTTAACTATAGCAGCCCCAGTAAATGCTACACAGCACAGCACAGAGAAGGGTGAGGCCTTCGTAGCCATAGTCGCCATATGGGTCTGGGGGAGGAGCGTGCCTGGTGCAAACTGGCTGTGGCTTTGTTTCACGTGTCAGGGTGACATACGCGGGCATGAAGGACTGTGCCACTGAGGGCATGGGGACGGACCCTCTCCGAGTCCTCCAGGTCACCCACAGTTGAACGCTAATCACCGTCAGTGGTGTAAGGGCACTGCTTTTGATGCTGTGGGTTAAGGTAAATTTAATTAGTCTGGTATGAGGGACAGTCAGTGGGGTAGGATGAACGGCAAGGGAGGGGAGAGGAAACGCTGAGTTGAAGAACAGTATTAGAGAAGCAACGGTGCAGAGACTGCAGAGCATGGATGAGAGATTTGGGTGTCCTATGGAAACTTTTCCTCAGAGAGTGATCTAATCCCGTGATTAGAAGCACTGCTGATTTGTTAACTGTTGCTATTAGAGAGTGCCTTACAATTGAAAAACAGGAAAATTAATAAAGCTGCAGGACTTTTAAGTTCAACACATTATTTGATGTTGTGTTTAGCACTTTGGTCCAGCAAGCTTCTGTGCGGTCTGGGGTCATGACCCTCATTATGCTGGTTCCTTTATATAAAGGGCCCTCTCTCCCTGCCCAGAGGAGCTTACAAGCTAGACAAAAATGCCATCCTCCTCCCTTTACAGAGGAGGCATAGAAATCAGATGATTTTCCCAACAGCAAGATGGACAGGAGACTTTTGGAGTCAGGATAAGAATTTAGGAACAGCCTTGGCGGTTCAGACAGAGGGTTCACCAAGCCCAGGCTCACAGGGAGGGAGGTCTTACGTCCAGCCCTTCCACCTCCAAACGGTGCTGTGAAGGCACCTCTCCACACTCATGCTGCACTCGCTCCTTCTCCTCGCTCACACACGAAGTGGTGGGACCTCTTAGCTGGCAGTGAGGGTGAAGCACCCTGGCAAGGGGCGCAGAACTGGTCCCACGGGCCGGGGGACAGAAGGGGGAACATTCTGCATGCAGTGGTGATCACTGGTGTGTTTGTGGCTTCCCCTCATTCATGCCAAGAGGGAGACCTCAGCGCACAAGTACATCCAGTGCCTGAGGCTGCAACCTCACTTCTGGCTCATTCAGAACCGCTTTTTGATGCTTGATTTTTTGCACCCCATTGTTTACACTCTCCTTATCCGGGTGCAAATCACTTGATTTCTCCCTGTTTTCTTTCACCATAGCCCTCTAGGCCCCCTTGCTAGGCAGGGATTCAAGTTTTGTTCAGGATGTGTGCTAGCCTGACCCTGAAGAGAAGTCAGTGAGACAGTAGCGGTACTGACCTGGCAGGAGAGCACTAAGACCATGAAGGTGGTTTTCCCAAGGTGAGCCTCATCCCTTGCCCTCTGTCTGTGCCGACCCCTGCGCTTTCCCCAAATGTGGGCAACTGGGTGGCATCACCGTGCTGTGGCTGTGGGGGGATGGCATCCCTGTTGTTCCCCAGAAAAAGAAGGAGAAAACCCTTTTTTCTTCCACTCTTAGTGCCTGCCCCTGTGAGTGTAATCCTGGCTCTCCTGTCTCAGACCTCCTTTCCCAGCCTTGTGAAGTGCTGCCCCAGGGCCGTCCATGATCCACCTCGCCCCTGTCGCACACCCCAGCGGCCAAAAGGATTGACTGGAAAGTAATCAAAGTCCATCTGACAAGCAAATCCAGCCGCTCCTCTGAGGGAAATTCCTCTCTCTGTTGTCCTGGGCAGTTTGGATGGAGCATTTTGTGGGAGAAGCTGATCTCTTTGGACCCTTCTGAGTACACCTGGAAAACTTCTCCAGGTATTGCTTGCTTGCTGCCACCAGCTACTTAGCGGCCATCAGAGGACTGAGAGGACAGCAAGGCAGCGAAAGGAGAGTTGGTGGAAACCTTGGCAAATTTGGAGGGAGCCCCGCCAGTCACACTGCTGTGTTCTGTGGTGGGGAGCCCATCACCACAGTTGTCTGATCTGGCCTTGGCTGGAGCACCGGGAGCCCTCCCAGCTGCCTGGCTGTTGGAAGCAGTCCCCCGGGGTGAGGCGCTGGGTGTGCAGCAGGAGCTTGCCGATAAGGCTACGTGGACTGATTCATACATGTTCAGAGGCTGCTTCCAGCTCGGTGCAGGTGACTGTGCACATGGAGGTGCCAGCAGCAGAGGTGAAATATCTGCAGGTCCTCCTGCCAGCAGCTGTTGCAGTGTGGCGGTGGAGCACAGGCTGGTGCAGGCTCTTCTGTGGCTGCATGGTTATCAGGAGGGATGCGTCAGTCTGCATTGAAAATGCTGAGAATCCCCTCCCTGTCTGGAGGAGGATGCGCTATCTTCTGGCAGGAGGCAGCAGATCGCAGATCGCTAGTGGGTGTGTGTGCCTGGTGAAAGAAAAGGCATATCCCCAAGAGAGAGGAAGAGCAGGGTATGCATACATGAGCTGCCCTGTCTTCTCAGGTACGCTCCCAGCCTCCAACTTTTTTCAGCTCAGGGGACCTCCTGAGCCTTCAGTGGTTCATCAGTTTAGTACCCCTTATTATATCTCTTCTCCAAGGACCTGTCTAGTGCCTCTTGAGCCCATGCAAGTTCTTTGCATATGCTGTCCTCCGGAAAGCAACTTGCAAATCTGCTATCCCCGTTGCATCATTTTGTTTGTTTTCAGCCTGGCTCCAGCTGGCTTCATTTGGTTATGGTTTCCAGATACAGCAGGAGCTTAGCTAACATTAGCTCAGCCACGCTGTAAGGGGCAGGTTTCCCTCAAACCCTCCCAGTGCTTATTTTGTTCCATCTCTCATACTTGCCTGACTGCATGGTAAGCGGATTGAACTTGCTCAAATGGCTGGGTTAATAAGCTGAATCATTTTATCTTGCAATCAGAATTTGCAAGGGGAAATGAGGCTGCACTGCGCAGATGGGAGCACAAGGCGGGAGGAGGGAGGGAAAGCAGGAAGGATAGGGTAGAAGGAAGAAGACAGAGTGTAAGGCTTCTCCCTTTCTGTAGCAGCAAAGTTGTTCAGCTCAAGCCCGTCATGGGACTGTACCCTCACAGTGGAGCTTTTTTATCAGCAAATATTAGACCTAAAAATAGCAGGTATTTCTGCCAGTGAACTAGAGCAGGAATATCAGAGCTGTTGGGGGGTGAGGGGGAACCCCCTGCACATTCCCTTTGCTGTCTGCAGTTGAACTCTGCTCACAGCTTCACATTCACAAAAAAAGGCACGAGCCAGATTTATCCTGAAATACATTTACAGAAGATGTTTTGTTTAGGAAAAGAGCCCGTCATAACAGCCTGCAGAAAGGCAAGGCACAATACACCTACAACAAGCTTCTTGCTGCTTCCCTGTGTCACACAAACCTCCCACCAAATCCAGCGGGAGTTCTCCTGGGCCAGACGTGGGTAAGAAGCGCAGGCGAACAGGCTGTTCCCGTTACCCTGTGGCACACGTACTCAATGGCGGGCTCTAGAGCTTTTCTGCATCACCGTGCCCTGTGGTCTAGTAAAGAAGCAGACTGATGTGCAGTGATGGACACCTCCTGACAGCAGACGTGCTGTTCTCGGTTTGCTTTCCGTGACACACCCCCCCCCCCCCCCAAAAAACCCCC
>NW_008795695.1:12796584-12815021 GCF_000699145.1 Aptenodytes forsteri
AATCCCCGCGAAATAATCCCCTGACTCCGAAGGGCCTGGGGATGACCCGATGAAAGCCACTGCTCTAAAGGATGGATGCAGAAGCTCCCGTGAGCCTTCATTTGCTTTGCTGGGGCTCCCTCCGGTGGCCTTCAGCTAGAAGGGCTCACCCAATGCAGCGCTACAAATCCTTGACAGAAATTGAGCTGGACATGATCCAGGGCAGTGTTCCTACGATGACCCTGCTGACGGCATGAGGCGCTCGGGACGCGCGTCGAGGGACCGGCAGAGCACGGCGCATGGCCCAGCGCAGGGTGGCGAGTGACCCCTGCGCTCCAGAAGCGGGAGAGTCGCTTCAGCAAGGTGGTGGGCCCATGCTCCCCTCCTGTGAGCCCCAGCAGCCTGGGCAGGAGACCTGAGCTGCCCCAGTATTCTCACGTTAAGCGTGCAATTTGCTTCTTTGGAGTCTGCCTCTCCCTCTTCTGCAGCATGGCCTCTCCCTGATGTGGCTGCAAGACGGGTGCTGCTGCCCTGTCCTCCCCTGGGACCCTCTCTGAGCAGCAGGGAGCCCCCGGCAATGCACTGCCCACGGGGGAGCTCTCTGCTGGCGTGTGAAACAAGGCGCCGTGGGTTGTGCCGCCTGCATTCACCTGAGTACATAGATGCTGGGTGATGCCAGGGGAGCCTGATGTATCATTTGGAAGGTGTGGAGATCTTGGGGGGGGACACACAGAAGATGCCTGTGAGGGGACTTGAATGTAGGATCCACTTTGGGGGAAGGAAGGATAACTTGAGAAAGGCTGCCCGACCCTATACCGGCATGGGAGCGCTTAGGAAAGCGTTACCAGACCAGCTCGAGTTGTGAGGTGACATCTCTGGGGAAACTCCTGGTGCAGAGAGAGGAGCAGGACGATTGCAGGGAGGCCTTGAGAGGAGATGGGAATGTGACACCTCAGGAGCTTGTAGGAGGAAAACGGGAACCCCTTGCCTTGTGCAGTGCGCCTGGCCTAAAGAGGCTGTGGCATGAGCTCTGCTTTCCCGGCTCTCTGCAGAGTCCTGCAGCATCAGGCAGCCCCTCCAGAGGCAAGTGAGCTGCAATGGAGCCTGCTTGCAACCCCACTTGCTTCCCCAGGGGGCCAGGGTTGGGCAAGGGAGGCTGTGGTTTTGCCACGGGGTTTTGCTCAGCTCCCAGGTGTTCGCTCTGCCCTACACAGCTGCACTGTCAAGGTATCTGTGCTGTGGTGTGCTCATCCTGCCTTCACACAAATCGTTCCCTGACGTGAGCAAGAGGTGGGGGCCAGCCCCGGTCAGGCTGTCCCCGTCCGATATGAACACACAGGTACATAACATGGAGGGCAGACAAGCCTGCGCGTGGGACTGCGTTTCTGGCCTTTGTCAGAGAGCCTTAGTTACCACAGGTAAAGAGGCAGAGGAGGAGATTCACCCTGCAAAAGCAGTTGCAGTAGAAACCTACCAGCAAGCAGGCTCTGAGGGGTAGCATGAGGTGAAGCCCAAGCTACCATTTCTCCACTGCCAGCGTCGCCCTCCAGAGGCCAGGTAAGCTGCCACGGGTCTCCTGACCCATGCCGAAATCAGGCTCTGCTCTCTGCCTCACATAGGTGCCTTGGAAAATTTTGCCCAAAGCCAAGCTGCTTATTTTCAAAGCGAGAAGCTCTGATCCTGTGAAAATATTATTTTCCAGCTATGACTTGCAGAATGGCTGATGCAGATCTAATCGATCTGTTTAGTCAGTCCTGTGAAAGCACAAGCATCAAAGCTGCTGGCTTTGACGCAGCTGAAGAGCTGTGTTGCCTCATGTGAATTCTTCTCGTTGTTGTTTTAGCCCTTAATTTCAGGGCAGTAACTGCAACAACAGAGTTCTTTGCTACCACCTGACTAAGGAACTGATGAGACTTAGAAAAAAAGGTCAGTATTAGTAATGCTAAGTTATTTGCTATCTCAAAGCATTTCCCTGGAGCTTAGCAAGAAATAAATGTTCACAACATCCAGCAGGACTGTTTTTTTCAGAGCAGGGGCCAAGATCGATAGTATTTACAGTGCAGATTTTGGCACTGTAAAGTAGCTCGAGCTGAAATAACACTAGCTCAGTAAGTAACACTAGGGGTGTAAATCTGCTGCAGGAAACCTACGCAACACTGGATAGCTGTTGAAATGTCCTTTAGGTGTAGCACAACCAGGGTCCTGGAAAGGACCTACCTTCCTCGTCTGCATTAGTAAAAGACAAGGGGGGTTTCCCAGGAGCCCAGTTTTAGAGTTAGTTTTCACAGCTGAGCAATACTGAATGCTGGAGTAATACCAGACAACTATTTTCCCAAAAGATTAAAATCTATTTAAGACAGCCACAGCAAGAGCATTAGTTTCTGCTAACTGTGTTGGTATGCGGTAGCGAGAGAGCTGGAAGGTGACAGTGTGATGAAAAGCGAACCTGAGCTCTGCTAGGACAGGCAGCGTAGCTCAGCGGCTCAGCAACTGGCATGAGGATACTCAGGCATTTAACTGATCCTAAATTAAAGTGGCTCGCCTGTCCCTTCACTGATGCTGCTGAAAGGTTTTTTTACCATTGCGCCTCCTGTCACTTGGACCAGCTTTCCTGTAGCCCCTGGCACTCATTAGGCTCAGACGTACGCTGCTGATTTCAGTTCTCTAGCCCATATTGCCTCTTGTATTGAACGGCTAAAAGCCTCCCTGTGGACCCGGCGGAGGAGCCCGGGCAGCTGCCGGCAGTGGGCTGGCAGCTGCAAAGGGACCTGGGGGTCCCTCGCCTCAGCCGCCCACGCCTCGCTCGCCCCCAGCTCCCAGGCTGCAGACACCCTCCAGCTTGGTCTCAGAGAGTGGGAGGGTGGGCTGGGAGCACGCTGCAGCCGTCAGGAAATTTTACAGCCATGGCGTTGCAGTCTCAATGAGCTGGTGTCACAGGTCCCAGTGATTTTCCAGGTCTCATCTACAACAAAAAAGGCCTGAATTGTATTCCTTTACTCTCCTTAACAAAACGAGAGACAAAAGTACTGCTAATACTTGAAGGTGCACTTAGATTGGAGGGAGCCTGCAGCGAGGGGCTCCCAGGCTCCACCTGACTCCTTGGCTCTGCCTGGGACTCCTCCCTGGGCCTGACACACCTCTAGGGAAGAGGTTATTATCCACCGGTTGAAAGTGGCTGGCTGTAACCTGACCTGACATGGGACATCTGAAATTATTTGAAAATGGCTGAATTGTTGGCTCAAGAAGTGCACGCACTTGCTACAGTTTTTGAAAGAACAGTGTGAAATAGGTTCTTTTGAAGCAAGTGGCATTTGTGCTGTTTAATCAGGGTGTTCACCACCTTGAAATGGATGTTGAGGGAGGCATCTCCACGAGATGAAGAGGGATTGCTGGTCCACCTTTGTAACAGCCATTAAAATGGACCACTTTCATCTTTGCAATGGCTGAACGGCAGCAGATACCCATCCAAGGCCATTTCTGTGCACTTTTCCACACATGCTCTCTCTGCCCTTTTTCTCTCTCAACAAATCGGCAGCTACAATGAGCACCCTAAGGAAGATACATGGCACTTTAATCAGTATGCTAATGCCTACAAAAAAGCCTGCTTGTTTTTTTCCCCATATAAACTGCTTTCCTAAGCAGTTGTCTTCACTGGAATGTCATGGGAATTTTGCTGTAGTGTGTTTCTAGACCAGAAGTGGTTTTAAAGTCACAGCTGCAAAAAATGTCCTGTTAGCAGTGCTTGGTTATTGAGCAGGTGTATTGATGCAGGCTCATTAACAGCTGCTATTGACTTGCACATTCTACTAAGCAGCTGGATTAACAAGGTCAAATCATACAGCGGTCATTCTTCACTCTGTTTTGATGTGGTAGATGCTGTGTGTCTGGTCCTGAGCACTCCTACAGTCCAGCTAAAGGTTGGGGAAGAAAAAGAAATTGCTGCTCAGTTCATCTTTCCTGCTGATTCCCCATCCTCAGTATATCGCTAGCTGCGACCAGTCGAGCACAGAGAGCCATCTCCAGCACGTATCACTGGGTGGGGGTGGAGCAGGCTTGCAAATATGGCTCTCTGATTAGGGGGCTGATGGTGTGCCAGTCCCTCTTCCAGCACCGAGCCCCTGGGGCATTGCCCTAAAGTGCACTCCTGGCCTGCAGACAGTAGAAGTCCGTGCAGCAGCAAAGAGCTGACGGCTGCAGTGAGGTCCCCTCCCGTCTCTGCGCCCTTCATGCAAAAGCATGATGCTGGATGTAGCGCGGGGTGGGTGTGCCGCTTCTGGGCTAGTGGAGGACTTGGTGCAAAGGTCAGGAGATGCCACATGCGGGAGAACAGGAGCCTCCCTGGCCATGGATGCAGCAGCCATGCTTAGAGAGCTGAGGAGGGCTCAAGATACACATTTCAGCTCTGGATTTTGTACAACGTAGGGCCTTTAGACTGAAGGTCGGATAACATGGCTTTGCTCTGGAGTCGAGCTTCCCTTCGCAGTTGGAAGAGTTTAGCTTTGGCTGTTTGGGCCAGGGAAATGCACTCAGCTTGAGACGTAAGCGTGCGGGGGCAAGTTAAAACCAGTGCTTGCCTCCAAAGACTGCTGTTGTCTGGAAGATAGTAAGCTAAAGAGATGTGAAAGTAGGCAGCAGCACCTGTGAAACCTTATCTCTTTCCTTTGCACCTTCTTTTGTTTGGCTGATAACACCACTTCCCTCCTCTTGCTGATCTGTGCTGTAGGCCAGGTGTTAGAAGAATATGGCACATTGCCTGGGGGCTGCTTGAGAAAATCTAGTTGTCTGTGGCCCAGAATGAGCTGGAAGATGAACACTTTGAAAATCAGGTCCTGGTGTAAGGGTGAAAATGAAAGCTTAAGCTCATTTGAAAATGAGCACCTATGTCTGTCCCTTATGTAGAGAATAACGTTGGTAGAGCAAGCTGATGGGATGGATGAGATTCCTGACTAACTCAGGTCATCTTGCAGGCAGTTTGGGTGTTGGTGCTTTTCAGAGGTTCAAAAAAGTCTTTTACATGTGACTGGGAACGGTAACAATGACCCTGCTCAATGACCCTTCCAGAGTTGCACAAATTTCAGACCCTAGAGCATGTTTTGCCAGAGTGCTTTGTAAAGGAAAAGCCGACTCTGCAGTGTGGCAACCTATGGGAATAGATGCTAAATGGATGTAGAGCATATTGTGATCTCACGTGAAGACTGCACTTTGCTTCTGATATGCTGTGAACACACTGGAAAAATTGCCTGCGCTACAGTTTATGGAGATAAAAAGCACTTGCCAACTGCGGTAAGCCGTGGAGCGGCCATGTCAAAACCCTTGCAATAACATTCACTGAAGAAGGGCAGGTTTTTTCAGAGCAATGTCTCTTCTGCTTTGTATGAAGACATTTATTACATGATGTTACAAGGGCTGCACTTTTACTTACGTGGCCTGAAATTCTCAGGCTCTGGGGATCCCAAAGGAGGGGAGCAGTTTTCAGGAAGGCTGTCGTCATTTTCTCAAAGATATAAGCCAATCTTTTTTCATGCTTTTATTGATTACAGCAGGTATTCTTTTTGCTGATTGTTTACATCTTCAACCAAGCTGGATCCTTGAAGGATCCCTGGATCAGGGCAGAGGGTTGAAATGAAGTGGCACAGCCGCAGCAGTGCACAGTGGCTGAAGGACTGGCCCATTCACAGTTACAGCCTTTTGAAACTCTTGTCTTCAGAAGAAAGAAATCCCCAAATTCCAGAACAAGGTAGTGTAAGAGAGGAGGAGCAGAGTGCACAGGGACTGACGTGATGGCTGGTGTTGGTAGTGTGGGTCGGAAGAGCAGGGGGAAGGGTGCTGTGTGCCAGGCTGAGTTGTGAGGCTCTTGGGAATACTTTTCCCGTCAGGAAACATCCCTTTGCCCTCTGTGGATGCTTTCTTTACACCCCTTCTGGGGGGAGCACAGTGGGCAGTAAGCAGGTCCAGTACTATAGCCAATGTGGTTGTGCCTGGTTCCCCTTTTTCCCTTTCCAGGGTAATTAGTACCAATGTCTGAACATCTCCTTGCAGGTAAGACCTTCCCAGCTGGGAAGTACTGCCCATCCTAGAGAGGAGCAGAGCTGATGCTGCTCTCCAGGACCACACTTTGTTACCACAGGCAAGATTTAGTGTCTGCCCTCTTTCTCTTATCCCTCTTACCCTCAGGTCATCCCTGGGGCAGGCACCAGCTTCCGACATAGGCTGGGACACTGAAAGAGGATGGCCACAACAGGGCCATAAAAGCAGTCAAATCTTCATGCCCTTCAGAGGATGATGGCCTGCTTTTTTGCTGGGGTGTTGTGAAGAGCAAGCAGCTCTTTGGAAGTAACAACTTTTTTAGGTACCCTGGAACAGGACTGTAAAGCAACACAGGCCCAGAGGAAGACTGAACAGCATTGACAGAAGGTTTTAATCACTCAGCAGCACAGAAATACAGAGGTATCCCGGTGAATAAAATTGGGGAGTCAGAGGGGAGAGCCGGACAAGACTTCGGAGTGAGAAAGGAAGGTTGGACGCACTCAGTCAGTGGCAAAACAGTGCGTAGCACTAGAAGAGAGTCACTTCTCAGGTAGCTCAGTGAGGCTGTAGAGCATTCCTCTTGTCATGCAGTAGGTGGAGAAAGAACACCAAGCATTGGGCAACATTACTTAGTGCAAATTTTTATTTGCTCATCTGCCCGAATGCTACCAGAAGCCTCCAGAACCGCTCTCCTACATCCACAGCTGCTCATAAAGTGCATTACTTAAACCTTTATAACTGAGAGCATCCTCACTGGGTCACTGAAAACCTCCTCTGTGATCTACAGATCACTGTGCGACCCTTGTAAGTGAGAAATGTTGTGCAAGGACTTTTGTGTTTGCATGCTGTGAGTTTAGATTTGGGGCCCTGCATTTAAAAACGATTGTTCTAAATTTCCCTCCTATTATTGCACCCACAGCTGCAACTCCCCTCCTCTGCACCGCTCTTCCCAGCTGTAACATACAAAATTCCTTTATTTCTTTTACTCAACAGCTGCAGGGGGGATTTTTCTGTTTGCTTGTTTTCCCTCACCGTATTTCGTCCCCCAGCTATGACCTTTTGACAAAATGCATAAAGCATCTGGGGAGAAAAAAAAAGAAAGGGAAAAGAGGGGTTGTTTTGTACTGCAGATGCTGTGACGATCTTTATCATTTAACCTTAATTATACACAGCAGAGCCACGGTCGTTGGTGTTGCATCGACTATCTGAAGTCTTATCCCATCTGCTGTGCCTGAGCGTGACACTTTCCTATGGGTTAAAGTCTGGGAAATGTGATGCTCCTCAGCTTGATTATCCCTTCGTTTGCGGTCTTCTCCCCAGGAGCGTGCTCCAGTCCCTGGCCTGTGTGCTCTATTTACCTTGCAAGATCGTAAGAGACATCAAGGGGATCGCTGGCTCATACTGACTCCTTCCCCTCCTCCGGTGATGCAAAGCAGCCATAAACCTGCGGTGCGTAACAGCTGAGAAGAACTGCTGAGAGCGGGCCTTGGCGTTGTTAGTGCGCGCACACGGTGACGCACGCAGAGCCCGTCTCAGCTTTTTGTTCACCAGCCTATCGCACTAATCTTTTTGCCGCTAACCTCCACCACCCTCATACTAATGCTCATCCTCACATGAGTGCACATAAACCCAGCAAGAGGATTTGGGAGCAGCTTAGACAAACGGTTCATTAGGGTCTTTCTCTGCCAAGTGATTTTTTTTCTGAGGTTCCCATCACCAAGCTACTGTAAAAATAAATTCTCCAAGTCACCAGACAGCTGCCACCGTAACAGACTCGTCTGGCATCCAGGCGTAAGGGCCGGGGATCGTTATCCCATCAATAGCTAGCTTTTTTGCTCTCGGTTAGGCTGCTGGATGAACAGAGTGGATCCCTTTGAG
Organism: Aptenodytes forsteri; assembly: GCF_000699145.1. NCBI lineage: Eukaryota > Metazoa > Chordata > Aves > Sphenisciformes > Spheniscidae > Aptenodytes > Aptenodytes forsteri. The sequence goes on from NW_008795695.1 coordinate 12,804,469, forward strand.
CCAGATGAAAGCTGTGACTATCTTGTGTTTCTCCTCAGCACAGGGAGATTTGCAGATCCTATGGTGCTACACAGGTACTTCTGAACCCGGTGGAGGTTCAGAGAGGTTCACCCCCATGGTTGCCTGTTAAAGGACGTGTTCCCTGCAGTAGTATCTGGATGCTGTTTGTGTTGTGCAGTCGCGGTAGGTTATCTAGGTTAACTTTACGTAACCTAATTATACAGGTAGCCTGTGTACACACAGTACCTGGTGGAGAATCGTGTTGGTTTCAGCCTCTGTAGTACATCAAGGTCTCTTGATGCCTCTCACTCTCTAACCTGAATCAATAATATGACTTGCCTGCCCAAACCCCCTTTCATCAGTGTCCCTTTTAGATCTGATACTGCCTTCCTGCCCTGCCTACCTCCCATCTTCTCTGTGAGCCAGTCTCCACGGTCCCTTTAGCACCGACAAACAGCTCAAATCCCAGTGCCAGGTTACACCTGAGCACTAAACAACTACTGCAGCATCACCTACCGTTAGGCAATTTTTGGAGCTTTCCTGGGTGGTTTAACAACTCATGCAATGACGTCTACCTTCGCTGTCTAGTGTTTTCCCTCCAAGCCCTGCTCAGACAGTGAGAGGCAGACTCAAACCAGGACTGTGTGGTTCACTGCAGGATTACCAAGTGGCTGCAGGGTTTGCAGAATGCCCTTTACGGAGCTGCTTGTCCTGGTCAGACCACCCTCCTTCCATGATATCATCTCTTCTCTTCCAGTCTTCTTCCAGTGGTCCTACAGACCTCCTCCTCCTGCCTCTCCCTCCCAACTACATCAGCACTACTTGTTCAATTTCCCTCTTTCCCTGGACCAGCAGATAAAGCCACTTTTCTTCCTGGGCCGAAACCAGGACGCTAACGCCTCCTGCAATCTCTTTTCCCCCTCTCTAGACACTGCCCCTAGTCTCGTCTGCTTCCCGAGCCTTCTGCATTGCCTATTTGCCGAGTGAATATCTGTGGTAGAGCATTCCCTGTGATACCCGTGCTCCTTCCTGTATGCCATACCTTCCCAGTGCAGAGGCTGGGTATCGATCCTGTGGAGAAAAAAAATCTATAGGATCGCTCTGCTATAGGCTCTGTAGGATGATCTGCTCAATGCAGGAATGCTCATGTTGACCATGCAGAAATAACTCACATCTAAACTGTCAAGAGTACTGGAAGAAAAAAAATTATTTTATAAAATCAAAGAACCACATAGCAAGTTTGTTTGTTTTTTTTAAAGAGGTCTCAATCTGAAGATATATCTTATTTATTTATTTATTTATTTATTTATTTATTTATTTATTTGGTAGACGTTCATACCAAAAAAACAATGGACATAATTTCTCCTTTCCTCTGAAAAATAGTCAAGGTTTTAATTCCTCAAACTGTTACAGCACTTAGCGTAATTATTTGCTTTAGATGAGTAAACATCACGTCACAAAATAACCCTAGACTCTCAAATTCTCTGGTCTGAAAAAAAAGAGTGTAATTTCCAGAGCAAGGGAATATTTTATACTGCAGGAAGAGGGGCCATGGAAAGCTCACGGTGATGAGGTCTGGTGGCAAGGCAGAAGGACTCTCAGCAGCAAGCTCTGTGGCACTGCGAGAGAGGTGCTTTTATTCACAGGAAAGACTAGGGGAGTGAAAAGGGCTCAAATTGTACCTCTGCCTTTCTGGGTGAGAAGTCATTTTACTTGTTGTTCCCAGTCACCATGATGATACTTACCTCCTCTGGAAAGTGCTCTGAGATCTACAGATGGGGAGAAGCATCATTGCTTAGCAGCTGTAAATTTCCAAACCTGCTCCTGTTCCGGTTCTCCTGCTCTCTGGGCGTGCTAGATGCTCTCTTTGCATCTCCCACTCTCTGGGCGTGCTGCTGCAGACTGGGAGGCAAAGAGCATCTCTCATTCCCTATGCAAATCCATTGATGAAAACATAAAATGCATTGTGCTGCTAAAACTTGCTGAGCTCGTTTGAATAAATGCCAAGGATTAACAGCACGTAAATTCACCATTGATTTGACAACAATGATGTTATGTGCCCTAAACACTGATGGGATTTGTTCAGTGTTTAGGATGTGGGCTCTGAGGTGGAAAAAAGGGATTGCTAGTAATTTTTTAAGCCTCTTTGGCTGCACCAAAGCAGACTGTTGGTATTATATAAATTCTTTAGATAAAATAAATATCAGTCTTTGTATGAGGAGAGTGGATATTTAACTTTTCCAGTATACAGCTGAATAGTAAATCTGACTGTGGATCGCTATAAGCCAGGAAATAAAAATTGCCCCGTCCCTCTAAAATAGGGAGGAAAGAGATGTTGGAATGGAAAAAGAATCGCAAAGGCCAGCAATAAAACAGAGGATTGTGCCTTAAAAACAGTGGGACAAAGATTTCATTTTAGGTGGAAAACTAGAAATGTCACCTCCACAACTTGTCCCCTCTGTGATCGCTCTCTCCCTGGCTCCGGTGTTCAGCAACTTCGAAACCACGGCTCCTGTGGGACAAAAGCTATTGTGAGCAAGAGCGGGGACCACCTGGGACAAAACTTGTGGTACAGGGGTTGACCGTTCATTAAGCAAGAGTTGCAGAGGCGAGGAAAGGGAGAGCTATGATGACTTACACCGGGATAGGCTTAGCCCCTCAGTCTTTAAGCCAAGCTGCTGGAGTGCAGTGGGTTGCTCACCTGCTCCCAGCTGGGCAGCTGATGGCTGTTTGGGAGGCATGGGAATTTGCAGAGTTCTCTAGGGACACGCTGATCTCTCTTTAAAAGAAAAGCAAGCCAAGTTTCGTCGTTGTGGTTTTTGGTTTGGTTTTTTTTTTTTAAATACACTTGCTGAAAGTTGGGCTCCTAGATCTGTATTTAAACTTCTTAATACATGGCCTGATTTTCAAAGGTGCTCAGCATGTAGCAACCCTCCCACTAACTGGCTTCTTTCTTGCTATGAACTATCCTCAAAGACGGGTTTTCAAGTGTTATCTTTGCTTTTAACAAGAAACGCTTATTCATCTAATAAAAAAAGAATATAACATCTGCCTTCTCTCATGTCAGCCCTCCCACTGCGTTAGCCCTGCAGCCCCAACCACAGTTAAGCATGGTGTGCAAATTGCACTGATAACATGGCCTCACCTCCTCCCATCCATTATAAACTTTAGCAAGATATCAACAGCATTCAAACATTTTTTTCCTCCATGTCTTGAGGAGGGATTGATCTCATTTTGGCACCTGATTTTAGAAAAGCCGGCAGAAATCACTACTTTAGTGCTTCCCATGGTATTTGGGGGGGTTGAGTGCAGAGGAAAATGAGTCTAACTGCAGTTATAATCAGTTGCTCTTTCTTCCATCAGCGTTCCAGGTCAGACATGGTAGAAAGGTTTGGAGCTCCTGACCATGGCACTGCCCTGGATGGCGTGCATATGTTTGAGGAACAGGACATGAGTCTTCTAAAGAAAATACTCTTCCCTTAAAAAGAAAGAAATAAATGATCTGTGTTCATTTCTAGGGAGAGTTTTTAGTAAGTGCTTAGCAGTTCATCAGCCAAAACTGATAATGCTGGCTCCCTAGACAGCCTACCCTAAGATGCTCTCTCAGTATGCAAGCAATCATAAAGCTTGACTGCTTGTATACTGAATTCTATCGACTTCTTGCATCCTTTCCAAAGCTAGGTCTATATAAGATTAAGAAAAGCACCGTCGTTTATTCCCACTCACCAGCTCCCTCACACACATTATGTAGTGTTTTCCGCCACAGCAAGACTGGTAGGAAGAAAACTTGCAACAAAATCACATTATTACCTACCTTAGCTCTGTGTGGCTGTCATGAACTCCTTTCTGTACCTCATAGAAATGTTCCTCCAAAGGGAAAACTTAGTTTGATTAGCATGCTGCAACAATTTTATCATTAAATATTGGCAGAGATTATTCACTCCCTTATATTGTCACTAAACAGCTTACATCTAAATGCAGAGGACCATCTAAATGAGTACAGTTGTACCTTTTTGGGTTGACAGGTCTATTCGAAAGAAAAAGCACTCATTCCTGTTTTCTGTAAGAACTATCTGAAGAGTTGCACCCTCTGCGGGTTGACAGAGACCACTTGACTCGAGAGGACATGCAGATCAGAGCAGAGAGGTCACCCTTCTTGGCTCTCCTGGGGCTGCAACACACCCATTGGAAGTAGTAATCCCAGTTATATTAGCACTTCAGAATCACATACAAACCCTCCACAGATTACACCTGACCAGTCACTGCTCCACTTAAATACTTGCTTTTCTCTTCACATTGGGCTTGTACAGAGCTTGGCATAGGGGTTGGAAACAGTGCTGGACTCACCTAGAAATTGGCAGGTGAGAGTCAGTCATGTGGACAAACTAATAGCAGCTAAATACAAGCAAGGGCTGTGCTTCATCACTGATGCCTGCTTTACCCAGAAACATGATCTAGGATTTCTGCAGCTTGTACTGGGCAACATCCTTTCCTAAATGTCTCGTGTGCTGGCAATTATGCATGATAGTTTAGGAAGGGATTCTTTCGGAGGTAAGCTAGGCAGCAGATCCTACTGGAAGACCTTTTGAGTTGGACTCGCATTCTAAATTTGCAGTGAGGCTTTGGGAGAACCTGCCTTTGATGCATTGCTTTTGGGTGCACTCATGAGCATATGCACGAGTTCTTCTTCCTTTTATAGGAACACCAACAAGTCTCACTGCTTTTGCTCAGTAGGTGATAATGATGCACAAATGTTGTGCATCCTGTGAGAAGTCTGGTCCCCTGAACTGGTGCAACATGATTGCTTTCTCCTCTCATACCAAATTCCCACTGGATGGGATTCATCTCACCAGCTCTGCTTGTCCAGAAGGGGGTTAGAATTAGAATTGCCTCCCCTAAGCAGCTGTCCAAGCTCTCTCCTTAGTCAGTCGAGATGTAGGCACTGCTGAAAGGTGTCTCATTTCACCTCTCCTACCCGCCTCCGTTATAATGTGAGCCATCTGGAGGCATCTGTCTCTCTCCACTGACTGGACAGGGAACCTGGACAACTCATTTGGACTGGACACCTAAGTTTTAGACCGTTGGAAGTGAGATGTGATGAGTCTCAGGAGATCGCTTGTTGCCCGGAAGCATGCAGGCAGTGCGAAGTCTGTATCAGAAAAAACTTCTGTAAATGAAATTTACATTTCAGTGAAATATTTTGTCTATAAAAGACAAAAATGTCCGTCAAAGACAAAATGGATATGATTAATTCGAGGGAGAGCCATGAAAATGTGGGTCCAGAAGAAACTAAAGACATAAACCCATAAAGCCGGCTGCCACTTCTCAAGTATTTGAATGTGTAGTAATATACATAATTTTAGATGAAATTTAGGTGAAGACATATTTGTCATTTTTCTCTCAACAGCCCATTCCCATCATCCAGCTGAACATACGGGGTGCTTTGATCACATGTTGAACACACACATGCTCCGATCCTGGAGCAAGCTTCAGGCCGTGGGCACATGATGGATTTTGTTGGGCTTCCCTGTGAGATAAGTGGTGGTGTGCAGGCAAGCAGCTGCTTTCCTGGTGCCTAACTAAGAGCACTGATGTGCTGCTCTGGTTGGTGTTGCTGAGAGAGGTACAGTGTGCCTGGGATCCCTTCTTCCTCCCCGCCCCAATAATCCGCCCCCGTTCCTGCGTGGGGAACACGCTGGAGGTCAGAGCTCAAGGGTTTGGCAGTTTCTTAAGGACTGAAAGATGCTCAGAGAGGAGCCTGCCATTGTTTGCGTTGCTCCCTGTGTTTCTGGTAGAACCCCTGGTTTGGGAAACACGAAGGGGATGTTCCCAACGCACTGCAGGGATTGCATCCACCCCTCACGCATGGCTGGGGCCCAAATGGTATGTCAGACCCCCAAATCTGCCTCACTTTCTGTGTCAGGGCACAGTTCCCACCTGCTCCTCTACCAGCCAAATAAATCATTTGCTTTGTGACATTTGCTTTGTGGCTTGGGATTTGAACCTGTTCCTGTATCTCTCCTTTCATTCTGCATATATCAGGTCGTTACTGCCATTTGGTTAAATACAGGTTATCAGGTCTCTGGTACTGGGTGGCCAAGGAAAGATTTTCTTCTCTCCTGCGCAAAGACCCAAATCTCATAGGGCTCCTGAAGAAAAATCTGGGTAGCGCTTTATGACTCTTGTTTGCTTTCCCTTCATTTTCTCAAGCAAAATGACAGATTTGGGACAATGGGACTGAATGGGAGGTTAGGTCTGTCTGTTGTATTTTTTTCCTCCATGTCTTGAGGAAGGATTGATCTCATTTTGGCACCTGATTTTAGAAAAGCCTTCATGCCCGAGAGCCATGGCCGGACCACACGGCCTTTTCTTGCTGGAACTAGGAGAGGTTGAACCTAACCTCGTCTGTCGTTTTAGCTGTCCCTACTGCCTTTTTGGGTGTTTTTCTGCTCAACTTTTTGCTTTCCATGAAGGAAAGCCTCTGTAACGGGATCTTCTGGTTCCCACTTTTCCTTGCCTGCCTCCATGCACTGTGTGGGGAGGGGTCATGTGTGGGAGTCAAGGCCAAGGACTTTCCAAGACCCCATGGCGCCTAGATGCCAGGCGATGCTCAGCTGAATGTCACTTTGCTTCAGTGCTTTTCTGAATTTAGCTCCTCTGGCCTGGATTGATCCTGTTTCTCCCGAAGCACTCATGCCAGGATCTCAGCCACCCTCAGTTTCTTTAGTCCCTGGCACCATGAGAGGATGATTAAGCCCTTCAGCTCTGAAGTGCCTTTTGGAGGTGCCCTCTCTCTCTCCCTCGCTCTCTGCTGACTGCAAAAGGTGCTGAGACGAACAAGACTCCTGACATAGATGCTTCTGCTCTCCAGAAGGTGCCTAGGATGCAGTCCCTACATCACTGGCTCCAGTGGAAATGGGGTTTTGGCTGTTGCCGCAGCCTCGTGCCGAGCCTTGCTGTGGAGCTGGGCAGCCTCGCTGCCCTTTCGCCACCCAGCCGCCTCAGCTCTCTGGCAGAGCTTGCTGCTCCCGCAGTGGGCTGTCCATGTGCCCCTTCCCCGGTCCGTCCAGGATGGTGGACGACCCGTTAAAGGCGGCTTTAAGTGAAACAGAAATGCAAAGCAGCCGTAACCAGAAATGCATGTTAAGCAGGATCTGTGTCGTGACACCGACAGGTAAATGAATCTCCCAAACACTCCTAAATCAAAACAAGGACACTCTCAAGAGCAGCTTTGGGACTACGGTCGGTGACCAAACTTATTTTTCCTTCTTTCTTTTGGCAAAGTATTTGTTTGTTAAAAGTTTCTGGTTCGTCAAACCCATGTTCATGCTCTACATCATGCGTTAGTCCTGCTTCCCTGCCAGCCCTGCCAGGATCCCCGCGCCAGGGGTGTCAGGCCCCTCTCAAGTGGCGGAGACACTTTATAGTATGTCACAAAGAAAGTTTCCCTTTCTTCAACCTGAATCAAACTCTTTTTCCTCGCTTGGAAGAAAGCTGTTTCATTTATGTGGAAGAGACTTTGTGTCTCCATTTCAAGGAGGGGCAGAAACAGAAGCAAATTAACGAAAAGCTGGGGCGGGTTACAAAGACCCACAGAGCAGACCTCCTTCACAAGCATCCTTGAGAGGCCCACCGGGGTGTCCTGTTTAGCCTGCTTGACCCCGTAGGGGACCTGCCAGTACCCCTGGGCACCCTGTGTCTCACAGCCTGCCGCCTGGCATCATCCCTCCGGGAGATCTGGCACCGATTCCAACCAGACTGTCATTTCCAGGTCAGTCTCCGCATTTCTGCTGACCATGTTGCCTCCATCATGAGATCATGTCTTTCCAGAGAAATCCCGCTAATGCCTTCATTCTGCGAGACTGGTATATATAGGGGGAGCTTCTCTGGAGCTGCACTGCACAGTCCAGCCAAGGCATTGCTGTCTCCCCAGCGGCTGCACTGCCCCCATCGCGCTCCCCTTGCAGCCACAGGTCGCAGCAGTAGCAAGCATGGACATTACCATCCAGCACCCCTGGTTCAAGCGTGCTCTGGGACCCCTCATTCCAAGCCGTTTGTTCGACCAGTTTTTTGGAGAGGGTCTCCTTGAGTATGATCTCCTGCCTTTGTTCTCTTCCACTATCAGCCCCTACTACAGGCAGTCCCTCTTCCGCAGCGTGCTGGAATCAGGCATTTCAGAGGTAAGGACCCTTCGGCTTCCTCTCTTTTTCCTTCCTCTCCCTCCTTATGCCTCCACCTGCTCCTCCCCACCCGGTGCTGGGGTGCGAGGGGGCGAGGAGGACGTCCGGCCCACCGCCGAGCACAGCCCGCCCGCCCCTTCTTGGGCACGGAGGGAAACCCTCGCTGGGGAGAAGGCTTCCCTTTGAGAATTGGAAACCATTTTGGCTCCTGGAGGTTGTTTCCGACACGTAAAAGTCTGACTTTGCTGCCCTCATGCCCACCGGCCGTATGGCGAGGGAAGAGCTAGGCTGCTCCTGGAGTAAGCGCCCTCAAGGGCAGCTCGGCGTGGGAGAGGACCCCGGTGAGCGGGAGCTTCCTCCAGCCCCCTCCTCCGCCTCAGGAGCTCAGTGGTTTTTGCAAGCCCACGCTGGAGGACCCAGGAGCAATTCTCTGAAGGCGGCATGTAGGAGGAGCACGTAGCCTTGGGGGCTGTGGTCCGAAGCTCAGGGACTGGTGCTTTCTCTAGCCCTCTTTTACCGGTTTCCTCCCAGAGCTAAGACCATAAAGAAACCATAAATCACTGAAAGGACAAAACGCGTGCTATCAGAGAATATTACACTGGTTTCCATCCCCTCTCGCTGCTGAGCACAAATGCCCGGTGCATCTGGCAGATCGTTGAGTGCAAAGAGGTCCCCGGCACAAGAATAGCAGCGAGAAGTGACGCCTCTCTCCAGAGCAGTAGCAATGGCGCAGATGCCTGCTGTGGTGTCCCTGGGTCCCCGCGATGGGAAGAAGACCCCTGCTGAGGCCCGTAGTTACAGAAGGAGAAACTGTGCCGCCGCCAGACCACCCCTTCTCTGGCTTTTAAGCTGCTGTGATGCTGGTGCTGCCTCCGCGCTTAGAGCTCGGGTCTTACTGTCTAACAATGTTCATTTCAGGTGAGGTCTGACCGGGACAAGTTTACAATCATGCTGGATGTAAAACACTTCTCTCCCGAAGACCTGAGTGTGAAGATTATTGATGAGTTTGTGGAAATCCATGGCAAGCACAGTGAAAGACAGGTAAGTGGAAGTGACAGTGATGGTGGAGCAACTGGGGAGTCGAGGTCCGTTTTCTTTCTTTACAACGGTCATCAGCTGAAGGGGAAAAAAAAAAATCAGAACAAATTATTTATCCATTGTCATTATCGGCATGGCCCATTCCCATAGAACCCCAACCTGATATCTGATAATAACGAGCTATTTCACTGCTCTTTTGTTTATTTTCAATCATCTTCCATAACCGTCAGATGATGATGTCCATTGTTCACTAATAACACTGGACCAGACAAAGAACATCATCTGGTGCTGCTGAAGCATGGCTGAGTTTTCATAAGCCAGAATCATTAGTGAAAACAGAGTTTTCACATGCTGATCTGGAAAAGAAAAGCAAGAGCGAACAAAACAAAAGAAAAATAACCGAGTGCCTCAGGCTTGGAAACTTTTAACACATATGTCATGGAAATATCTGTGGGGGTCGAAAAGTGAATTATACCAGCAGGGGTTTAATTCTTCTCATACACTTTTTTGGCCAGACAAAGCTCTAGCCTGGAAACAGTATGTATTTTTTAATATAGTTATTTTTTCCAGAGGAAGAGAGCAGCCGTTTTCATGGCTGACTTAAAAAAAAAATGCATTTCTCATTCTTTTGGCCAAAGAAAAAGGGGGCCAGGACTGTGTACTTTGGCTGACACAGCATTGCTGCCTAGTAAGGAAATACATGGGCGCACACGCGCGTACTGCTTTTACCTTCACAGAACCCCAGACTTTCTCTCCAAGCATCCTTTGAAATCGGAGGCCATGGCAGGGCCCCCATCCAAACCAGATCCCAACCTATAATATGGCCAAAATCACACCCTGCTGCTCTGCTCAGCTCTTGCAGCTTCAGGGGCATCATGGGAGCACACCTGCCCCTACAAACCTGTGAAACAGAATAAAAAGCAGAGATGCACCCGGTGATACCGGCAGTTCAGTGTCACGATAAGCCAGGGCGAATGTGGACCCCCCTCCGACGGAGCTGTGGGGTCGGGTGGAGGGAGGCATGGCGTGGTGCTGGGGGGTTTCTTGACGGGCCTTCCCTCCTTTCCCCACTGCCTCTCAGGATGACCACGGTTACATCTCCCGTGAATTTCACCGCCGGTACCGCCTGCCTGCCAACGTGGACCAGACTGCTGTCACCTGCTCCCTGTCTAACGATGGCATGCTGACCTTCTCGGTGCCCAAGGTGCCCTCCAACATGGATGCCAGCCGCAGCGAGAGGCCCATCCCTGTGTCCCGGGAGGAGAAGCCCACCTCCGCGCCTTCCTCCTAAGCCCGCCTGCCGCTGCAGTACGCAGGCTGCCACTGCCTGTGGGT
>NW_008795695.1:12815323-12821895 GCF_000699145.1 Aptenodytes forsteri
TTTCGTTCTCCCCCCCCCCCCGCGCCCCCCGTTTTTTCCCCTTTCCCTTGGATGGGACGATGGGCTGGGTGTGCGGCTGGTGGACTTTGAAGCTTAAACCTGCAAGCTGTGCTATGGGGATGGCATGGATGGTGCGTGCTGCCACGCTGTTGTACTTGCTGAAAGGGTCTTCGTCCGGTGCTGTAGTCCATAACCACCATCAGGTAGGAGGGGGTTCACGAGTAACACTGGCTCCTGGTGCACCAAGTCTTAAGGCGAGGCTTGGAGCAGGGGAAAAGCCCTGCAGACTTGCTCTACCCCACGCAGAGTTAAACTGGTTACTCTTAAAAAAGAGCAACAGAGCCAAGCCCCACAATTGAGATCCTGCATAGGTGCGATGAGTGTGCCACGAGTTCCTTGCAACCGCAGGAGAAATAATAACGTCTTACCTTCGGGAGTTGCAACACATATTTTTTTTCAGCGAAGTGTTGAAGTGTATCTATTCACACCACTACCCTGTCGTTTCCCTTAGGGACAACTGACACAAGGACAAGCACGTCTTTCCACTGTCTTAGTAGGCCCTTGGGGGAGAGAGGGGGGCTCACCGCTGTGCAGAGGCTTCACATCCCCAGCCAGCTCTCCCCAGCTTGTGCATAACACACCATGTCCCTTGCTCTCGCTGTAATTCTAGGGTAGCTCCACCTCTTCCACTGGTATCTGGCACTCAACCTGAGAACGCGGTCAGTGGCGGTCAATAAAGAGATATAGGAAACACGCAATTGGCTTTGGGGGTTTCATTTGTTCCTTTCTAAGGTTTTTGAAGTTGAAAGGTTAGTGCGGTGCCTAACACCGCTTGGAGGACACGCTTTCCACCACTGGAAGTACATTTTGTGATGATGACTTGCCCTTTCTTTCATGTTCCTGTTATCCTTCACGCAAGCAAAACAAAAGGATCAAAACCAGAACAAAATTCAACAGCCCAACAACCACGCCGTTTCTTAAGTTCATTGCATCAGCAAAGACGGCAATGCAGACCTCATTTGCGTGATACAATGCGAGGGATTTCATCTGAAATGAATGATTAAAGCTGTTTGATGGCAGGGCGGGTAGGGCGTAGGTACTAGCTCTCCCTGCGATTGCCATGCATGAAATCGATGGCTCCCAAGTCTGCATAGATGTGAGTGCTCAAGATTGAAGGTTGCAGCACTCATGCTTGACTCAAATAGCTTTCCACATGGATGGAAGTCCAGGGTGTTTAGGAGAAGCATAGCATCACTGATAACCCCACATCCCCATAGTTAACCGCATAGGTAAAATCAGTTTGGACACCGAGTGCTTCTCCTCTTGGTAGAGATCTTCACATCCAAGACCTACAATGTGAGGAGGAGCTTCTAAGGTCCACCTTGGCTCCTAAGTAGAGAAGGTAACTTCTTCCCCAGGAGCAGACACAAGTTTGTCTCAACTGGCATGTCTCTGGGGGCTCCTGGATCATGCCTACAAAGCAAGGCAGTGATCACGACAACAAAACAAGCACATCCTTCCCAGGAAAGAGCACAGGTCCATGCCCTCATTGGGAGGTGAGGACAGCTGGAGAAAGAGTGTTTGCTCTGCCAAAAAGACGAGCCCACCAACCTCCTCCCCTTGGCTGCGGATTAACTTAGAAAAAGAGAGAAAATACATGCAGGGGTTTTTTTCTCATGGCGTGGGTTTAAATGTTAATATGAGCCATAAACACAGGAGCTCTGGGCCTATTTAAAATTGAAAAGCACTTTCTTCTGCCACACCTAGGCCAAAACCCAGGGAGGGCTGGGAGTCAGGAGCAAGGACATTGCCCCTTATCCGGAGAAAGTGAGCGTGCCCCAGGGCTCAGCCCTGTCCCCTGCCTGAACCCCCTGAGGCCAGGGGTGCTGGGAGCATTACTGGGACCAACATCACAGCATCTGCGGCAGAGCCTGCCGGGAACAGGGTGGCTGGGGGAGAGCCGGGGAGAGGGGCAAGGCTGCAGGAGGGTGGAAGTGTCGCAGAAGCAGGGGCGAGAGGGAAAGGAGGGAGATTACTGTCTGGTAATTAGAAAGCAAGGAATCCCCTCGGCATCTGACACTATTTTAAACCTATTTTTTACTGAGATTAATTATTGGGCGATCCCAAAGCTTTCTACCAAAAAATGTGCAGCCTGTTGCAATTTCATCTCCAGGGGAAAGGCGTGAATGAGCGTGTTTGGGGAAAGGGCAATTTCGTACCAGGAGGGAGCCGTTACTACCGGCAGGGAAAGGGCATTTTAACAGAAGCTGCCTCTTGCTGCTTTGCCTGGCGCTAATGGCCCCCCGGCCTCTGGTCCTTTCTCCTTGGAGGCATCTCCCCGCCAGAGCCTTGGCACCTGCCCGCCGTGTGCTGACGCCTCTCTCCTTACTGACACAAACTCAGCAAAGCCAGGAGGTAAAAACCCCCAAACCCAGCCCCAAACATTTAGCCCCTATTCAAACCTCTCAGAGCCGTAAAAATAGGGAAACATATTTTGAGCGTGATCTGTGTGCAGACGTTACCTGCAGGTGTCTGAGCAGTGTGTACGTTTGTCCCATGAAATGACACTTGAACCATTTTTGGGCTCCTTTTTCTGTCTGGATGGCCGAAAGTGAAAGTTTTGATGATAGGAAAACAGGGCAGGTTTAGGGCAAGCCGGGAGCCATGCAGAGGGGGCAGCAGCTCTTACAGTGGCTCTGGTGCTGCAATGCAGCGGGTGCCAAAGGACTCATGCAGCCCCTCGCTTTTGGGGTAAATCCTGGGGATACCAGACCTTGACTGTCTCGCTGCTCTGAGAAGGGCTGCTTTTAAAGCCCTTCGCAATCCATCAGCTAATTAAAAACGTGAGTGACTGCTAAAAGCCTCTGTGCGAGGACACACCAGGCAGCTGGCAGAGGCGGTGTTTTGTGCAGGAGCGGGGGATGTGCTGCCGAAGGCTCCCCTGCCCATCCCCAGGCCCAGAGACCCCCAGCCCTGAGGGGTTTGTCCGCCCGCAGAAGAGCTTGAGCATGGGCAATAACGCCTCCCTGCTTACTAGTCTCGATGTGTCACTCAAAATATTTCAAATTTTTCACCCTGAAGTCCCCCTAGTCATGTCGCTCTGGGATACTCCTCCTCTTTTTCTGTGCACTTGGCCTTGCAAAAATTATTGTTTCTCTTTGCTGGGATTAATTTTCATTTAAAGAAAGTCTCGTCATTCAAAGCCTATGATCACAGTTTCAAGAGGCAGCTCTTCACCACAGCTTTCTACACAAACTCACCTGTTAATAAGGTGTTGCTAACACTCTTCAAGGATTAACAAAATTTCTTGGAAGTTTTTTGGTTAGATACTCAGTCGATGATTTTACCATGGAGAGAAAGGCAGCAGGGAACCCTGCCTGCAGGGCACTGATGGCACCTTCCAGCGTCCGGGCAGTTTGGTGTAGGGTGGCCTGTAACCAGGGGTTTCTGCTCAGGGTGACTTTTCATCCTTATTGCACTGTGGTTTTATTATCTGCTGACTGTTTCCACTGAAAGTGCTAACCTTGCTTGCCGAAAGCAAAGCCGAAATGACTTTAGCTTCCCCTCCAGAGAAATTGTTATAGTGTTAACCCGAGGGTCCTGAGGGCTGATGCATCAGACAGCGGTCCTGGGGGATGCATCCTCCTCCGAGCAATTCTCCCTTCTCCCACAGGCCCCGATGACACAGTGGTGGTGTCAGCGACACGGTGGACAGCAGCAGCTCCTGGTGCTGTACCTATACCCTCCCTTCCTTGGTACCACACTGCTTGGGCAGGGTAAATCACCGCTGCCAGGATCCCGTTTCCTCCAAGAAAAAGCTGTGAGCAAGGGCTGACAGGATCTGACCTGCAGGCCTCCAGCCATGAAGCTGTTCCTGAGCATCTCGGGCCAGGGCTCTTTCCTTGTCGCCCCTCTTGGCAGGGGTATAAGGAGGACCCTGCTCCTCCTTTTCGGGAAGAGGCGCACAGAGTTCACACAGCCCTCTCTGCAAGGGCTTGGGCAATCAGCAGATGCTGCTTTCCTCCCTCTCGCCCCCGGTTTATCCATTAGTTTTGGACTTTTGTCCCCTGGCTTCTGGCAGAAGGACAGCCTGGGGGAGAGGGAGGGGTTTCCTGGCAAAGCCCTGTCCCCACAGGGTGGCAACCTTTCCTGCGCTCTGGCATACCGAAGGGCTCCCTTTGCCCCCCCGCCCCGTGTTTCAGCATCTCCCCAGAGAGACAGAAACCCAGGGCACAAGGCAAGCAGGCACATGGACCCAATGAGGGTTGCACAACTCTGGCATTTCTTGGTTTCTGATTGATTTGCAAGTTAGCCAGTGTTACATAAAGATCGGGAGTAGTCAAAGTTTACCAGCATTTCCCCCCCCTTTTTTTTTTCTTTAAAGCAAATTCTGTTACATGCAACTGCTATAACCCCTCATCGCCTTGGCATTGTCATCAAGATTTGGGCTCTGCCACACAGGTCTCTACGATCTGAGGTCAAAAAAGCAGTAACTGCCTCCACTGCAACAAAAAGGGCTCCAAACACATCCCAAAAACCCCAGTATTCTCTGAAAAGCGTGTAACACTGACACACTGGGCACACCTCTGCAGTTTATCGCTGCTGTGTCAGGCACGTAGATTTGGGAGACACAGCCAGAGGAGACTGCGATGACGTGGGCTCTGCTACTCCACCCCAACCCAGACTTTGTCCCTCCGGTGTGACCTTTTATCAGGACCGGCTTGGAAAACCACCAGCTTGCGTGAGAAGAGCAGGTAACTGCCAGGTCCCTCATTTCGCAGCTCCTGATCCAGCCACAAGGCTGTTCCCAGGGGAAGTGCAGTCGGGTCTGTACACAGCCCACGCAGCAGGGCTGGAGCCAGGGGGCAGCCCTCTCTTAGCTTGGGTTACGTGGCTGGCACTGAGCTTGCAATTAACTGGCACTTTAATGGAAAAATGTGAGGTTGGGACATGGCGCAGATGTTTGCGGCATATTTTAGAGTGCAGCACAAGGGGGGGGTGAAAATGAAATCTCAGTCGGAGAGGCTGAGGCAAGATGATGGAGTGATGTAACTCAACCAAAACTCAGGAGACTTGTCCCTGCCTCAAAGGCCATCCTCCAGCTGTCTTGCAGAGACGTACCACAAACCATGAGGGCCCTGA
Source organism: Aptenodytes forsteri (assembly GCF_000699145.1). Classification (NCBI taxonomy): domain Eukaryota; kingdom Metazoa; phylum Chordata; class Aves; order Sphenisciformes; family Spheniscidae; genus Aptenodytes; species Aptenodytes forsteri. The sequence continues at coordinate 12,820,466 of NW_008795695.1, forward strand.
ACTCTTCACTAAATAGTCCTTCTGCTCGGGAAGGGTGGCTCAGCCCGGCCTGGAGGAGCTGTCCTTCCTCAGCAGAGGCGCTGACAGCTGGGCAGGGGCTCGGCAAAACCCGGCGCTGCTGGGGAAATCCCTGCCAGCCACCGCACATCGTCCCGTGGCTCTGCCTGACGTCCTGCCCAGCTTGCCCTTTCACAGCCCACATTTGCCCAGACTGCTGTCGGGACGGGGTGCCAGCGGGCGCTGACACCACCACTGCCATGCTGGGGGAGCTGTAAATCAGGGGGGGGTGCCACCGAGGGAGGGAGCAGGGTGGGGGGACACACCACCCACCAGCTCAGGGCCGCTGGGAGAGCCGTCAGCCACCACCTACAGGCATCTGTCATGCCTGGCAGGGTGGCTGCCACCTCCAGCATGCTGCGGAGCACACAGCTACAGATGTGTCTCCTTGGCCAGGCAAGGCAATGATGGGGGCTTTAGGAGCTCTTTGCGATCCTGACACATAGGAGCAGTGCTTCCTGCTATGCCCATTCCCCTCTCTCAACCCACAGCGTGCAAAGAGGTGATCTACCTAAACTGCAGTGACAGTAATGAGGAGGTCCAAGGGCCATGGGCCAGTACATGTCAATCAGCTGCTTTGGGGTCAGGGGAGAGACACAGCTACCCCTGGGGTATAGGCAGAGGCTGATCTGCAAGGCCCTGGCAACCAGTGCAGGAACGCTTCTCCTTAAAGCACTCATTGCTTCCAGAGTGCGCTGCCGTAGCTTGCTGGAGCTATTTTGGGATGTTTACTTGGTCTGTGTGAGGGTCCAAAGGTAGGGAGGCCCTGCGTGGGGTAGGTTCAGCACGAGACCTCTCGAGGGGCTCATGGACAGCGTGCCATTGCGTGGGGTAGGCTGGTATGTCCCAGAGGAACCCAGCTGGCAGTCAGGTCCCTGTTGGGAAAAAGGGAATTTCCGTGCTGTGCTTGCAGTGCTTTCTCTGTGAACGTTTCATAGTTGGTTAATCATTTCACCAGCCTCCTGTCAGGGGAAAAGGCCCGCAGCTTAATTCAGTCTATGCTCCGTCTTTAAGGACATCAGCGTAGTAAAGTTATAGTTATCTGAACATACATGTCTTTCAGCGTACACAAAATTTTGCATAGCTGACATAATATTTGCACGCACACAGTTTTATTTCCTTGCTTTAAATGCCGTGCTCAGAGATGCCGTACCGAAGGATTTTTACATATTCATCCAACCATTCCCGCTTCCTTCCAAACAAACGGCGCTGGCCTTGCGTCTCGGTCCGTCCTCGGCGGGCTGATGCTTTCCTCCCCCGGCCGCCCGGGGGCAGCGGGGCCGCTCCCCGGCACGTCCCGGCGGGGAGGCCGGTACCCGGCTGCGCTCCGCTCCGCTCCCCGGCGGCTGCGGGAGCCCCCGCGGCCGGGAGCG
>NW_008795695.1:12822267-12858569 GCF_000699145.1 Aptenodytes forsteri
CCCCCGCGGCCGGGAGCGCCGAGAGGTGGCAGCAGCCCCTCGTCTTTGGGACTGAATGGCCTCCCCTGCTTGGAAGGAAACACCCAACTGAAAGGTCACGCTCGGTATTTTTCTGAGCATTCCCTGTATGTTCCTCCAGAGATCGGTGTTTTTTTATTATTATTTTAATTTTTTTTCCCCCAGCAGTAATTATTTCAGTTTTCTTTTTCCTTTTTTCTTTGACAATGTGCTCAAAAGGAAGCAGAGCAGCACCATTGTCCAGGCTGTCTCGGTTTTCCACCCACTCAGGCTGATGTCAGCCCCTCGCCGCAGGACTTAATGCACTGCTGTCTGCCCTCCAAATTGCTCATTGCAACGCTGGTTGGGTTTTTTTTTTTCCGCTGGAGAAGTCGCTTAGAGCCTCGCTCCCACCTTTGACAGCCCTTTTCCTCCCCGTTGAGCCCGAGCCGTGCCGAGCCATGCCGAGCCGTGCCAGCACCTGGAGGACGGGGTGTGCAGGGCCGCCCTGCCACTGAGCCACCCGGGGGGAAACAAGGGGAAGCTGAGGGGGGAAATACCCCCCAAACTCTTTTGCTCTGCCCACATGCAGGCCATTGCCATGCGGGAGGCTCTGATCAAAGGGGTCCCTTTTCGTCCACCCTTGTCCCTTGCATGAGCCCGGGACGCCCGGCTGAGATCTCACACCAGGGCGGCATTTGGCTCCGATGGTGTTTATATTGAGATAACTCACCAGGCGTCTGTTGCCAGAGCTCAGAGGTGAGCTATAAAGACCTTCGAAAGAAGCCTGCTTCGTAGTTTTCGGTGCTGACTAAGGAAGGTCTGGGGTTTAATTTCCTGCTTTTTTTGTTGTTGTTTGTTTTTACTTAAGGAGAAATATTTGGGATGTCTAGCCTTGTCTCTGCTGGTTTTGCTGGAAGGCTCCTTGGGCGTTTCAGAGGATTTGCATGTTGAACTCTCTTGCACTGTAAACAAAGCATGTCAAATCCTTCCCAAAAATGCTGATTTTCCAAGGCATTCATTAAGAGCCTGACCTTTCTTCTCCGATAATTTATGAACTACTTCCAAACAGTCCAAAAAACAGTAATGCAAAATGCGTGACTTATTTATGTGCTTCAGTGGGCCATAGGGGTAAGAAAAGCTATACATAGCTTTGTTTCAATCTCTGGATATGTCATTATTTCCCTTGTCAGGTTCACGACTCCAGAATATATGACCCTGTCCGTGGGACTGAAACCAGGAAGCCCAACAGGCTCATTCAACTCTCCAGCATTTTGGCTTCCCCTGATGATTTCCGCTTCTCATTGACTTTCAACATGTCAGCTCAAAGTCTCACCTGAATTTAATGCAAAACAAATACCCTGTCACATCAACACAGAGAAAATGTAATACAATGAACTTAATTAGCAATTGCAGGGTGATTCAGCGGAGTCTGGGAAAGGATTTTGTAAAGAAAAGCAATTGTTCACAATTTTTTGCTAGGCAGTAGTTTCTCTAGCAGTACACACCAGAGGTGACTTGTAAGCCTGCCAGGCTGGTTTTTCTCTTCCAGGCACTACTAATGCCCTATCATTTTAACTTATTAAGAAAGGGAGCATAGAATAAAAGAGATATAGACTGGGATGCATGGAAGGCCCAAACAAGGAATGGTACCGATAGGTGAACCGGTGAAGTTGGCTATAACAAAGATTTCCATCTTCCTCGGAAAAAGCAGCCCAGCCACACTCCACCTTCTCCCCTGGGAAGCAGACAGATAACTCGGAGACAAAGTCTTCGGCTAAAGTAGTAAGTATAGATCAACTCGTTTATGGTTCAGTAACACAAACTTAAAAAAAACCCCCACAACAGAGGCTAGAGGCATTTTTCATCTCATTCCTCCTTCGATAAGATAAAGTGCGGGAGCCAGCCTAGCATCTGAAATACTTGTAAATGCTCTCCAGCAGAGTATAGCAGAAATCAGCATGCGGTCGCTGTGCAGCTGGACTGTACTGCTCTCCCTCCCTGCAGCTGATGCTGGGAGTCTGCTGCTGATGGGGGCCTAACCGTCATTTAAGCTTCTCATTCACATTGGTGCCTGGCAAATTGCAGAATGTAGCCTCACCGTGTGACTTGCACATTTAGGTCGTTAACCAAGCAGCTAAAAAGGCATTCATTTAACCAAGAGATTAAAGAAAAAAACAAAAAACTAAGACAGCAGAATCTGACAGCATTTTACCTGTAAATTTTAGAGTAAGACAGCATGAATGGAAGGAAAAATGCATATCCATAGCATTTGTGGTTTCATTTGCACGGGCCTTTCCTCGCCAGCTGCTGCAGGAGGGGTTTATATGCAGGGATGCTTTGGTGAGAGGGAGTCAGTCTGAGGCGAGCAGTTACTGTGGCGAAAAGCCCTCTCCCTGTGACCCCCACAGCCCTCGGGGCACAGAGGAGTTACTCACCGCGTGTTTGCACCACAGAATAAAGTCCCCCAATAAATCAGATGTGAACTCACGTTTCTCAAGCATCTGAGGTGAAATGCTCTCTTTACCTTGGAAAAGAACCAGCCACTGAGGTCTCCAGCATATTTTGCTGTAGCTGCAATGTCTCAGGACACAGCCAGGTCAAAGGTTTGTAGACAGAGGGAATATTTTTCATTATATCCGCTAGCAGAGCTGGAAAAATTAGAGGAGGTTTTGGGCACCGAAGCCAATCTACGAGTCAGTGAGGGCTTTGAGAGATGAGCCTTGACCGTGGTTGTTATCGTGGGTTAGACATTGCCCCCTTCCACTGCTGTAACCTCTGGTCTGCAGCGCTTGCCTCTGCAGAGGGCAGGGTGGCACACAGGGGACCAGTGGCAGCAGCAAGATTTGCCGGACTATCTGCTGAAATTTTCCTCTGCAATGCCTACGCTGCAGCCCTTCCAGGGGTTCACAGGCGCTGTCAGCACTTGGGTAACACAAGGTGTCGGCCGGTAAATGGGAACAGAATTAGGAGACCGTGCAACGGCAACAAAAATCTGGTTTAATGTCTAGCTCACTTCTCTGATAGATCTTAAGGAAAGAGAAGATGGAAGTCTGGAGAATACAGAGGGGAACAAAGACCGGTATGACTTCAGCATTACTTCTTAAGATAAGCATGAAAATTAGGCATAATTTTTTATATTAAAAAGTGCTCTGTAGACATACAATATACAGGTGCTGGAGAGAAAACTCTTCTTGTACGTGGGGTTGCTTTAAGCCTCGAAGCGCTTGGTACAGAAACTGCATGAAGCACTTCTGCTCGGATGGCTCTGTGCAGAGAGATTACAGGAGCTCAGGCAGCAGCACGAGCCCTGTGCGGGCAGATTCAAATCGGAGAGAGGGAATTACTGAGCCCCTTGACAGTAGGGACCAGAGCTTAAGTGTGACAAGATTTAAGAAGCCAGTGGAGAAGCAGAAGAGGAGTTGCATGAACAAGTGCCTGGGCAGGAAGGGGGCTCCTGGCAGCTGCATTTTCTTGTACAGGGCCAGTCTGCGAGTTAGCTCTTGCCAAGGGCACCCAGTGCCCAGGAAGGTACCAGAGCTGGGGAACTCGTTACCAGCACCCAGGAGGATATTAAGGAAAAAAAGATCAACCGAGTTGAAGTTCCTCCATTGGCTTCATTAGCACCAATGGGGCACTGGCACCAACGCCAGCCGGTGATGCTCGTGGGGGTTTGCTGTGCCCACGTGAGCCAGGCACAGCTGTGCCTGGAAGATGACTTTCATGGTATTTTGGATCTGGTGGGTGGGTACCCCGGGAAAAAGTGTGGGTGTTGTTACTCTCATTATAGTCAGCTTTTTGGCAGCATCTGCTCACACGGGGTGGACAAAACTTCAGACGCGTCCTGGTGCAGAGAAAAAGCTCCCAGGGAAAGTCCCTGTAGCTAGCAATTTAGAGACTCCCTGGGAAACCCCCAAACTATGCCCAGCATGAGGTGGTGAAGAAGAGGCCTCAAGGGAGAAGACAAAGTTATGCATAGGTGGAAACCCCCCATCCCACCTCAGAGGAAGGGCCCAGGCCCTGACTTTGGGCTGGATTTTGTAGGTGAGGGTACAGTGATGCTACCTGGGGCATCTCGGGGGCACCAGCTGGGCTCCTGCAGAGAGAGCACGAAAAGAGGGAAAAGCCACCACTTTTTTTTATTACTACGTGCTATGTGCTCCACAGCAAAGCACCAACTTTCCCTGTTCCAGGGAAGCTCAGGGTTTTTTTTACTGGGTTCCCTTTGAACCTTCCTTCTGGCCAGCGTCTTCCCCCTAAAGGCCACTGCCTTTTGATCCACCCATCAGTCCCTGGTACTGCCCCGCACCCAAACTGGCGCAGCCTTTCTGACTCCAGCTCTCACTCTGCCTCTGCATCACCTCCCTTCTGCAGCCAGCTCCCAGCTGCCCTCCAGCAGCTCGCTCCTGCTCACCTGGTGGTATTGATTCTTGATGTTGCACTCCTGGGGCAACTGCTCTGCAGGATGAATTTGGCAGCAGCGCTTTCCAAAGACTAGAGCCTTTCCTTCTGAACTGGGAAGGAAAGATGGCAAGCAATGAACGGACACATCTGGTATGCATAATGGAAGGCACTGATCTGTATGTTGTACACATGCAGTGGGAATGCCAAAGAAGTAATAGACATAGCATGGATGTACCTACACGTATGTGCAATGCACTTCTACTCCGCATTGGTGGCAACCAGGGGTTGCACCTCTAGGGGAAACGCACAGTCTTGCCACCCTCTTGCCCATGAAGGAGTCAGATTCTCCCCAGCCATGATCGCTTTGTGCCTATGCAGCCGATCACTCATATAAATGCTGCGAGGTCCAGGAGGCAAGGCTAGCTTTAGCCATGTATCTGCCCTTGTGCAGAGCCCTGCCCAGCCCCAGTTTCACTGGGCATTCCTTGCAATGCCTCTGCAGGTCCCCAGAGCACCTCTGTCAGACCAAAGCTCACACAAAAAGCCTGCCTGCAAGTGCAGCCAGGGCTCCAGCTGCCTGCACGTGCCCCGAGGATTAATGCTGTACCCGTGGTGGGACCATACCTGTCAGAACAGAGGCACGGCAGCGCAGACCAGACTGAAGGATACCGTCTGGAAAGCAGAAAGCCTTCCCTCCAGAAACGTATGCGGCAGAGGTGTATGGGAGCCGTGGAAAATAGGAGGATGGTGAATAGCAGCTGGTCTCGTGTTAATCCCAACTGAATCAAGGCGAGAAAATAGCCCTGCAGACAGTGTGGTTTATTAAAGCCTCTAATACAGAAGAAATATGTTCAGGTTGCAACTGGAAACCAAGAAACACGTCCACTCTAGGAAGAAGAGACTGATCCGGTGATCTTTTAGAGGGCCATTTTGATATGCCTGTCAGATTGAAACCGTACTTGCTGTTGACCATTAACCGTACAAGGCATCTGGCTCTTCCTGTTTCTTGCATCTTAGAGACAGCATCTCTCTGTCAAAACAATAAGCAGTTTTTTCCCCTCCTTTCTTTCCTCTCACCAAGTAGCTGGGCTCAGCCGGTTCTCAGGATGCGTCCCTGCCGACTGCTGAAGAGTGACAAAGCTGTATTGTTTTTCAGCTGAGGAAAGAGCAAAGGCTGCACCTTCACCAGTGCCAGACTACTGACATTAATCAAACTATCACTTCACCCTCATTCGTGTGGATACAGTGACACCACCACGCCGGGAGGACTGTGGGAACCAGCAGGCACAAACAATTCAGCTAAGCCCTGCAAAATGCCAGGGCCCCTATTCAGAGCTTCCCCTTTTCAGCTAAAATCCACTACTGAAAATAACCTTCCCTTCCAAAGGATGGCCCCGTTTGAGTACTGGGTGTGCCCACGGTGCACGCCAAGGGGGTTATTTATTGCCAGCATGCCGAGAATAGGATTTTATGGGGAGAGGGAGGGTGGCAAAGCCTATTCCTGAGCAAGCTGGGACTTTTTAACACCTGTTACTGAGGTAACCATTGCGTACACATGCACCAGTGGTGTCTGGAGTCATCAAGGTCTTCTGTAACACCAAGCAACGTCCTTCCCGAGCCTGCAAACTTACTGGCTGCCACCGACACGCTGGCTGGCATTCAGCGCTCCCCTTGGACCCTGGTTGTACATTTACTCTGCATGCAGTTTGTTCTTGCTTGGCAGCAAAACTCATGTGTGCTTAGAGGAGGCCAGCAATAACGCAAGATTTCCCTCACTTGTCCTTTAAGAATCAAAGCCATGGGCAAAAATCAGAAGGTAGTTGCATGTCAATAGGGCAGGTAAACTGGAGGCTGCCAAGCTGCTGACCTGTGCTACCGGTGCACTTAGGAACCTCGGTGGGGAAGTGACCACCTGGGTCACCCCATCCAGTCCCCTGCTGTTACGAGCAACCACATACAAGCCTGTCCTGCCCAGCAGTCTTTGCAGAACATTTTCTTCGCATGCCTCAATGCACCCTAGACCACAAAGCACTTCCTGACCATCCTTGAGCCAACTTAGGTCGATAGGACAAAAGATCAAAAGCCACAAACTCTGCTGCACTAGAGGGGGACGGCAGAGGAGCTGAAGGGCCTTGCCAGCATCCCAGCAGCTTGGCAGGAGAAGGATGCTTGTGAGATGAAAATGCAGGGAGAAGTCTGCAGAGGAAGAATCCTGGGAAACCTGCTCTCAAGTTGCTCACGCTTTTAGGAAGTTTGTAGGAAGTGTGGGGAAGCTCAAACTGCGTGTGCAATGCACAGCTGAGAAAGGGCTTGGGATCAGGTTGTGAATGGCAAATCCCACCACCCATGCATTTCCCACCCCCATTGCTTGCTCTTCTCTGGGCTGCAGGGATAGGATTCAGCTCACCTAACTTCAGAGGTCTACAGAGTAGACATCTCAGTCTGAGCTTGCTGTCCTTGTCTCCCTGGGTAGACAATGGAGAGAAATAGCCACTCCATGGGCACACTCCATCTAACCCATCTTAGCCATCTCCATCAGAAAGAGAGGTATTGCTCCCAGAATGGGCTATGTCCATTGCCTAGGGGGCAAGCTCAGAAGGGGGCAAGTGTCTACATCTGAGCAGATGAATCTTATCCAAAGCACCCACCATGTGCTCAGGAAGAACCGAGTTCAGAAGACCTGCTGGAGGACTGGGCTGGAGCATACTTTGCTTCTCGTCTGAGCCCCTTGAACCCTTCCTGTGGGTTGAGTGAGAGCTGGGCTCTCCCTCCTCGTAGCATCCTGGAGGTCAGCTGAAAGGTGTGCCCAAGCACAGCCTCATGTGGAACCCATGAGGCAGTGGAGAAAGTTGTGATATAAATGTGAAGATTGGTACAAAAGGAGAACGAACGGGAATATTGGGATGCGAAACTCCAAAAGGAGCAACTGGCAGGAGGGGGACAGGAGGGATGGCAGTTGTTGGTGGCAGCTGAGCTAGCAGGTGTTTGAGAAGCACAACGAGGCGCAACCCCTCAGGACACCCAGATCAGGAGACAAGGGACTCAGGAGACAAAATCCTGATGACTCACAGAGAGGTGTGGCAGGATGAAGAGACTCATCACTGTCAGCTCTTAACGGGTAAAAAATAGCATATCTGAACCTGGACAGTGTCACTCGGAAGACCTAGTGAGGACTGGGTAGCCAGTGTTCCTGATCCTCTGTGCCAGCACAAGGAATCCTGGCCAGATAGGAGGATGCATGCTTCGCAGCGCTTAGGGTTATGTGGGTATGACAGTATGAGGGAGTGAAATTAATTTTGTTTTAAAATGAATCACTCTTCCCCTCTTACACCAGGTCTGGCATTGAACTTTGTTGCATTTTTATTCACGTTGCAGCACTATTTCCTACAGGTGAGAAGCAAGTCTGGACTTGGAAATGGGGTTGGACACATTGTTCTGGGCTTGAAAGGATCTCGGAACAACCTAATGGATTTGGACTTCTAACCCCTCTGTGCTGATAGCTCTATCAGAGTCTAAGGTTACCCTGCACTTTCCAAGTGAAAGGCATTGGCTCAGGTTTGCTTGAGACTTGGCCTTGGCTTGACTGAAAAATCTGTGAACCTCCACAAACCTTCAGTTTTGGCTTACTCATTTTATAGGCTTATGATGAAGTATGAGAAATTCACTGCTGCATTTTGATGTGCATAGTCATGTATGCCAGCGCAACATTTGCAAGTGTGGGTCTCGAACGCTCGGGCCGTTGTGGAAGTATTATGCAGGTCCTTTGTCTGTAGTTCCCATCCCTATGGAGAGCCTGGCTCTGGGTTTCCAGTTTTTACTTGAATCTCCTTTTCCCTGAAGGTTTAAAACACAGATTTCCATAGGAAAGACACCTTCCTTCTTTGGTCTGAGGCTGGCTCAACATTTTCTGAGTAATGACCTGGACACAAACCCATAGTTTCCCAAGGTGGAGGAGAGGGGAGAACTGTGGGAAACTGGATTAGACCGATGACAGTCGTCTTCAAGGAAGCAAACAGCAGATTGAAAGTTGAGGGCGATGCAGCCAAACACACGACTGCGACCCCGTGTCCATGGAGAGTTTCTTCCAGGGGAGGATGGGAAGCATTTGTGCTCTTGGAGGGAGCTCTGGATCCTGCCACCACAGGACAACTTAAAGTACCTCCTGGGTCTGCAGTCACTGCCAGGGCACAGGAATTAATTGCTCCCTGGGGGTATACTTAACCAGCATGTCCTTGACCAGGAGTGCTCATTTTCGAAGTCCTGCTGAAGGGTATCCTGCAAAGGTTTCAGATGCTCTTGGCTTCTCAATAGGTTGCTGGGGTTTTTGCATGCTGGGATAAACAAGCCAGTGTAATGTATGCTCAGTATGTACTCCATGGCTGAAGTTTCTGTTTCAGTGGTCTGTTAAAATCCTGCCCTATTCAGCTGCACACCTTTACCATTAAGAGTGTTGCCACATTTTAAACAGCATTCTCCATATGGGGGTATATGGGACTTCCAAGTTTCTGAGTACCGCCCCAAGCATTTCTGAATTTTTTAACACACATACACTTTAGAAATGGAGAAAAGTGGCCCAGAGAGATCAAACCTAGACCAGCTGAACCAATTAGGCATTCAGTTCACCACAACCTTTTTGTGCAAAGGCCAGGCACAAAGATGGTTTTGCAAAAATCTTACCAAACATGAACTCAAAGCAGTGAGATTAGTTTGCAGACTTAGTTCTTGCTTGTTCACCTCACCTGCCACATGGTGCAAGGATCAAAGACTTTTGACACATCTCAGTCACACCTGGAAACAGGCTTAAAAGGAGATGAATCTTGGTTCTGTAAAGCCTGAAAACCAGAGGGCTGTTTGATCAGGGCTTTATTCGCCCAGCGGATGCCAAGATCCAGAAGGAGGCAGGTGGACTCTTTGGCCCACTTGTAGATGTGGTGAGGAACATCGTGGCTTCGTGCCTCCCATGGATGCCAGAGAGACCTCCTGAGACATTACCTTAATTCCCTCAAATGGCTTTGGCAGACATGGGTCAAATGAGGCGCCGCCAAAGAAAAGAGGCAGGATGCCATGCCTACGGGGCTGCATTTTAAATGGTGGGCAGCTCGAATGTGGCAAAGAATCAACAGATAAGCGGGGAAGAGAAATGTGGGTTAGGCTGTTTGATTTAGAGGAGACTAGAGGCACAATCGGGGCTTAGATGTGTTTGTACACACATGGGAAGAATCTATATAGCTGTTAAAATAGGAATTGCTGCTCTGTCAAGACATTATCACATTGGCTCTGGAGAAGTGAGGCTGCATACTGTAATAGGCTTGGGAGGTTTATTCCATGGCTTGCAGATGAGGGACTACTGACACAAACCTAGAATTGGTACCTCTTTTAGAAAATTGCCATTATGAGAAGACTCATTAGAGACAATATTCTCATTTCCTTTCTGGCAGCAAGTCTGCCAACTGAAATAAACAGTAGGATGCTTTTCACTGATAGGGAAAGACATATTCCTGTGTTGTAATCTAAAGGGATAAAATGTATTCATTTTTTAAAGCAGCACAGGTCATTCATCTGCATTGTGGCTTTAGCATAGGCAAGATTTTATTTCGTGTATTTCCACAGCGCAGCCTTAGGTCTTGATGGGAGTCTTCCAGTGGACAGGCTGAAGCTTTCATTTCAGTTTTGAGCCATACTCTGCAAGAGTCCCCAAATTTCAGATCTAGTTACTAACCCTGGAGTTCCTCAGCCTTACCAAAGGGTTGGCTCATAAAGGTAAGTAAGCCTGAGGTGAGAATCACATGATTCTGGGCCAAGTTTAAGAAAACTCTCTGGATCTTAGGAAAGCAATATTACCTTGGGTCAAGCCAGGCAAAAGGTCCATAACTGTTTCTGACTGAGACAAAACCAAATGCGAGGGACGCGTGCCAAGTCCCAGTGCCCATTGCCTGTGTTTTGTTCAGCTTTGGTCGCTGCAGTTCATCTTAAAATGAGGATGTTTACTTCTCAGTGGTGTAACTCAGCTTTGCCAATGGGATTTTGGAGAGACTTTAGAGGACTAAAGCTTCTCCCTTGGCCAGCAATCCCTTCTGCCTGGCTTTGGCCCAGGACAGCTCTTTTCTTGTCCCAGTTAGAAGATCGCCTTGCCCTAAGGGGAGAGATGTTTTCATTGCTTTCCTCACGCTGCAGTGCCCTGAGAACACACGTAATGAGATAACATTGTGTTCGCATTAAAAAAATGCCCCTAATTCCTGATACTGCAGATCTGTGACAACTCACCAGCGAGTGTGTGCTCTTTGGAAAAGAAAAACAGCACTGACCCTGGCTTGGGAGCACGAGCCCAGCTCATGTCACCAGCCATTGAAAGCTGGGAGCAGCTAGTGCTTCTTGAGCCGCCTGTGCAGGGAGGACCCGGGTCCACCGGTGGGGACCCCCCACCGTCTGTTTTTGCCCTTGGTCATCCAGGCTTGGCACTGCTGAGGTCTGCCAGTGTGGCCACGGGTGGCCGCCTGTTGAATACCGCCTCCTTCTTGCTTGGGAAGGGCTGCAGTACGTGGCCAAGGGTGAGTGCTGAGCAAACCACATTGCTCTTGTTTTGTGTTTGGCACGGGTCACTTAATCCGGGTGTTTATGGGCACAAATATCACGTGGGAGGGCCCGGAGATTCCTCTGGCTCAAGGTCATGGGCATGGTCAGCTCAGTTAAGGTCGGTGAGTTTAACTACACTAAAAGCAGGGCTTGTCTTTTCTCTGAAGAAGGGCAGAAGCTACGGTGAGATGATTTTCAGAGAAGCGAGGCAGCCCCTGCTCGCCATGCTCTCTCGCTCCCGTTTTGCTGTGTGACGGTATGTCTGGCTGAAGCAACCAGGAAAAAATATTTCTGGTTTAAAAACACCTGTGCTCAGAAATATTCAGGCTGTTTATTCCCCACCAAAATCAAAGCAGGCAAAATACATGCATTTGGGGCTTCCCAAGTGAAATGTTGGGAACCTCACCCCGCCCTAAGGACATGTATGATTGCAAGTGGAGGCTGGTGGCTCCCAGTCAAAACCCAGATGCCAGTATAAAGCCAAGGATGGGCCACACTCTGCTGTGGGCATCTGCCATGTGGCTCTGGAGTCGCTGTGCAGGCTGGGTGCCGGCACAACTGCTGGAGTGGGGCCAGAGCCCCAAGCCCCAGGACTCTGCCATGTCTTCTGCCTACTCTTTGCTAAGGCAAACCTTTCAAGGTAACGCGGGGAAGAAGTTTTGCCCGGATAGAGGTAAAAGTCCTCGGGATTTGGATTCCTTGAGAAAGAGAGAGATTCCTTTTAATTGTGTTCCTACCTTGGATCCTCTTACTTGTTTAAAGAAGGTATTTGAAACAAATGAGGGTTCCTGCTTTGCTTCAACTAGCTGACCCATCTCATCCTCTGTCATCCTCCCCAGGGAACCATGCTGGCCCTCCTGCAGTGAGCTGGGCTGTGGCCCCCTTCCCCGCTGTGCTTTTAACTGGGGCCACAACTCACTGGAAGCCTTTATAAGGATTCCCATGAAAAATAAATCAAAACATGATTGAAAATTAATTGCTTTTCCATCTGTTGAAAGTTTAAAAAACCCCAACACCCCCTTTCATTAATCAGTCTGTTTTCTATCTGCTTTTGATCCTCACCCGGTTTATTTAAAAATAAAATACAGGCAAGTGTTCTGATTATCTATTGTTGAAAAACTATTAATTCAAGGAAATGTTTGCAGTGGAAGGGAATTTAAGTCAAGTAAGATTTAATCTTGGAGTAGTGGGAGCATCTGCAGGGCTGGTGGTGAAGGACATGATGGCCGTGACACCCTCCCCTGCCTCTGGGGTCAGCTTCACCCTGGTCCAGCACAGCCTGGGAGATGGCAGGAGGGGAAGGAGTTGTCCATGAAACACCCAGTTATCCCTGCTTGCCGTCAAGCCAGAAATCCCATGGAAAAAGGTCCCTTTCTAGCTGATCTGGGGTCGTTGCTCTGGTCCAAAAGAGAAGAGGGAGACAAGAGTGAGAGTGCCCCGCTGCTCCACACCTTTATATAGGATGGGAGCATTTTCTGATGTGTAAAAGGGTTTTGACATGAGCTGTGTTTCCCCAGTGGGTGTCTGAAAGCAACTGATTCCTCAGATTTTCTCTGCTAATGTCTGATATATGGCGCTAGTAGATCCAGATGGCAAACACTGCAGTGCAAGGTAGATCGGAGTCTGGGGTTTTGATCCACCTCATTAGTATTATAATGACAGAGGTCGTTTGGGTAACTCAGGCCTGAGTCAGATGCCACCACCATCGTCAATAGTTAGGGATATTCAGATCCAGACAACGGGAACATCTTCAAAACTCGTTTGCATGTCCTGAGATGGATTGCTCCGTCACAAAACCCAGAATCCTAGCTCTGTAGTGCCTGGGGTGACAAAAAGCAGGTAGGAGTTATCCTCAAATGCTTTCCCAACTCATAGCCCGGCATAGATGGAATAAAATAATAGTAATAATAGTAATAGTAATAGTTATAGTAATAGTATAAGTAATGATATAAATGACAACAACAACAGTAATAATAGACTTGAGGGGGAAAATCAGTCTCTTTAACCTAAGAAATGCAGTTTCTGCCTAGAGCAATCTGAAGTCTTGCTTATGGAAAACTGCAAGGTATCTGTTAGTTTAAGTGCTCCAATCCCAACAGGAACTGAGTGAGAAAAGCAAGCAGGTGAGCAAGGCAGAGCAGGAGCTGATGTGACAGAAAAGGTTGAATGAATTTTAATTTACCTAGACAGCTCTGACATCCCTGCCTGCCCAAAGGAGGCTGTTACTAATGGGTTGGGTGGCACGCTGTAGCAGGTCCTGAACCTGGGCTCTCAGCCCGGGGAAGCAGCACACATCCCTCCCCTGGGAGAAAACCCACGTCCACCCCAGGGCGTGGGTCACGCGTCTGCGGGGCCAAACAGCTCAACGGGGTGAACAACAGGAGGGGAATGAGGGGAGGGGGACAAGGAGGGACCGGGTGCTCCCAGGCTGGAGGAAGCTGAGGAACAGCGCTGTGCCGAGGTGACCCATGAGGGCTGAGCCTGGTTCAACCTCATCACACCGACCGCCAGAGCAGAGCAGGACCAGCTGCTGGCCTCCCTGCCTTCACGTGCCAGAAACTCCTGCAAGACCGATGTGGTGCATGTTAGGGTTTTAATG
Organism: Aptenodytes forsteri; assembly: GCF_000699145.1. Classification (NCBI taxonomy): domain Eukaryota; kingdom Metazoa; phylum Chordata; class Aves; order Sphenisciformes; family Spheniscidae; genus Aptenodytes; species Aptenodytes forsteri. Next base: position 12,835,841 of record NW_008795695.1, read on the forward strand.
AGGTAAATAGCGGTGTCTGTGAGGGCCAGGGGAAACATGGGCCTGGAGGACTGCAGATGCCAAAACTCCCAGCGGGAGCTCTCCCAGCTCTTCCATCACCGGCCCTATTTATCTGCGTGCTCTGCTCGGCACCAAACCGGGAGGCAGCAAGGACCCATGCACCCTCCATTCCCCCTGGAAACATCTCTGTTCCTGAGCACGGCCCTGGAAGAGATGTTCAGGCCGAGTTGAAGCGCAGGTACCCTCTATTCAAAGGCTCTCAGAAAAACCAAATGCCACGGTCTTCCACTAGCCCATTTTACTTGCTCAGCTTCCCTCCTTCCCCCCTCTCCCAAGTGTAATTAGCACTGAACACAGACACGGAAAGACACTCCAAACAAATTCTTGTGCAATCCACAAATCTCTACCTGGGCTGATTGCTCAAGTTGCCTTATTAGCATCGCACCTGCTTTAAGCGCCAACGCTGCCAAATTAGATGGAAAAACATGCAAATGCTGTGTAGCTTTCTGGCAAATTAGCATGCTTCCTGCACAAAGGTGAAGATTACTTGGAGGGGGAGAAGTACCTACATCATTTGGCTAATTATCGAAGCGAGCAAACTAGGAGAAAGGATGACTAAAAAAAAAGCATAAGTATCAATCCAATCGTATAGACAAACTGCCGTAAGGGTGGCACAAAGAGCAGCTCTTCTGTATGGCCACTGGTATCAGTGAGGAGGCTGCTTACCTCCAGCTGGCTAATGAGACCGTTTTAGTTTTCTGCTTTAATAAACAAAAGGGAGGCTTTGGCTGTTCCTGGTGGAAAGGGAGGCGTGAGACTCCAGTGATACGCACAAAAATGATGTTGAGAGAAAGATGGCAGCATCAGGAATGCTAATAGCAGGACATACCACATCTATGCTTGCCTGAGTGACGACAAACTTTAGCCCTTTGAGTGCGTATCCTAAACATTTAAAGATGTCAAGTGCTGTGGGAAAAAATCATAGGTACACATAGAAATAAGTCTGTTTCATAAAGTGTTTGTAGAAGGAGGCTGTGCAGGCAGCCTTCACCCTGCCTACCTTCAGAGTGTTTGGCTTTGCAATCTAAACAATGGTTTTTTCATTGTTATTTGATTGAAAATTCCCAAGGTTTCTGTTGCTCTTTTTTTCCTTAAGGTAAAGTTACAGTTTGTTAGAAGGAGCGCGAGGGGGAGAAAAGAAACAGCAACTTTTGAGTGGTTGCCATCTCAGCGAAACCCAACAGACATCTCAGCCGCTTGCTGCAGTGCCTGGCGTCTCCAGCCCCTCTTTCCCAAATGAATGACACACCCAGCCCCGTTGGCTTTTTGGGTGCCCCATCCCTCTGGGACCAGCAGCCTTCAGCTCTCCCGTCTCCGGGGAGGTCTCTGCCGTCCCCAGTGGAGTCATGTTGTCCCCCCATGCCGTCCCCTTAAACGCATGGGGCCATCTTCTCCCCACACGCGCATCTTCAAAGGAGGCTCTCATCTGAAAGCTTTGATACCCTTCTTCTCAGAAAGCCACAGCCGGTTACCTTCAAACCATCTGATTTCTTTCTGTAAATAACTGCAGACATTTAGTTCTGCCAGAAACTGAGCGCTGGAGGGTCCTAGCAGTTTCCTCTGCTATCTTTTGGGGCATCCCAGCGGGCTTCTGCCTGGGGAGCGGCTATGCTGCCGTCCCCTGTGCCCTCCCCATAGCTCCGGCTGCACGCCTCCTGTCGAGACCACCAGAAATGGAAGAGCGAGCGTGCAAGAAGCAACCGGTGGCGTTCCTCGAGGAAGTGCTCCCTGAGATTATGCGGGCGGTGAGAAATACATGTGCCTAACGCCTGGGGCCAAACATATGGATCTCCTTCTCCCTTCAAGCAGAATTTTGTCCTATCTGGAAGTGGAGAGTGCGGGCCAAAAGAGCTGCCCGATATACTTATTTAGAAATGACTACCCCTCTGCTCCCTTTGTTCAGGATGAAACGGTCTGACTTTTACCACTGAGTAATATTGCAGTCAGCTGTCTGAAAAGGCTTCCCTTTCTTTGGGATGGTCTCAATTTTCATGCCTGCTTGCTGGAGCCTTAAAAGCTTGTTTTCAGTTGTTTTTGCTTGCAAAGTGCAATTAGCACTTTGCGCACATTTGATCAGGTGCTAATTTAACTCAGGGGACCTTCCTAAATTTACCTTCCTAAACATGTGCTAATAGTTCTCTTCAAAAAAAAAGAAAAAAAAAAGGGGGGGCAGGATAGAGAGAAAGCACCAGACAGAATATTTTTAACTGGATCAAAATGATGACATTCATTTTCCTACTCATCCCTGGCTGAGTCATGCAAATCGTCCCGAATAGGAGGATGTGCAGCAAGGACAGCAACAACCAGCTTGGAGAAGGCAGGGCTGGAGGAGCACCCAAGGCTCAGGGATCTGCACCTCCCAAACCCTTCCTGCCCCACCAACTGAGCACCCCGTGGCTTGGCCACAGCAGGGGCTCATGGGGCAGGTGTCACGCTGCATCACCTAAACCCAAAATGCAAAATTCTCCAAGAGAGGTTTATACATGTTCCTTTTAACCCAGGGCATTCAACGGACATGCAAACTGTTGCACTGGGGCAGCTGAGAGGTTAATAATATGTCCTTGGTCTGGACAAGTGGGGCATAACAGTATCTCTTACACCGGCCTTGCCAGGGAGGTGTTGTAACCAGCACCGCAGCCTCATCCTTTTCTCAAATGGCTTTTTAAAAAAAAAGTAAATTGATTTTTTTTGTTGTTTTGTTTTTACAAAAGCTCTGGTCAAGGCTCGGCAATTAGCTGTTGAACCTTTGGTTCAACCAACATCTAGCACACTGAGGGGGTTGTTTCTCACAGGTGCTGCTCGGTATTTTTTGGGAAAATAAAATCAGATTTAAAAAAAAAAAAGGCTCTTGGAAGGAAGTTCCACAAAATCTGAGGAGTGTGAACATCACTTGTCATTTTCAAAAGCTTTTGCCACTATTGTAACTTACATTGCCTGGTACAGCGGAGTCCCTGGTGAGATCTCGATTTGTAGAAACTCTATAAAAATAGAGTCAAGGTCTTTTTCTCTACCCTCATTTTGTATGACTTAGGCTGTACCAATTCCATCACTGCCTCAGATGGTTATTCAACAACTGAAAAATTTCCCTGCCAGAGGTATTTCCCAATCCAATAACATATTTCACATCACCTTTTGTTTTATGCAGTATTTAAAAAAAAAAAGCTTTATGAGCGTGGAGACCAAGCCTAGCAGATCCCCTGCCATTTTTCCCTCTGTGATGCCACCCTTCAGAAACTCTCCTTTACCCTGAGAGTAATTAACCAATTTACCCTGGGGAGGTTTATTAAAAACTGCCAGATTATCACTGTAACACAGGGCAAAAGGGCAACAGGATCTCCATAACTCTCCTCAGAACAGCAAAAAATGCTTTCATTCCTGTGGTCCAGGGGCCGTGTGGGATACCGTGGTGTCCTGGTGCTGTGACGCTCTCTCTTTGGTTCGCCAACATTAGTCGCTTTAGCCAAGGTTGCCAGCGCGTCTGAATTTCCACTGGGCTGTGGGCTAGGAAGACAGGCTCAAGACTAGTAGTTTTCATGGTTTTTTCCTTCCTCTAATTTTAATTTGGTATAGCTCAAGCATCAGTGGCTTCATAATTTCCTTGAAAACATGGAGTCTCCTGGCCAAGGCAAGGCTATCTGGGGGTACGTGACAGGGGCCATATCCAACACCATGGAGATCCAAAATGCAGAGTGATGTCTGCAGGCATGACGTCTCAAGACACCTCAGGCAGGGAGGTGCCGTGGCGGTGCAGGGAGCATCCTGGGATCCGTGGGGAACAGTGAGTCCTGCCGGAGAGCGGGAAGCGTGGTGGGGCCAGGTCACCTCTCGCTGGGTGATGGCACCCTGCGGAGGCTGAGGGACTCTGCTCAGGTTGGAGTACCTCTGCAGTTGCCATTTCAGAGGGCAGCAGTGGAAAAGTGAACATATTTTCCTTTTGCAGAACTTCTACCCATCCCACAAATGTATTCGTTTACATACTTTATCTACCTTTCCTACCCAAAACTATTTCCACATATTTTTCTTACTCCATTCAAATTGCTTTTACATCGTGTCTAATACCCCACAGGTCCCTTCAATTCACAACTGCTGTTATAAGTGAAATGTTTTCCCTAGGTCAACAGACTTTCATTTCAGGGTAGATAATCCTCGGTATATCCCCTGTGGGAGGTAGGGCTCTGCTCTGCAACTGAGAGACTCTTTGTCAGGGTAATAAACTGAAAGCAGGATTTAGAAGAAATTACCTAGAAACGGAGTCCTTTGCTATAGCTTTTTATTCCTCCTTCAAGTAATGTTTTCCTAAGGGCTCTTCAAAAATAGGGATCAAGAATATGTCTTCTGTTTGTAGAACGAAACAAAGGCAGCAGACGGATGAGTCTGCCGGGCGTGAAGGAGGGTTGGTAGAGAAGAGCACACATGCAAAGGCCACTACAAAGACAAAAAAGGCTCTACCTTTAAGTAAAGGTGAAAGAGTTATGTTTGGAGTTTGTTGTCCTTCACATCAAAATGTGCACTTGAAAGCATTGTTTATTTGTCCAGTTTTTAATTCCTACATGGCTTTCCTAGAAAAATAAAGTTCTCTAATATAGAGTCTCCCTGGCAAAATATGATTCATTACCTTTCTTAGCTTATGATGGCAATGGATTTGAGTGTCTTTCCTAAGAAGCCATTCTTGGCTTAGGAGTACTGACCTCTAGTTTTCTTGTTGCTCTCTTGTTTCAAAGGCAGGCATTTTAAGCAATGACCAGGTGTCTGATATTTGTCTTCCCCATTTACATGCTCTCTTTAAAAAGTTATGTAGTTTTCCTGGTCTCTCTTTCCCCTCTACACCTTTATGGCACTTGCTAGTGTCTGGTTATCTCTTACAAAGAGAGCAAACCCAGTTCTTAGACAAAATATGACCACTGAGCAGGGTCATTTCAGTTCGTAAAAATATCTATGACTCAAGGAAGCTCTTCGCTGACAGTCAATCCAGAAATGCTGAGGCCCTGCAAAAATGAATGACCTTTGACTCTTACAGGTTTCGCTGCCTTCTGTTGACTGAGCCCAGAACACAACATCCTTCTGAAAACCTCAGCGGTGCAGAGCTTTTAAGACCCTGCATTATGGGCACTAAGCAGAATTTATTAATGGATTAACAGAAGTATTTTTACAAGCTCTGAGGGCCATCGCGATTTTGCGTGTCAGAGGCTCTGTACAAAGCACAGAGCTGAAAGAAACTCCTGGGTCGCTGAATTCAGGTCCCTGCTGAGGCAGACAGCCAAGTCGCATAAGCCTATACATAAATTTACCAGGTTGCAGCCTATGGATGCTGGGTGGGGGGGTCTTGCTGCTTCTCTTGCACTTTGGAAAATGTTCCAGGACCTCCCCAGTCTTCAAAACTAACTTCTAGCCTACATATTTTTCTGATTATCTTAAGTCATTCACTTTAGAAAATAAGGCCGACACAAGGAGAAGATCTCTTCTTCCCTTGTATTCAGTGTGAAGATGTAGAAAAAGGCACGAGCTCAGGTCTTTCAGTCTCCTCCTGTAAGGAGGTCACTGTAAAAGTCTGTTGTGTGCCAGTGCCAGAGTCAAGTCACTTCACTGGAAGACCAGCAGCGTGCCCTGTATGTTCCTATTGAACTCTCAGAAGTGACTGGTACAACAATATTGACTGTTTCGCCTTCCTCTAATGGAAATGTCATTTTAGGATAGGCCTAAAAACATCTTAAGATCAGTTAATTCTGTGAAAGATAGAGGTGAGCTTGATCCTGTGGATGACTTTCAGCTGACCCATGTGTCTTCCTCCTTTTCTACCACACTGGCATTATTTTTTCCTGAAACAGTTACTCTGAGCCCATGTGTGACTGAGATGAGTTTAATGCACTTGCAATTTCCCCGTTCTTGTCCCTGTCTTTACTATGCAAGCTATTCTCCAACCATATAATGCTGGTCTTTGATGAAGAGCACCCCTTGCCTGGTGGCTTTCAGTTCTTCTTTGCCGGGGTGCCTACGTGTTACTTCGATATAGAGAGGCAAACATGACACTGTGCTCTTGACATGCCATCGTTAACACTCACACTCACCGGCAGCTGTGTTTTTTTAACGCTATATATAATTTCCCAGAAGTCAGGCAACACAAGCTGAAATAAGTGTTTAACAATATTTATGGCTCATGCCCACCGTCTGATTTGTCTTCCTGTCAGCCTTGCCTCTGCCAACATCGTCTGAAGATAATTTTCCATTTCGGTGAGAAGCTAATCTGTGAAAAGGGAGGGAGGAGGAGACCAGGAGAACTGGGGTCTATTGACAGAAGAGCTGTCTCAGTGAAAATGCAGGCAGTGATTTCTTACCTGTTATCATAACGAGAAAACGAAAGTCAATACAAAGCAGGGGAAAGTCAAATGTTGCGAGATTGCCTGTGTGTTTCTCAGTCAATAGCCAAACCTTTCACCTTTGATATTTCACCCAATGCAGTAGCCGTTTGGACGCTGCCTGTCTGCCCGCTCCATGCCTGGGTGTGAGTCAGAGCTGATGGGTGCCAAGACATGGGTTTGGCAAGGGGGCAGGAGGGGAGCGAGGAGGCAGGGGAGGGAGGCACCTCGCACTCTACTGAGCCCACTGCTCCCATTGTTCTGGTTTCGGCTGGGATAGAGTTATTTTCTTCTTATTATATAAAAGGAACATCGTCATCTACAAAATAAAGAGATTATGCAGGAAAGAGACTGCTACTGGAATAAGATTAATCAAAACTGAATCAAAATTCTTCCTTGTCTTGATCAAGAAAAAAGTTCAAGAAAATTCATGGGAAGGTCAAGAATATTGTGGCTAACTAGCCTGAGCACAGACCTTTGGCTTCTGGTAGCCATCTTGCTACCCTTGGCTGGTTAAAGTGGGGAGGGGAGCAGCAAAGGGTCTAGAGCTCCTTTAGACCTTGTGGTATGTGGTGCAGCCCTCTCCACCCTTGTGCCAATGGTGTCATGAGCCCCACAAGCAGTACCTGAAGCTGCATTCAGCTTTCATGGAGGTGGCCAGCCAACCATCTCCCTTGTGCAGAGATGTCGCCAAGGACCACCCTGTGGTCTCCTCCCCAGCTCCCAAAGAGTTTCCGTAAGCAAAGAGCCTCTTGTGAAAGCCCAGAAGGACCTTGGCCTCATCTGGATCAACCCTTCAGGAGTTTCCCTGCTCTGTTTGGGAAGCTGGACCAGGACTGAGGGTGGCAGTAGCTTTCACCACCTGGGCTGGGGTACATTTAGATGCTGGTTTTTCCCATTGATCACTGTCTTCTGCACAATTCCCATGTTCCACTGGCCAGGTTTTTTTGTCAAAACATGGGTGTTTCCATCCACCTTTTTGCACAAACAAGTCTCAGATGGGAGACACGTTCCTTACTTCACAGATTCAGTGATCTTCCTAGCTGGCAAGATGTCCTGGTTTCGTCAGGGATAGAGTTAATTTCCTTTCTAGTAGCTGGTACAGTGTTTTGGCTTTAGGATGAGAACAAAGTTGATAACGCACCGATGTTTTAGTTGTTGCTAGGTAATGCTTACACTAGCCAAGGACTTTTTAGTTTTCCATGCTCTACCGACTGAGAAGGCTGGAGGTGCACAAGAAGCCGGGAGGGGGCACAGCCAAACTGGCCCAAGGGACATTGCATACCATGTGACGTCATGCTCAGTACCTAAACTGGGGAAAGCTGGCCGGGGGGGCCGCTGCTCGGGGACTGGCTGGGCATCGGTCGGCGGGTGGTGAGCAATTGTGCTGTGCATCACTTGCTTTGTGTATTATTATTATTATCATATTATTATTATCATTTTATTTCAATTATTAAACTGTTTTTATCTCAACCCACGAGTTTTTTCTAACTTGTGCTCTTCCAATTCTCTCCCCCATCCCACCGGGTGGGGGGAGTGAGCGAGCGGCTGCGTGGTGCTTAGTTGCCGACTGAGATTAAACCACGACACAAGAGAACAAGGGGAACGAACAAGACTGTGGTAGTGTCACTGGCAAGTAGGGACAGCCCATGTGGGATGTCATGTCAGAGGGACATGTAAGGGACAGGTATAAACCCTGAGAGGCCTCAGCTGCACCTGACCCATTAAACTTCTTATTCTGGTGGTGCTGATGTTCATTTTTCTCTGGGAACTGCCTTAGCTCTTGAGTCATCTTGCTTCAGGTTGCTGTCAAGATACCAATTTTTAGAGGAAATTTTCCGTGCTCGAGACCTCCACTGGTCAGAGGTCTCTACAAATAAAATCAATGTAGTTCAAGGTATGGCGTGTGGCCACCCTGACAGAAACAAACGGTATGTGGGGGAGCAGAGGCAGAAGTGCTTTGGTCCCTGCTCTCCCCTGGGACCTGGTGCTCAAGCTGCTGAGGTCCTTGACCTCTAGGGGCAAGACACTGCTCTGGAGAGAAAGGCTAGAGCCAGTCGGGTGGGGAGATGTCACGCACGAATTGGATTTCATCAGCGTGGCATTTTGTCCTTCCTGCCATGCTGCCACCAAGGCCCTAAACATTGGGCTATGGGGTCCATCTCTGCCAGGCTACTGCAAAACTGTATGTCGGGGCACCTTGAGGATGCAGGTGCCCACCACCCCGCTCGCCCAGGTCACCCGGCTCTCGTGTGGCATTGTGCAGCTTCTCTCTGCCCTGCTTATGAGAAGCGTGAGAGCTCCTTGCTCCTGCTTTTGAGAGAGCAGTTCCCCATGCTTCTCTGGAGGCCACCTCCGGTGCAGCAAAAACTATCTGCAGGGAAGTTTTACTGTTTTAATTTTTTTTTAATGGAACAATTTTTCCAATCCTGCTGCCTGCAAAGCCAGCTGACTTAGTCATCCTGGGCTTGAAATGTGCAGGGCTCACTGGGAGATGGCAGTCGTCATACAAGTGCTATAAAACTCTACAGCAGCCTCTGACATCTTTGGTCCTCCCGAGGCCAGAAGTGAGTGCCAGGTCCTTATGCTGAGATTTTTCCCTTTCCAGTAGTACAAAGCTCCCAGGTCACAACTGCTACTACAACACGGGGTAAAGCCATGCTGAAATCAGTGATAAAATTCCCAGAGATCGTGGTGCGGATCTAGATTATACCCAGGAGATTCATTTATCCCTGCTGTTTATCTTACGGGTCTCATCCTTTTGCATATGCATATGCACACATCCAGATGTGGACACATGCAACATAAAATAGAGTTATTTTAATGCCTGTTTATTTTATACCAAAAGAGGCTGACTCCAGATCAAGAATCCTTTATTTTCAAGTTCCCAGCTAGGAGTTATCACTAATATTTCAGATAATAGATTACAGGAGGAAACGTTTCCTTTACTCTCAGTCTGATAAATAAGGAGGGAGAAACTGCGTGCCTATGACCAGAAGATGAACAGCTGGGCATTTTTTCTTCACTGGGGCATACAGAAAGCTCATGTCTTCACTTTGTTCGCCTTAGATGCGGCTCTCAAAAAAATGAAGGTGCGCACGTGGTGAGCAGGGTGCTGTGACTGGAGGTGCACGTGCCCTGCCAGTGGCCACGGCTCTCCCACGTTTCTGGGCTGCTGCCCCTGAGACCCCAGCACTGCAGATGGGCACAAGGAACCCAGTCCCTTGCCTGAATACTCACAAGTATGGAAAGTTTCACCATAAAAATCCTCCCGACCCTTAGTCACTTTGCACAGAGCATACCGAGAGCGCACAAGCAGCTCTCAAACAGTTGCTTGCAGCCAGCGGTAATGATCCACGAATACCAACAGCCGAGCATCAATCATGTGTGGCTGTCCTTGCGGTGACACAGGACCGGGGGTATTAATGCTGCAGCCAAGGAGTTTCAATAGATAGTTTTATATGGGCTGTATACCTCCCCTTCGGCTTATCATCAAAGAAGCAGTGCTTGTTTTGTGCCTGACTGCTGCCAGTCCTGATTTTTCCCCAGAGCATAACGCTGTCCCAGCCAGCCAGGGAAAAGTCTTGCCACGTGTCCAGCCCTTGGAGGAAAGCCTAGGTAGACAGCAAGTGAATGGAGGTCAAGTGAGACCTCACCTGAAGCCTCTTCCTTCAAGCCCGGACATTGGAGTCGTGTCTCTCGCTCCTCCGGCCGGCTGTCTGGGGAGCCGGCAAGGAGAGACTGCTAGCTCAAGTGGAAAAGGTGGGATGCGAGGCTTGGAAATACTTCTTTTAAAATGAGTTTTCTTCTGGGTAATGATATCATGAAATAAATCAGGATGGAGCATCTCATCCTTGAATCACTGTGGAGCCCATCTGTGACATGACTCACGGCCTTGATGACTTATTTAGGATGACTGAACCTCATGAAGGCCCTGTGATTACGCAGCCACCAGCACTCGTGAAGTGCCCTAACTTGTCAGGCCCCCAAATATAGAAGGTTTTGGTCGGACCGGGGGAAAGTTTTGATGAATAAAGATTTCCACGGATGCCCACGTTCCCCAACAGCAGGAAGATCAGTGATTTTTTAAAGTGATGCTCCCAGCCCAAATTGGGCCCTAATTTAGCTGAGAAGGAAGATAATCTAAGCACTTCCAGCATGAGTGCTAATGTAAACACCCTCACCATCTGTTTTATTTGCACACACACACACACACACACATTCAGTTTATAAAATGCCAATTCTCCCCTGTTGCTTTTGCAAGCCACACATCCCGCTGCAATGGGAGAAGCGGAGCAACCGCAGCCAGGGCTGTCCCAAGCACGGGTCCCGGCCCGGATCCGACCACAGGTCTGCTGTGCCTGTGCCGTGGCAGGCGCCGGGGTGCCGCCTGCTCTCTGCTCTCCCTGGGGAAACCACGGTTTCATGAGCCGGGGTGTGAGGCGGTGCCGCCTGCGTGCCCCCCATCCCTGCCCCGACCTCCGAGGGGGTTCGCAGCCCTGCTCTCTGCCCCAGCCGTTGGAGTTGGCCCAGGGGCAGCCAGTGCAGGCAGGCCACGCTCCCGGGCAGCTCTGGCTGTTCCCGCAGTGCCAGCACCACCACGTCCCGGCACGGCCAGGAGTCACGCCGGAATGCCCCATCCCCAAGCCCTGCTTCTGCGGAGGGAAGGGCTGGAGCTGCCTCCGCCAGCTCGCATGCTTGAGGGATTAAGATGCACTTCACACATATTTCAGTGTGCCTGCAGAAAGCGGTGTCCTTTAGCAAATGGTAAATAATTGACACTTTACTCTGCTGGCAGCCAGCACCCCCACTGGCAGCTGGGTTTGTCATTTTGCGTCCCCTTAGTGGCTCTAATTTCAAATTTACAGTAACATATGCCCAGAGAGCTGCCGGCCTTCTCCCAGCATCATGAATGCTTATTCCCTACTGCCCTGCATCGTGACGGGTGGGGAGTGAGTGGCATTTCTGCTTCTGCCACAGGTCTTCTCTTGACCTCCTGCGGTGGGAGAACAGAACCTTTTTGTTCCTTCCCCTCTGGTTTATTTTTTTATTATTACTATTATTCAGACCGGGCAGCTGGGGACCAGGGTATTTCCAGTACACTTATTTAGCTGCATGACTCCCATTAATGTAAATGACAGTTGCACAGCTAAAACTGTGCGGTTCCTGTTGAAGATTTACCCCCAGGGTTATAATTTTACAGAGATTTCCCCCTCCCCCTCACAGACCCTTTGCTGCAATCACTGCGTGGAGAGAAAATTGGAAGTCTCTGCACAAGAGGAACGAGCGGCTCGCTTAGGAAATGGAAATTTGCATCAGGTGAGAGTTACGGAGGGACAGGCAGTGTGGGGAGGGAGGAGCCTGAATTTCCCCTTCCAGTCTCACTGTGCCATCCCAAGGCAGGCGACATTTGCCGAGACACCGCAGATCCTTGTGCTGCAAAGGTATTAAAACAGGATTGGCAGAAGAAATTTTTTATTTTTTTATTTTTAAACCTCGTTTGCAAAACAAAATCTGACTAAAAGATAAGCAGAACATTATCATCCTTTTCCTTCTGACAACTCCCGCTCCTGTTTTCGGTGAGGGCTTTGGGTCATGGAGGACCTTCCCCCTCCATGGTAAGCCCGGAGGAGGATGGGGGCCATGTCCCCACGCTACTACCCGGCACAGCATCGGTGGCCACAGTGCCTCTGCCACGCAGCCGCACAGGATGGATGGGGCCGCCTGGGCAGCGTTTCTGCCACACTCTCCTTGAAGACGGCCATGCCCCAGGAGCTCTCTCTCCTCCAGCAGACACAATAGAGTTATTTGTCCCTCTGACACCAGCCATAAATTTCAAGGCCAGAAGGAGCCATTACGGTTGGCTAGCATGACCCCTGATATAACACAGAGCATGATTTGTGCGTCAAGCCCAGGACTTTCTTTGGAGATCTAATAAATCTTTGGGAAAGGCAGTCAGTCCTGATTTAAAGGCTGCAAGCCATTGTGCCGTGTCCCTGGGTAAGCTGCTGAAGTGGTTAATTATCCTCATGGCGTGAATGCACGTCTTTATTCCTGATCCGAGCTGGCCTGCCGGGGTGCCTGGGCGCAGACGCGGCTGTGGCATCACGTCGTGCCTCTTCTCACCAGAGCGGTGGATCCGCCAGGCACACGGCTCTTCCCAGGAGAGTTGTCAGCTGTGGTCAAGTCACCTCCCGACTTTCCCTCTGACAAACCAAACAAATTGAATTTCTTTAGACTGATTGATCAGCTCACTTCTGAGAGGCGTAATGCGGCTACATGGATTTTTTTCCATGCAGCGTGTCTCTTCCATTAGGATGTCGTGTGGGTCTGGGTCAAACATAAAATGGAAGAGGGACTGGGAGCTTTGCTGGTCACCCCGTGCCAGCACCCATGCTCGCAGGTGGGTGCCCAAGCCCACCTGCCATGCCCACTGCACCCGGCTCTTCTGCAGGGGGTGAGAGGGGGACAAGGATGCTGTGGGTAAGATGCTGATGTCCAGGTGAGGGGAGTGATGGCATCTCATGGGCTGGGGACCTGCCAGTACTGCCTGACTGCTGTTTCCAAGACATGCAGGTCTGCTGTTAATTAGGGCAGGTGACAGAAGAGAAACATCCCCTCTGGTTAACTTTCTGGCCCAAGGGGGAACAGCAGAGAGCAACGTTTCTGAAAATCATGTCCTGGGAGGGCAGGGAGTGAATGTGCAAAGGATAAGAGGCCCTCTGGCAGGGCGCTCTTTCCCAGGTAAAACACATGAAAGAGGTTAAAGCCTCTCTGACAGCCGCATGAGTTAAGCAAGCCCCAGCCTGGCTGTAGGGATGCTTACCCGTCTCCATCTCAGCTGGGGGTGACCCTGACCTGTTTCCCAAGCCAGCCCACCCCATGCTGTGCAAGTCCTTCTGCCATGGAGAGAGAGGAGCCAGCTACCAAGGAAGTTCTTACTTCCTCCAACTGGGTTTAGTGGGGCCAGAGCCTGTTAACACGTAGAGTTTATTCAGAACCGCTCTCATTTCCTGAGCGAGGATCAAGGGGTTTGATTTTCTTTTGTTTGGCAGAAGATGAACCGCTGAAGGGAGTGTTACTTCAGGCTGCCAGGTTGATCCACGAGGAGCCGGAGGAGTCTGCCTTGCACTGGGGAGGGCAGGAGGTGAACTTAAGTGGGGGATTCTCACAGGACCAGTGCTTTAAAAGCAAGCTAGAGGCCAGAGTGAATTGGCTGCTAGATTTTAAATCGATCCTTCCACTGTTGAGGGAAAAAAACAAATTCCCCTAAAAGGGTCAAAGATAGTGGAATTAGTCTGCATCTTTTCACTGGAGGTCATTTTATCTTCCCAGCTGCCGCAGGATGGAGTGCTGTGGGTACTTGGGTGTTCAGTGGCTGATTCTTCATCACCTGCATTTCAGGTTTAACACTAGACAGAGGGTCTAAGAAGTTCTCCTGGTTCTTGTTCCTGTACTCCAGCCTGCCCTCCCCCCTGCAGTCAGTCAGGGAGGCAAAATGATTTCCAGGGTGGGTACATCTTACAGTGGTGGGCTGTCATGTCAGCAAGCACCCCTCAAAGCACGAGACATGGTAGGGAAGGGAAAGGATCAGTGAGGAATTTAACCAGATGCTGCAGTCTCTCTCCACTTGAGAAGAAAGGCTTGGGAGAGCTGGAGGTCTGCTCAGACAAGTCCCCCAGTGCCACTTGGCCCCTGAAAAGAGGGGCTTGCGCAATGACGATGTGCCTGGGGCTGGCAGGTCACTGCAGAAGAGGTGTCAGTGCAGCCCGGCTCTCCAGCGCAGGGGTGGTAGGGACTGAGGACAACTGCCAGAGAGTCTGCATTGCACGTATTTGCTGTCAGGTCATCATGAGACAGGGTACAGAGAATAACTCTGGTTATGGACCAGGTCTGGGTGGTCTGGAATGTGACAGCGTGGAGGTTGGGAATCAGGTGGGGGGATTATTTGGCCCCTTTTCTGCATTACTTTTGGTCTTGTGCCAAACTCAGTACTCCACAGCTGAAGTATTGAGAGCAAAGCCGGTGTGTGCATACAGGGGGCTTGGAGGGGCACCCCAACACTCTTGCTGTCAAGACCAGATTTCCACTCCTCTGCAGACAAAAAGAAGTGTAGCCCTTGGTGTGGCTAGAAAGTCACTCTCTATAGGGGCCTTAGTGTCCTGGAGCATTAAGACCCAAGGCATCCATGAACCCATGGTGTGCTCTCATGTCACAAGCTCTATTTGCTATTAACTCCAGAGAGTATCTAAGAGATGGAAGAAAAATACAGTCCCCAGGCGAAAGGTGATCATCTCTTGCGTGTTATTTCCTGCAATTACTCTCCATTTACTCCTCCTTCTGATGGTCCTGTCGTCACTGTCGGAATAAAAAACTAAATCACATATTTGCAGAATGACAGCTAAAGCTTTCTGAAAGCCAATCTGCGGCACAGGAGAAGTCAACTGCTATTTTCAGTGCAAGCACAAGTCCCAGAATTTCTCCTCTGCAGGCCCCCACCATCCCTCACGCTTTTCCTCTTGGGTCTACTGTACAGGTCAGCTTGACCATCAGGACACCTTTGGGGAAGGTGGGGTGCAGGAGGGAACTAAGAGAAGAAGGTTCCCTCTCAAACTACACTTTGACAGCAGATATGTTAATGAAAACCTCTCACAAGAGACAACAGTGCCATGGATGAACTAGGCAACAGGGGCAGGAGAAGCCTTTTTAAATTAAACAAAATGAACAGAAGAGGTAGCATGTCCCAGCCCTAACAGTGCAGTGAAGGTGAAGGGCAGTGTCCTTCTTCGCCTAAGCCACCCTCTAAACATCCTGTCACATGCAAGCCTGAAGGATGCTGTGTCCCCTCTGGGTGAAGACTGCTCCATAACTAGAGGTATCACCAACATCCTCTAGGGATGTCAGTCCCTATGCTGTGGGCTGGAGACCCTCTACCTTTACACAAACCTTCTTCTGATACTCTTGGTATACCAACCCTTTTTTCAGGTGGTTGTTTCCCTTTTCTGTACACATGCTGATTAGATGGGTCTGTCACACCGGCGATGCTGATGGCATCCCATAAAGCCTTGGAAATTGCTGTTGTTGCTCTGGCTTACCCTGAGCCCAGCATGCCCCAAAACCCCAACCCTGGGGATAGCAGAGATACACCACAGCTCTTGAGACACTCCCCTTGCTATGGACCTCCTTGGGCCCTCCAGCCACCGCAGATCCTGAGAGATGACCACCCTGCTTGCCTCGACACATATTGGCTCTCCCAACCCACTCATGGGACATGCAGTGATGGGTAAAGCTGGTCACCGTCATTTTGGTCATGACTGGCCATTTTGATTAAAAAGGGTGTGATAGGAACATTTATGTTTTTCAATTGACTCTAAGTGATCATCATAAAAATTCCCTTTGCGTTGAGGCCAGACCATAGAATAAGGTAGCAATCAGGTAGATTCTTGTTATGGCTTTGTTTGTTGCCCACTTTATATGACTAATGAGTTGGATTAAGAGGCCGGGCTGGTTTTGGGCTTTCTAGTCTGAACAAGCCTGGCAGCAATAGAGGTCCCTTCAAGCCTGTGGGACAGCTGGCACAGGTAAGAGCTGTGTCTGTCCTGATATTGCCTTTTTAGGAGCACAGCAGAGATCTGCACTGCTCTTCAAAGGAGGCATTTCGATGCAGTGGCTTTGTCTATCTTGGCTTCATTTTCTTGCCTTGCCCTGGAGACTCTAAATTCTCAGGTCATGAGTGAGGCTTTCCAAAGACAAGTCTGAAATAAACCATACCTTGTTTATTTGCCCCAAAGTACTGGCCATGATTCATCTGCAGATTTAATACCAGTGCCTAGCTGTATGCCCCTGTTCTATTGATTTCTATAGCTCTGCTTAGAGGTAACGAGTTTAAAATCTTGGAACAGGACAGGATCTCCTGGGTTGTTCTGCTGCATCTTCTTCTCTCACACATAGTCATGTTATGCAATCATCTCCTTCATAGGCTTGCAAAGCTCCAGCTTAAAACTAGGCAGCGCTTTGCTCCTAGGATTCCTGCAGGAAAGCCTTCGCAGAATTTCATTCCTCCAGCGGTCATTAATTCTGTCATTTCTCGTCTACACAGTCAGGAATAGTTTAGAGGCATTTGCTCAAGGGCCAACATTATCTTCAAGCTTAAATAACTCATCTCCGTCCTTAGTGGACATGTTGGGAAAAAAAAGGGTTATGGAGGGTGGCCACGTTCCCATGCAGCCCCCCAAGCTGCAGGGAGATGTGGGGTCCATCAGGGCTCAGGGTAGAGTGCTGAGCTGGCACAAGGAGATGTCCCCAGCAGCTCGGGCATGTTCCCAAGCACTGCTGAGGTCTCAGTGGGTCCTGAACACTGCCACGTCCCCTGGCACCACTCTCTCCAGGCCCTTCTGGAAATATTCTAGCTGATGCCGCTTCTGTTTGCATTTGCCTTTTCCTAGCCGTGAGACGCTTGTGGCTCAGAGCCATCTCATGCCTGAGTGATCTATCTCTGCTGCTTTGTGGATAAGCTGCCAGCATATAGCAGAAATTCTTGTTTCTAGTGTCCAAGTACATGGCGGCGCATTTTTTACTGCTAAATTACATCCCATTTGTCTCAGTCTCATCCTTAAGGGCACCCGGCTCCTCCTACATTATATTCCAACCCTTATCAGTACCAGCAGTGACTCCCAACTTCACGTCATTCCTGCTCTCTCTGCTAGGGTCGTTTAAAGAAAATACGGATTAAGATAGCGTCCAAGACAGCTCCTCCATGAACTCCACCAGGAACTTGCTGCCAAATTTTAATTCCCCTTTCAGCACAGCCTGTTTTCTACCCATTGGCTGGTTCTTGACCCAGACTAAATCTCTTTCACTACACCTCATCTTAATGAGCACATTCCTGCTTGGCAACAAGGAATCAGGCAGACCTGGTCTCCCCTGTGTCCTGACTCAAGCAAGTCAGGCACAGACTACAGCTGGGAAACCTATCCCCTCCTCTGTTCAATTTATCATGTGCCGTCTTGTATTTCTCCATCCTTCCTGCAGAGTTTGTCCCAACACGTTTCTCCTGCGGAGGCCAGATGAATCAGTGTGTGGCTACCCCCACTGCCTTCCCCAGTCCCTTCTCCTTCCCTGACGCCAGCTATGACGTCAGCTCCTCTCCCGTCCCCTTCCACAGTCCCTGGCTTGGTGGCTTCATGAAAAGCTGTAGCTATCAGCCTTGCAATTGCCAATGGTGGTCCTTTCCACACACCAGGTTGGAGATATCCTTGTCCCCTTGACCTGATATGCACGCTCTTTATCTCTGGTTCTCTCTCGGCTCATAAATCCTAGGCCTTTGCACGCATTTCCCTTTGCCCCATGCTGTCCCCAATAGCTGCCACTGACAAAAGAGAAAAAATATTTAGTTCACGTTGGGATGACAGAGTATTTAGTTCGCGTTGGGCTGATGCCTAAAGTACCTGAGCTAAGCCACATATTTTTGTGTATTTCCTCCTGCCAGGTTCTTCTTTTCTTTACTGCTCTCCCTTTTGCTCTCTGTTGGTCCCCTCTGCATTTTTAATAGTATCGCTGTTAAAGTTTTATGAGCTCGGGCTGGCTTTTTTATGGGTGTAATATTCTTACAGTTCAGAATGTTTTTGCAATATTATCTTTATTTTTTCCCACACTCAAAGCTCCTTCAGTTGGCTCCTTCAGATGGAGGTGGCTTTAAACTTTAAGCGAGGGAAAAAACTTGTCTTCCTCCTCCTCCCCATTTGGAGCTCTGAAACTTTTTAATGTCAGAGTGTGCTTGTGTATCTGAGTGCAAAGAAAGTGGGGAAAGAGAGGAAAAGCAATAGATGACTAATATTGCTGGGAAATGAACTCTGTGACATTCATTTGGTCTGTTCTGGCCCTCCTGAACTTGTTTGGGAGTTACTTAGAGCCAGTTGCTCTCTCTTGTTACGCTGTGGGAAGCTGAGAGACACCAGCTTTTTCAAGCTCCGAGCTGGATACCTCCTGCCGTCACTAAGGTGACTGCCACTTGCAGCCAGGGAAAAATCAACCATGCCAAGTATGGTGCACAAACTCTTCAGCAAAAGAGGTGGGTGCTGGCAGGGGTGGGTGGATGGGGGTCCTAAAGGTTGTGCTTCAAGCTCCATCTGCCCCCATAAAACATTCCTCAGAGATGCACCTAGGTGGAGAAACAGATCTGCTGTGGCGGGACAGGCACCCAGGCCACTTGCTTGACAGAAGGATGGAGTGTGATCTCTTTAAAAATGTCATCTTTTTGGTTCTCATCACATTGCCCCCAAGATGAGTCTGATTTAACAAAAAAAAAAAAAAAACCAAACAAAAAAAAAAAAAAAACCAAACAAAAAAAAAAAAAAAACCAAACAAAAAAAAAAAAAAAACCAAACAAAAAAAAAAAAAAAACCAAACAAAAAAAAAAAAAAAACCAAACAAAAAAAAAAAAAAAACCAAACAAAAAAAAAAAAAAAACCAAACAAAAAAAAAAAAAAAACCAACAAAAGAAAAAGAAAAACAAAAGAAAAAGAAACACTGTGTTGACACTTTTGCTGTTATGGAGTATATTTCCTCATATATATTCCCTTTGCAGAGTAGATCATAACTCAGCTGGATGCACAAGACCCCGAGAATGGATGAGAATTTGCAGGCTGCATGGAAACACCCCCGAGATGCACAAGGAGTGGCATTAGATACAGTTTATCCATAATTTTATTCAGGTCTCTCTGTACCTGTTTTGTAGGAAGCAGTCACGTAGCTTTTTCAGTGCAGGGGAAAGTACACCTGTGCTCACTCACCAAACAAATCTTTTCTTCACTGTTGAGCCAGCTCAAATCCTGTGCCCTAAAGGGACCCCACATCACAGAAGTCCATTTTTCTTGTCCTGAACCATTTTCAGCCAGCCTGAGGTGCTGAGCTTTGAAATAATTTCAATAGTGGTTTCTTTCTAGAATGCTAGCACAGCTTCTTAAACCACCTTATTAGTAACTACCAAGTGATCTGGCAGCAGATCTGGGTGATGGGTGGTGCTATTCCAGAAAATGAGACACAGTGAGTTACATGACCGGCACAAGGTCATGCGGAAGGACTGTAGCAGAGCAGCGCTTCCCCACGCACTGAGCCTTCGTCTAGTCAATATAACAAAATGCAATCAGCCGCTGCCTAAACATTTACCTCCGGGCAGATTTTGGTACCCTTAGGATTGGCTGACACTCATGCAAAGCACCAGTTCTTCACCTCTTTGCAGTTCTGCGCACTCCTGGCAGCAGCTGGGTTAAAAATGGGTAGAAAAGATCATTCAGTTATAGAGAGGGGAAAGACAGTTTCTTTGACTTCCAGTTTTCAGTCTTGTTTACTTCAGTTTCACTTGAGGGAGTTATCTCAGCAATTAAACCTTAACTCAGCCACTGCATGGCACCACGACATGTACTTCCCCCACCCCCTTCAGGTGAATACGCCTTTCAAAGCCTCTTATGACGTGCAGCACAAGCTGGTGGTGGTTGCTACTGTGAAACACCAGCAAAACTACTTTTTAATCACCATTTTTCTGTGATATGATATGCATCTAGCTTAGAGATGTTTGTTGCATGTGTATTAACAGGAGCAAGCTACTGTGTATGGGCAGACAGCAAAAGGCCTCGTGTTGGCCTTAAATGAGATGCCTGGAGGTTTGGCACAAGTCTGTGTACTCTCCGAATAGGCAAAATACCTCTCTGGACTGGCACAGATGTGGTGGGATTGAGGGCAGGGCCACAATCCCATGACCACATGTCTTCCCACAGCCTTACCTGCTTGTGGCCAAAGGATGGTGATGCATTCAGGGGATGCTCCCAGTTCCCCTGTGGAGATCAGATTTAGATGAATGCAAGGCAGTGATGCATAGAAGAAGTCTTTGTTTCTCTACAGTCACAGATCTGGTGGGGACAACTTGCTTTTGATCTGGTTCACCTGGAGAGCTCCATGTCTCTCTTCTTGGTGCTTTGACAGCCGGTACCGCTCAGGACACGGAGGGGCCAGGGCTGACCAGGGGCTGTGCAGCCCTCGGGCTTGTGACGGGCACCTCCGGGCTCCCTAGGGCTCCCTGCAGACTCACGGCTGCAGCTTGAGCTATCCTCACTTCCCAAGGCTTTTCTCTCTCTCCCAAGGCACCTCTTGATCTGCCCAAGGGAAAAAGAGCACATTTCATTGGGAGAAACATTTGATGAGCAGTTTCATTCATTTTCAGCCAATTATCACTGGTTAAACCAACCATCAGAAAGCCAGGCATGGGTTAAGAACCTCATTTAAAGCCTACGTGGGTACATATAGCTATAAATACAGCTACAGGTTCCATACACATGGTGGTAGTAACGTAGTTTGTGCACAGGATTTGGTAGAAAGTGGTTGTTCGTTACACTGGCCCGTACTGCAGATAATGTTTGTGCAAAAGCTTTGTGCCTCCTAAGGAGCTGGAGGAAGATCGTGAAGCCTTGGAAATGTTTCCAGGCTTCCTGTCCCCACCAGCGACAGCAAGAGCAGTCAGTGCCACCTCTTGCAGCTGGGACAAGCTGGCACCCTTCTCCCCACGGTGACCAGCTCTGGTGGCACAGATTTGCTGCTTTCCTTATGTCCAGCCCCTTGTGCCTTTCCAGAGGAAACCGAGGCAGGAGGCTTCTGCTCTGTGTCTGTAACTGGCTTCCACCTTGGCAGAAGATGAGACATGGTCTGATTTCCTATTTATCTGAGCCCAGATGGGTTTTCTCAGTTGTATGGAGTTGGACAGGAAAGCGCCTTTGCACATCTGTAGCCCAGAAGTCACACAGTGAAAGGGTCAGGCATGGGGCTGGGAGTCACGGCACAGATGCGGACCTTGCCAGCATGGGCCCCTGCGAGGGCCAGGGGACGAGGTGTGCCTTACCTCTGGCTATGGGGATGGCAGAGAGTGGGCACACCCCTCCTTTGGAGTTTGGCGCTGGAGGAGCTCACAGCCAAGGACTCCCCCTCTCCACGGCTCCTTCCACCTGCCCTGTGGGAAGCATTGGAGGGCCCTCCTGGCCCACCACCAAGCATGAAGGCCATGGGGCAAGGCTGGAAAACTATCTTTTCCCTCCTCCAGCCCTGAGCAGGTGCAGCCCACCCCATGTAACATGAGTGGGATTGTTCCGGGATTAGATCGAGGGTCGAACCCTGAACCCCTGGCCCTGGGCACGCTCCCGAGGCTTTCACCGGGGCTTTGCTCAGCTCTCTTTGCCCTTGAGACCCCGTGGCTTCCAGCCAGGCACTGCTGCACAGCCTCAGGCATCACTCAACATCCCCGGCAGCACGCAGCCGGCTGGAGGCGAGCGACTTGCGGCTGACAGCTCCGGCTCCTTACACAAGCTCTTGGCTGCAATACTTCGCTCCTTTTAAGAGCAGGGTGATGCTCTGGAGGACAGCTCTGCTTATCTAAGGCAGGACTGGAGTGGGACAGCCTGCGATCTGGCTGGGTCTCAGCTGCCCTTGAGAACCTCATGGGGATCCTGCCGGCGGCTGATAAATGCCAACAAAAGGATGTCAAGCGTAAGCGGTTGCTTCCAGGTTTGTTTATTCCTCTGATTTCTACAAAGGCACACAAAGAGTCCACACGCAATCTGCACAGAGTGCTCTTTATAAAAATAAATAAAAAGGCCCTTGCTGTTCAAAATCAGCTTCCCTCCGGGTCTATTTTAGCCCATCGCCTTAGCAGCAGCTCCTTCAGACGCCGGGACTCTGCTGATGAGAGTTAGTCACTCCTGTCCCTCAGCAGGCGTCTTGGTAATTTTCCCCAGCCGGTTACGTCAGTGAAGCCCTGCACCAGCAGCGCTCCCTGATTATGCAAGCTACATTCACAGATACGCTCGGGGTTGGTCTTTTTAACTTTTATTCACCGGCTCCTTGCAGGGAGAGCTGCAATAAAAGCTTTGCTGATAAAGCCCAGTAATATATTGACAAAAGAAGAGCATGGCATTGGTAATAGATTATATTTGTGGGAAATTGAAAGAAGAAACAAAGCAGCCAGTTGCAGCCTATAGGGACAGCTGAATCTGTAGCAGTACGGTCTCTTGAAAAGACAGACACACTTTTCTAGTTCATCCAGACAAAAGCAGGGACAAAGGTTTTATCTGGGGTTTCAGTTTATTAGCCAAATGCTTTGCAGTCAGGGGTTTTGCAAGACTGAGCTACCTCTCTGCTCCCTGTGAGGCACCCTAGAGCTTGCTCACAGACAGTGCAAGAACTCCTGAATTACAAGGTAGGAGCCTTCTGCCTTTTTTTTTTTTTCATTTCTGCCCCCCCCCCCCCCCCCCCCCCTTGGGGGGGGGTGGTAT
>NW_008795695.1:12858582-12914914 GCF_000699145.1 Aptenodytes forsteri
TTTTTTTTTTTTCTCGCCCCCCCCCCCCCCCTTTTTTTTGGGGGGGTGTCTATGTTCATTTAATCTTTGTAAAAGGGCATTGGAAGGGGGAAGATGTCAGCAATTTTCTTCACCAGGAGCATCTGGTAATGTTTTTATTCACCCAGCTCCAGCACCTTCTCAGTAGTCCAAGCCTGATCTTCATCCCCACTGTACCCAGGTGATAGAAAAGCAGGGGACTGGGACAGAGTCACTTGCCTGGGTCTCCAGTCGAAAAATTCCCCCTTTGACCTTCCTGCCTTGCCGGCTGCCAAGTCCTCCCTCCTGGTCCCTGGCAAGCGCTGGGGCAAGGCTTGTGCCTGACAGTCCCACTGCAGGGATCCTCCTACAGACCCCTGCTTGTGGTGGGACGTGCATTCTTCCCCATCCCAATGCTAATGTCTGAGATCTCTCCTATGTCTGCAGCGCTGAAGTGCAGGAGGCGTTGTGATGCCCTCTCCTCTTTCCTCCTTGCCCCAAAAAGCCAAAGGGTGGGCATGAAGCAGGGGGCTGATACATTAAAAACTTGTGTGCTGGGAGGTGTTTTGCCATGTAGCTCCATGCCAAGTCCAGTTCAAAATGAATAGGCTTGTACAGTGTGATTCTGCTGACCATTCAGTTCTGGATCAGGCACTAAATCTGGCTGTAAAGAGAAATAATTGACTGACTGCTTGGGCTTTCTTAGGGCACTAAGTAACTATAGAAACTCCCTGTCTGTCAGACAAAGGTGTGGCAGAGCTGTGTTTGGCTGATTGGGGCCAGATCATGTCAGTCGATACAGCAAAGTTTGCAATAGGTGCTCAATGCAAAATCCCATGTGCTAGTCTTTCCCCCTGGATACCAGGATAGCTAAGGTAACGCTGGAAATAGAAAAAAATCACTTATCGTGTCTAGCTGTGAGCGTCACAGCAGAGTAAATGTTAATATCCGTATAACTGAGCTCAAGAGGTTCCTGTTAGCTAGTGTTCTCGTTGGAGTGATGGGGAACTGAGCCCAACAAATAAAACTGGTCCACATTTTTCAAACAAATATTTTACAGATCCTGAAACCCTGCAGTCCTGGGTTGAAGGAAACTGGCAGTAGATTTGTGCTCCATTGGGCAAATATTTCTGCCCAAAGAAAAATCCAAGCACTTTCTTTTTGACATTTTAAAGAAAACTGCTTACTATTGGGACATTTCAAAACTTCCCCAACATCACTGAAAAGAATAAAGATGAAAGAAAAAGATAGAAGCTAAGCATTGCAAAGCATTTGTTGTAGATTGAACTGAATACTTTAAGTGACTCAAAGTCATCAGGGTTCCTCATTTGCCAAAGAAGAAAGGCAGTCCTTTGCATGCATCTACAATGACACTGTCTCTCCCTTCTTTGGCTCCGCCAGCAAAGTCCAGCAGCAACACAGCCTGGAGCTGTGTGCCCTGAGGGGAGAACTTGGAAATAGCAGCACTCTGCTAGTATATGCTGGGAAATCTTGAAACTGCAAGATTTCAAATATGTTATCTGAACCAGTGCTCAGTGCATGGGAAAAAAAAAACGATGCAGGGAAAGGGTAAGGTGTGCTAGAAAGTTTGAGAATTACATGTGCATGGTCAAACTGAGGTAAATGCTGGCTGCTGGTCAGAGGGCTGGAGGCTGCCTTGTGCCCCTGAGGAGCCCTGAGAAGCCATGTAGGTCAAATCCCTCTCCTCCTCCCCACATGCACCTGCCTGTGGTCCCATCCCTGTCCCCCCACCAGCCTGCAGCCTCCCTCCCAAACAGCAGGGTGGTAGATAAAGCTGGAAGCTTAAACTGTTCCTGCCAAGCCAGCGATTAGCAAGCAGCGTGCCGATGTTTACAAGGGGGATGAGGACAGCTTACTCCTCAAGCCATATAAGAAGCCACCAAGCCTTGCAGGAGGGATCGGGCTGGGGCTAACGTGCCACAGGCTTAGCCTTCATGCCGGTGAGCTTGTCGATATTGCACCAGCTCCATCAAATGTCAGTCCACCCCATATAGGTCTCGGTGGGAGAGGAGGCTCCAGGAGAGCTCGCTCCCACCTGAGATCCTGCCAGCACCACTGCAAGACCCAAACAGAGGAGTAATGTGAGACCAGGGGAGTGTGCATGGGGCTCCAACCTGCTTCTGAGATGCTCCCCTCGCATGCAGAGCACCTGTCCCAGGGAGCAGCACCCTCAGGAAGGCTGACCTCGACCAGGTCCCACACTGGCCCCAAGCAGTTTTCCTCTTCTGCCACATGATCCCATGTTTTGAGCCCTCTCAACTATTCAGTGTCAAAAGCATCAAGCACTAAATTGCTTTTGAGGTAGCATGTTCCCATGTGGCACTGTGATATATTTAATATTAGGATGCTGTATTTGGGACAGGCAGCATTTTTAACAAATGGGACACGGTGAAACAGCGCTTTTCTGGCTCACCAAGCAAACTGCCTGCAAGGAGGATGAGCAGGTACAAAGCAATGAAAAAGATCTTTATGTCCTTTGAGCAAAGAAGAAACTCCTTGAACTGATAACTAGCACTTACATCCAGAAGCAGACCCAGTGTTATTAGGAGGATTAACAGTAGCCAGGCATTTTTCATGAGGCATGGAGCTGCAAACCGCTCTTGTGGCACGGGCCTCGTTACAGAAGATGTGTCAATCCATCTGGGGCTGAAGGCAACAGAAATAAAACCTGACAGTATAAGGCAAGCCCACCCAGCCCCTGCACGAGCCTTCCTTAGCTCTGGTGCCCAACGCCCACGACACGGCAGCACGGCTTGGCTGCAGACAAAAACGTGCTTTGGGGGACTTGTACATCACACTGATGTCTCCCGTGATGACTGCTTCGATCCATGTAGAGGTCAGTCCTGCTCACCTCGGGGTCTGCAACATGCCACAGCCGGAGCATTAAATATGAACGTCGATGTAAATTTTCCCCAAATACAGGCTTGGCACTAACTTGGTACTCCCATTTGGTCTCCTTTCTAATGAGGGCTTTGCCCATGCTTAGTAATGCAATTAGCACACACGCTCAGTGGTTAATAAACCTGCTTACAGAGCCGTGAGCAACTCTCTCAAGTGGGGGAGGCAGGGGGGCACACGCACGGCCACCACCTCTGTGGTGCCAAGGTCCCCTCTGCTCGGGATATTTCAGCTCACTAATGCCATCGCCTCCCTTGCCTCTCCTACACAGAGCATTTCCAATGCAGATGCCACCGCCTTGGCCCTGACGTCTGTCCTTCGCAGAGGAGGAGGAGAAGGAGGAGGAGGAGGAGGAGGAGGAGGAGGGCTGGATCCTGCTCTTATGCCATGGCTGGGTTCAAACGGCCCATGGGAGGCGTAGGGGCACTTCCTGGCTATCCCACGTGTGCCACAGCCGCTCGTGTGTGACATGCCAGATCCAGAACTTCACACGTGGCCACTCCACAGCATTGCCAGCCACCCTTCTAATAAATGCTAATTCAATTTTCGGCTTTGCTCCTTGATCCTTTCATGCCGCCTCCTGAGCTGCTTTGCGCCGACGTCTGCTGATGTCAGCGGCTGCAGGATGGGGAGGAGAGGGACCGGCTGCCGAAGAGGGACCGGGAGGTCGCCTCCAGCCCCAGGCTGGGGCGCGCAGACTCAGCAGGAGCCTCCCAAACAACAAGAGGGGCGTTACAAGTGGGTACCGCGCGGCTGGATCCAGGCGTGGGATTAAATTTTTCTGTCAGCGGTATGAGAAGTCGTCTGTCATGCTCCGAGGGGAAGATTAGTGAGCTCAAACTCGGCATGAAATTCAGGAAGAAAAATCTTATCACATGCCAAAAAATTTTTGCCACATGCTCTAATCCTCCTGGAGGGGGCTGAATAACAAACAGCACAGCCTGAAGGGGCCCTGCTTGGCTATCCCAGCCCAGGTCCTGGATAGCACACCTCTACAAACCCGGCTAATCACCCCCGTTTCAGCCATCACCGCCGAGTTGGCCACAGGCCTGATCCAGCGCTTGCTGATGTCAGTGGAAACCTGATTTCAGTGGCTGTGGCGCTGGTCACGTGCAGGTGGTGGGCATCCTTTCCCCTCGCTCCCTGCCCTCCTGCCTTGTCTGAGGTCCCACAGGGAGAAGCAGGTAGGGGGGAAAGCTAGACAGACGTGGAGGGGAACAATAAACTCTTGCCAGACTGGTTTTGAGCATACTCAAGAGCAAAGCGAGCACCGGGAAGCCCAAGGACACAGCCTAATACTGCCGAACCTCTGCATTCGCCTTTCCCCAGCTCGCACCGCTGCCAGGGCTCGGCGTGCAGCCGGTGCTGCCCGAGGCCAGCTGAGCGCTGCTGCAGCTCTGGGGCTGGCCGTCCTCCTTCTCCTCCTCCTCCCCTTCCTCCCACTGCCGTTACAAGTTGGGTACCGCCGGCTGGATCCAGGCGTGGGATTAAATTTTTCTGTCAGCGGTATAAGTCGTCTGTCATGCTCCGAGGGGAAGATTAGTGAGCTCAAACTCGGCATGAAATTCAGGAAGAAAAATCTTATCACATGCCAAAAAATTTTTGCCACATGCTCTAATCCTCCTGGAGGGGGCTGAATAACAAACAGCACAGCCTGAAGGGGCCCTGCTTGGCTATCCCAGCCCAGGTCCTGGATAGCACACCTCTACAAACCCGGCTAATCACCCCCGTTTCAGCCATCACCGCCGAGTTGGCCACAGGCCTGATCCAGCGCTTGCTGATGTCAGTGGAAACCTGATTTCAGTGGCTGTGGCGCTGGTCACGTGCAGGTGGTGGGCATCCTTTCCCCTCGCTCCCTGCCCTCCTGCCTTGTCTGAGGTCCCACAGGGAGAAGCAGGTAGGGGGGAAAGCTAGACAGACGTGGAGGGGAACAATAAACTCTTGCCAGACTGGTTTTGAGCATACTCAAGAGCAAAGCGAGCACCGGGAAGCCCAAGGACACAGCCTAATACTGCCGAACCTCTGCATTCGCCTTTCCCCAGCTCGCACCGCTGCCAGGGCTCGGCGTGCAGCCGGTGCTGCCCGAGGCCAGCTGAGCGCTGCTGCAGCTCTGGGGCTGGCCGTCCTCCTCCTCCTCCTCCTCTCATCCTGCCCACTGCTGCCTGCCCAAGGGGATTACAGGGAGCCACAAGTCCTGGAGTAGGACAGAGGCATTAGCCTAGCTGTATCAATCAATCAATTAATTAATTAATTCTTTCATTCAGACACAAAATGCCAAAGGCATACACCTGGAAACATGCACCCTTTCTGCTCTTACATGTGGCACATGAATCCAGAGCCAATGTTGCACACCTTCAGGCCCCAGAGGTCTGGGGTTTCACGTGGCAGTAGGCGGAGGGGTTTTCAGTGGCTATGGCAGTGCTCTTGGACTTGTAGTCCCAGCTTTGGTGGCAAAGCCCAAATGTAATGCCCCCCATATTCATCTCTTTCTCTCTCTTAGGCTTCACATTACTTGCAGCTGAACCCAGCCATACCACTGGCTTGTCTCTGCATGCAATGCCATCATCACCCCTGTCGAGACTTGCCTTCTACAAACTGCTTTTTCTGTCACCAGTCAGAAGTGGCCAAGTGACAGGGCAATGCAATATGACAGGAGCCAGGAGCCTTCCACTGTGTACCATGTGCATACACAAATGCAGACTCTCAAACGTCCCTTGCTGGACTGTGCTTCAGGACAACAGCATGCTACCGGTCAGCCCGGAGAACAGATGAGTCGTTATGAAACGCGATGGACAGGCTAAGATCTTCACAAAGCTTCATGGCCCTTGTGACAGACGGATTACTGGCAACCGGCATTATAAATTATTTTAAAAATTTAGAAAACATAAGAAACCAGTTGGGCTGGAGCAATTCATAAAGCAAAGAGGTTGTGGGTAACCTCCTCAAAGCTGGGAAAAGGGGACACATGTTGCCCTCACCCATGAATTCATTCTTCAGCCCTACCCCAGTGCTGCCACCAGAGGCGGACGTGACATGCTGCTGCAGAAAGGGAACGTGGTCCCAAAGATAGCCCTGCCTTTTTGTGTGGATCCCGCGGTTTGTCGGAGGGCTAGGGATGCCTTCCTCACCTCCAGTGCCTCCCCTGCACAAAGGAGAGGAGCAGACCACAGCTTTTGTACATCACATCCAAGAAGCAATTTTGCTTCTGTGTGCAACGAGGTGCGGTAAAAACATTTTCAATCAAGACGCAAGAGGTAACACAAAGAAATACCTCTGTGAAATAATTATCACGGGCAAGACAGAAAGAGAGCTTACCAAAAAGCCATGAAGCTCCAGCAGGATCCTTTTGAGCTTGCCATGCACCCAAAGGAGATACTTAGCATTACGTCAGCATTGCCCTAATTATGCAAATTGCTCATTGGTTTGTGCACCAGGACACCAGCATTTTGTTTGCTTTACTCCCAGCCCCCAGCCTGCGGGCCAGTATTCTGCTCCTTTGCGCTGGGTGTGTGGTGTGTCATCGGGGGACAGTAGGGAGGTTTGCAGAGGCAGAATTTCACACCTGAATTTCAGAGCTCCCCCTCGCACCGCATGCACACCTGCTTTAAAAGCAGGGCTTGTTTCTAAGGCAAACGGGATGGGGCATCTCAGGAAGGTGGTTATGGATAATAATGCATGTTATAATGATTCCAGCTGTCTCCTATGTCCTGGGTACCGATGTGAGTGTCCCCCAGTGCAGCCGTCCTGGTCAGGCTCACAGGGCATGAGGCATGCTCATCCTGTAGCACCATGTCTGTTATCCTTCAGGCTGCAAGCGGTGGAAGGTGGTACAGAGACACTGACCCCATCACTCGTCCTGGGCCACTGATAGCCTGGGAATTGCCTCACTGCTTGGTGAGAGCCATCTTTGCCACAGCTACATGTTTTGGTAAATCTGTTGGGAAAGCAGTTTCAGTGGGCTGCTCAAGGAAACGAACTTTCCACATCCATGGACGATACAACATAGGGAAAAAATCCTCATTTCTTTCCAAGATTCATTTGGGATATTAGGAAATTCTACTGAGAAAGTTCAAAGCCAAGAGAAAAAAAAATTCTAAAAGCTTCCTTCCTGCAAATATATCAAAGGCAGCAATAGCACTAGCCAAATGTTAGATATATATGGCACCTTAACATAAAAGAAAAGATTGGCTTTTCTGTAACAAGCTTTCAGCTTTTTGCCCTGATCCTGCTCTTGGAGACATGCAGGGAAGCTTTTAAACCAGGAAAACCCTTGAAGTCTGTCAAAACTGCTTGTAAAACTCCAGCTTATGCTACAATTCAGTGACAAACTATGCCAGTTTCAACAATACTTCACTGCAACCTAATCTCAGTAGTCTTCTTGGACTGGACCCTGCCTTCATAAATTTGATAGTAACGCTCCAGTTGAATCCAGGGCCCATGGGCTAAGCCTCAGCAATTAATGCTCACTGATTTATTCACATACATATTCACCACAAGGGTACAGAACCCTCTGCAGACACTATGCAAATAATGTATAGTAATAAATGCAAATGCCCCACTTGAATTTACAACATCAATATTCATACTCTGAAAATTAAGACCTTCTTTAGTCTATTAGCTTGTAGTTATTAATGGCCAGTATACAAACTTTTCCCTTCATAGGAAACCAGCAGCAACGATCCCACAAAAAGTGCTGTTTCCTGAGAGAAAACTGAGCTTTGAAAAACTTGTGGGGAGCATATTTTGTGTGTAAGTAAGTACAGAACTTCTGATCTTGAAATATGTAATTATCTGGGGAAACCACCTTATTATTATTATTATTTTTTGGTTTTGCATGTCGAACTTTTTATTTTTAGATGAACCTTTTTTTCACGGAAAATTTGGCCTGAAAGCCAATAGGGATGTATCTCCTTTGAAATCCCAGCTCTCAGGCTTTCTAGAGTGTCCGAGAGCTGTGGTCTCATGTGTCTACAACCAGGTGAGCACTCATCCCTGGCAAGGTGAGATGCTGCCCTAGATTTTCTGGCAGAGTTGTTATTTCTCGTTGACAAGCTCACTGCCTGTTAAGCCTCCTGGCCAAATCAGACAGTGTCACTGCTCCCTAGATGCTGTGAAACTCAAATCTCTTGGAACTGTACATTTAGGGGACTGAGGTATGGACAGTCCTCATAAAATGGCCCACTGACACTGCATTGCCAGACCACCTCATCCACCACCATCACCAAGGGGGAAGGAAAGGAGAGCAACAGTGGTTGGAAAGCATCATTTTCTATAGGAGGGAAAAAATGTCCTAAGGGCTGAGGTGCTTCAATACCAGGACATGTGATCAGGCTGATTTCTGCCACGTTTGTTTCCCTTCTCCTCTTTGACACCAAACAAGAAAGGCAAAGGATTTGCAATGGTATTTATTTGGTTACTACTGTAAAATGCAGAATACCAGAACACATCCTAGACTTGACACTTTGGCAGTTCAGCGCTCCCAGGAACGTGTGGCCTGCTAGCAGGGAACAAACTCTTACTAATACCCCAAATCAACTGGGATGAGCCCTGATGTCATCTTTGTCTGCTCAGTCTCCAGGCAATGGAGGAGCTGACTCCTCTTTCACAGCTCCCTCTGGATTTTTAACCCAGTGGGCAGTCAGGTTGGTCTGGCATGGTTTACCCTTGGTCAATCCATGCTGGCTGTTTCCAACCACCTTCTCCTTCCTGTGTTCAGAAACATGCTCCAAGAGGACTCGCTCCATGATTTTCTTAGGGATTGACATGAGGGTGACTGGGCTGCGGTCTCCTGGATCATCCTTCCGGGCTTTCCTGAAGATGGCTACAATGTTCACCTTCCTCCAGTTGCCGGGGGTCTCCCCTGATCTCCACAACCTTTCAAACATGATAGAGAGCAGCCTTGCAAGCACAACAGCCATCTCCCTCGGCATCCTTGGGTGCAGCCCGGTGGGTCCCATATGCGGGATGTTCTCTTCAAGCAAACTCTGACTTGATCCTCATCCACTGACAGTTGTTCTCCTCCTTCAACCCTTTCTCTAAGCACAGAGGCCTGGAAGACTTTCTTGGTGAAGACTGAGGCAAAGAAGGCAATGAGTGCCCCAGCCTTACCTGTCTCTGCTGTCGCTAAATCACGCGCCCCATTCAGCAGTGGACCCCCATTTTCCTTATTCAGCCTTTTACTACTAATGTAGGGGTAGAGACTCTTCTTCTTGCCCTTGACACCTCTTGCAAGTGTCAACTCCAGGTGAGCTTTTTCTTTCCTAGCACTGCCCTGCACACCCGGGCAGTGTTTCTAAGTCCCTTCTTCTATCACACCTCCTGTTACTGCCTTTTCGCATTGGAGGCCAGTGGTGGTTTCCCAGTTCATCAATTATCCATAGCTGTTGCTCCACTGCACGCAGGGTGGACCCAACAGCTAGCTGCCTTCTAATGGAAGAGAGGGAGAGATGCATAACTTGCATAAATTAGCTTCTAAATTAAATTGTAGCCTCATAAAGTACCACTGCAGCACATAGCTGACTCTTACAGCCTGGTGAAACCTAGCCAGAAAGCAAGCCGAATGCTTTTTAGAATGGCACGTGAAAAGGGCGCCGAAGGAGACGCAGCAAGATTTGTCCCCTTTTTTCATTTGTCTGTGCCCAGTGCTGCTCTTCTCCCACCGGCTGAAGTCAGAGATGTCTGATAGGGAGCACTGTAAGATGAGATGTAAAGGTGCACTCGCAGCTAATTTACAGTAACAGGAAAAAAGCACATTATATCCGATTTAAAATGCTGACTCTGCCTGCCCTGCAGAGCCTCTTCGGCTATATAATTACAGATCAAATACCACGTTCATTCAGATCTTACTGGATCAATAGCCTACAGCCTCCCTCTGCAACTTCACTCCTACACCTGAGCCTAGAACAAGCTGATCAGTCCTTCTGCTGTGACCTGAAGCATTGAAGGTTCCTAAAGAAGGATCAAAGTAAGGGCATAACAGCTAGGAGGCAAGAGGACGTCCAGCATCCAGGGATGAAAATCCATTTGTTAAAATGCCCTATTAAAAAACCCAAACAAACCAACCCAAAACACCAAGCAAAAAGCAAGCAAACGACCCTTTCCCCTCGCCCCCGAGCAATGAACTTTCAGATCCTCCAGACTGTTTGGCGGGTAGTTTCCCTAGCAGGGCGCAGCACATACACAGCACAGCTCTTGTTACAGCAACAAAAAATCTCCCAGGTGATTTTATAATGTAGAGCAGTCTGAGCTTAGGACCTTTCTTTCTTCTGTTGCCCTTTCTTCTGTGGGAATAAAGCTGGCTGAGTGAAGAGGGAGGACTACCTGTAAAAGCAACTTTGTGTAAATGTAAATTTCCTGTACTCGCTGGTTGGGGGAAAATTTAACTTTGTGTAAATGGTGTTCCTGTACTCGCTGGTTGGGGGAAAATTTCTGCGCCGAAGTTTTTTGACCTCCCAGTAAAATGATACAGGTTTGGAAAGGAGTTGTTGAACCTGGCATGGTCTAGCAAGTGAGGTGAGCCCAGGTACGCAGGGAGAGGCGCAACTGATGGGGTTGGAGTAAGGTGGCTTGCTGGGGGCAAGCCAGGGGGAAAATCACAATGTGCCCTGAAGCCAGCATGTCAGGTGAACCCCAACATTTTTAACTTCCAGCAGAGTTCCTCTAAGAGAAAGTGAAGCCTTTGCATGTGGGATTCCCAAAAGCCCGAAAGTGGAGCTGCTCCAGGCCTCTGGAAGGAGGCATAGGGCTGAAGGACCTGTCTGGACCCTGCAGGAAAGGCAGCTGGGGAAGAGCTCGCTGTGAATTGAGGCACGTTAAGAGACTTTCCCAGCACAAAACTGACCGTGAATTTTGGCTCCAGCCCTCCGTGGGGGCACATCAGCAGGTTCATATGGGAGCCGAGTATCCAAGGGCCCCTGCTGGACACAGTCCTGGTTTAGCCATGAGCCCCAGGGCAGTCAGGCATTGGGGAAGGTTTGCCAAGCCCCCGTAGCTTGGCTTGGCACAGAGGCAAGGGAAGGGGAAGCTGAGAGGCCCTGCCACTGGCACTGGTCTGACTGCCACGGTGGTTTCATCACATGACGCATTCAACAAAAAAAGCCTGTTAATCCTCATGCAAACCCTCTCCAAGATGCATCCCCATCTCCAGGCTGTAACACACCACCCCCAACTCATGCCAGGACCACACTGTATAGAGCCATGTTATGGAGCTCCAGGAAGTCAATCCAACTGAAAAAAAAAAACAAACCAAAACTTGCAAATGAAAGTGCTATCAGTTCTCTGATCTGGCTCATGGCACAGCCCGACAGGCACCAGTGGGGTGTCCCCTCGCAGAGCAGGAGGGAGCACCGCAGCTTGGGGTGGGAGTGGTGAACGTGCTCCTGGCACGTATCACCGCTGAATGATTTGCCTTGCAAAAACACAGCCAGAGGGTCTAATTTGGCCAGCTGCTCCTCCATTATAGGTGATAATGCAGGAGATGGAACGATGCCTGTCGAAACCCAGGGCAGGTTTGCCAAGCTGGCAGCGAGAGCCAAACCTCCCCTCCTGCACACTGCCTTCTCCTCGGTGCAAGCTGAGCGGGTCTGGGAGCCAGGGAAACACCACGGCTTTAGGGGCCCTTTCCTGCTATGGTCCCCTCACCGGCAGCACCATTTTTGCCACAGAAAACTGCATGTTCGCTGGTCATCTTTTACAGCAAGCTAGTGCTTTAGAAATATTTTTCTTTTCACGTACAACTTGCAGAGTAGCATGCCAGCTTGGAGGACAATGGACCCCAGCATCCCTTAGTGTCAGGTTCTTACTTTCCCTCCAACCGTGTCACCCAATCCTACTCGAAACATGGCTCAGGAGAGATTATACGATGACAGACGTCATCACTGCTCACAACTGCGCACTCTGCTTTGTGCTTTTTCCCCTCCTTTTTTTTCTTCTGCCAAGTTATCCTAAGAGAGGCAGTTTCTGACTGGCTATGTGAAATGTTACCTTTATCACTTCTCCACAGCACCAGCAGTATTATAGGTTGTCAGTCTAAAAAAAGCAGCATTGTTTGACTGCACAGAGCAGGCATTGCAACAGCAGCGCAGGTTTGCCACATCAGGATCCAGAGGTGGAAAGGGCCCCATTAGGTGTTGACACGAACGCGGCGCGGTTCCCTCTAGACAACTCTTGCAAGGCTGAGCCTGCTCAGACGTTAAATGTATAAATATAGATCCATGCAAAGGCAGTGCCATTCAGCCAAGACCTACATGCACTGGCCCCCTCCTCCTAGGATATGAGCAGAAAAGTGGAGGGAGATTGCTCAGTGCTGAAACATCACCAGTGACGCAGATCTCTAAGTGGGTCAGATGGAAAAGTGATGTTAATGAGTTTACATGAGAAGTTTGGGAAAAAAAACCCATCCGACGGTAAAGGTGAAGTGAAGACAAAGCCAGGGTTTTTTAGTACGCTAGGCTAGTGAGTGAGCAACAGGGTATGAGCCTTGCTCCCCTCCCTCCAACATGGGCTTATTTATTTCTTCGCTACAGATATGAAACAGATGGGGAGAAAGGGAGGACAGGCCCAGTTGGGGATTATTTAAAAGCAGCAACAACTAAAAAGTTTCCATAATGAAATTTGATTCTTGTGGAGAGCAATGTGTGCACTGGCTTTTGACTATCTCAGGGCAATCAGCTGAATGCACGGCACGCCTGTTATCTCCGCGCAAGCCTTCCCTTTGCTGAGATGTCATTGCAGAGAGGCACACAATTCAAGGAGCATCACAGAAGGCAGTATCTGGATTTATGGCTGCCATATTTCAGGGCTGTGTGAGAGGTGCTAGCAGTTTCAAATGACTTCTCTGCAAAATGAAGCAAAGTGAAGGCACTGATGTTAGTATCCCCATCTGTCATCTTAAAAAGACAGAGCTACTGCCCACCCGTCTTCTTTTCAGCAACAGGCCACACTGAATATTGTCAAAAGCAATCATTTCCCCTGCTAAAGCTTTCCTTAGGGCTACAACATTTCTGTCTGTGAAGAATACAGGAGAGGCTAAAATAAACCGTATAACCATAGAGTCACAGAATGGGAACCATGGAGATCATCTAGTCCACCCCTGCCCTGCCCCAAAAGCAGGGCTATAGCTAACATGAGGTCAGCTCAGCCATGGCTACTGGAGTCTTTAAACCTTCAAGGAGACTCTACCTCTTCTCGGCAACTTCTTTGACTAAGCACCAAATACAAAAACGGGCCAACCTGTTTGGTTGACCAGAAGGCTGTTTGTTATTCTTTCTGGGTCGAGGCAGAGATGATGTCATGGCCAGCAAAATGCGGTGGGAAGTGTCGGGCTCATCAGGTCTTGTGAGAGCTGTGTCACTTGGTTATCCCCAAGGTACAGAGAGGCCTGATGCCTTCGGGGTCTGGTCAAAGTGCAGTGGCCCTGCAAGCAGCCTGGTCTCCACTGCAACACTGTGCTCTGGCTGTTCCTCAGCTCCACACCCTGAGCAGCCGGTCTCAGTTCTGCAGAGGTATCAAGGGTGATGTCTGGGGTCAGAAGGTGCAAGAGAGGCCATGCACTGAGCTGCAAATAACGCAGCCCTGGCTTTGAGGGAGCAAGAGGCAGGCCAGATGTACAGGTCTTGAGGTTACTGAGTGAGAATTCACAGCTCTGCAGAGGGAGGAATGGGCAGCATCGTTTACAACGGACAGCCCTGACATTAATGTGAAAGGGACGAAGAGGAGGAGGGCTGAAGGCAACGCTGACTGCAGCCTGACATCAACCCAAAGACCAATTCCCGCTCCCAGGGAGGAAGCATATCCCCTCGAGAAGAGAATTTCGTCAGAGGAAGCCTGCACTAGAACCTGCACCACCATGCTGCCTGTCGTCCCCGCACAGGACGCAGCGTGCAAAACACTGCAAAGTCACAGCTAGGTCTTTGCAGACATCGGTGTGTGATTGCAGAGTTGCCCTAGGCTGTCCCAGGCAACTCCAAAGGCTTTGCTGCTGCACCTTCCTGCCTAGACAACCCTCAGTGATTTAGCTTAGCCCTAGCTCATGCATACCCATGAGTTGCTGGGGTTGATACAGATGTAACCCATCTGTAACAGTGCTGCCTAGTGATTTTTGCCATGCTGTGCATAAACACAAGCATTTCCTGGAGTTGGGTAAGAGCTGCTCAGGGAGCCTGGAAGGTGCCTGCAGTTTCGTGTAAGCCCTGAAATGCCATCTGAAAAGCAAATGAAATCGACACCTTTCTGAAGGGGAGAGTGCTGACTCACTAGGTGTTTGCTTCCCTGCACTCTACCCCTGCAGACTACCTAACAGCAGTTTCTTTCTGCTCTTTGTAAGTGTTCTGGGTCTCCTTCAACTCCTTTGCCTGTCTCCAGCTGCATGGGCACATCCTTGCCCTTTTCACAGCACTCGCACACAAGCCCTGTGTGCTCATCAGCGGTGGCGTAGCCCACACCCTGGGGCCGGAGATGGTCCACTTAACTGGTTTTTCTGCACCCGGTTTGATGACACACA
Source organism: Aptenodytes forsteri (assembly GCF_000699145.1). Lineage (NCBI taxonomy): Eukaryota > Metazoa > Chordata > Aves > Sphenisciformes > Spheniscidae > Aptenodytes > Aptenodytes forsteri. Next base: position 12,872,999 of record NW_008795695.1, read on the forward strand.
GCAGGGTCTCTGATGCCCACTTCCAGTGCCATCACTGCAGGGGAGCTAAGGGGGACAAGCACCCTTTACGCTAAGCCTGGACCATTCGAGTCTCGTAGACACACAGTCAAAGGTCATGGCCTGCCACGGACCAAAACACCACGTGGGACTCCGAGAGAGAACCATTTCCAGTGATGTCTCTGAGGGATGAAGTCATCAGCTGACTAGGAAAAAAAAAAAAATCACAGTTAAATTTCAAGAGATGTTTGGAAGCAGATACTCTTAAGTAGTGCTGGTGGCAGGTGCCCCAGTAAGAGTCTCATTATGTCCGATAAGTTACTCCCTGAAAAGCTCCCAGAGCTATTATTTCTGGAGTGATATGCAGAAGCGGTCTGATCTCTCGTAGAGCTTACAGGAGGATTCAGCTCTTTGTTTTGGATTAATTACCTTTCTGAAAAGAAAATTCGTATCAGAAGCCTGGAAAAAAATAGAGGGTAAATACTGAATGAAAGTGGTGTAAAATTAGGGTAAAATCCTGTCATACCACTGTTTGCAGTAGGAGGACTCCAGCCTTACGCTGGCTGAAATCAGAGGAAAATTCTCTATCTCACCTTGCAGGGAAAGACCCCCCTCCAACAGACACCTCGGCTGGATTAAAATTTTAACTAAGAACATTTTCTGAGGAAGGAGAATAATAGTTTCATAAATGTATGTACCTTACATCTGAAATCTCGCTGGCTTTGAATTAGCCATGCATTCGCAGGCCCTTGTGGTCTGACACTCTTTTGTGTGAGATCATTTATTTTATTTCTGTTTCTAAGTAGCTTTGTGTAATAAGGTGTTAAGCTCAAGATAGTTTAAACTAATATTTGATTGTGGAAAAGGGTAATATCACTGAATAAGGTTAAAAGTGGGTGCTTATAAAATTAAAAATTGTTCCTGCTCTGCTTTGGCAGATTAGGCCTGTGAAACTATAATAGGATTTCTCTCTCTGTCTCTCTCTCTCTTTCTCTCGGGCTTTAGCTTTTCCCTCGGAGGAGCAGAAGACAGACGATAGACAGCGTACTCAGCCTAATGTCCAAACACTGGAGAAGCGCACATGAGACTTCGGATCAAAAATCCCTCACGGCAGGTTACCGCTTCGGCTGTAAAGAGCAAACAAGCAGGAGACCCAGTTAAGCCCACCGGCAGGCTTGCAAATTAAAGCGCTAAGGCCTGAGCGTTAAAGTAAAGAGCAGGCAGCTGTTCTGAGCACTGCAGCCTGCCCAAATGTGCCTAGTGAAGTGAATAACCATTTCCAAATGCTCTGGTTGAGCGTGAGCTGCGATGTAAGTGAAAACTTGAATGGGTTATTCAGAGACTGCATTTTTGAGAGCCAAAGCCCCGGCTGGGAACACAAGAGTGATTTGTTCTTCCCGAGCATGATTACCTGCTCGCCTCTCCTCTCCTTCTCGTGACTAGAAGCTGCCCAGCAATCGCCGCTGCAGAAGAGCGCCGCTCCTCCCAATTTCTCCTGCGTTTGCTGTGGCAGGGAAGCAGTCCCTGGCCCCTTGCCAAGCAGAGGCTGGTCCCCTGTGCCATGCACAGCTGGATGCAGACACCCAGCGCCCCATCCCTGGCCATGGCGAGGGAGCACAGGGGCTGGGGGCAGCAGGGGAGCCCGAGAGCTTGAAGCCCACTTTGCATGACAGAGCTGGCACAGGAGGTTGGATGAGTGACATTACTGCGTGGGACCACCTCAGGACTGCATTTTAGTCGGCTCTGCCTGTTAAATTTATTTCATAATGAAAAAATAAAGAGTTGTTCTAAATCAAAATCAGCCTGACTTCAGTGCCGAGGTGGGAGCGATGGCTCTGGGTGCAAGCAGAGCCACCCTATTGCCCACCCCTCCAGCAGCACCAGTCTGCGCCCCAGAGCAGCATTTTGTCCTACAAAAGGAAACCACATTTGTCTTTTTGGGAACCTGAATGCCCCAAACCTCTGCCTATTGCAGCCATCCCGTAGAGCCACTTTCTGCACTAGAGGGTGAAGCCAAACATCAGCGAGACCCAACGTGGTGGAAAGGACACCAGCAGCCTGCATTCACAGCTCACCTTATGCCATCTGAAGCTCCCCCTGGAAGGTGACTCCTCTCGCCATTGCTCACGAATGCTGTGAGGACTGCTTTCCACATGAAGATGTGCGTGTGAGGAGCAGTTAAGTGAAACCGATCTTTTCTTACCAGAAGACGGGGTGACCTCATCACCCTGAGGCACAATGGCAGAAAAAAGGGGACATCTTGCCACAAAAAGGTAAAAAGGAGCCCCCCTTCCTCTGCAGCGGGAGAGGCGTGGGCAGCTCGGGAGGACGGAGCTCTGCCCTCGCTGGCCAGAGCAGAGGAGCAAGAAGCAGCAGTGCCTTCACCCAGGGGCAGGGCTGGTGATGGTGCCACCGCCCTCAGGCAGCAAGCGGGATGGCCGTGGCCTGAGCAGACCGTCACCATCCCTTAGCTTGTTAGTGGCAGGCTGCATTTTACAGCGCAGGGTAGCAATAACTTAAGCCGTTCACAAAGGTGACTGGCTGAGAATGATTATTCCTGTTTTGCAGGCAGCGAAGGAAGGGAAGAGCAAAGCAGCTTGCTGATGGCCACGCAGCTAGCCTGTGGCAGAGCCGGGTTAGCATGCGGGTCCCTGTCGGTGTGCTCAGCCCCCAGCACGTGCCTCCTGGCCTTGTGGCCTTTCAAGGAGAAACCTGACATGGCGAGGGGGAGAGTGGCAGGGAAAAGAGTGGAGAAACTCCATCCTGCAACCCCAGCCCTGAAGTCCCGGAAAAAGACACACGCTGGTGAGATGCTCATTGCTCCGCCAGGCCGTCTGCACCCCACTAGTGGCAGAACCCAGCTGTGATGGACTCAGCCTGCCTCCACCCCAAAAAAGCAGCCTCCCCATGTCTCCAGTGATCCCCTCTATAAGAGGAGGGGAACAGGGTAAGAGAAATGGGAGAAGTGACAAGATAATATTATCCCTGCTTCAGCACCGTATCAAAGCAAAGCAAGCCCTTTTCAGAGAAATGGGCCCAGGGGCTTATTTTGTGAGACAACAACATTTAGAGTTCAAACTGAATGGTGCAGAGTTTTGATAGTGTCTTTCTACAGTGTTATTTACCTGCCCAGTACTAGTCAGTGGACATAATCTAAGATTTTAGCACTGCCCTGACCATGTGTTTTCCAAAAAGAATTGGCACAGGAAACGTGACTTCCCGTTTCAAAAGCGCCTGCAGCGGTCAGTGAGAAGGCAGGCAGGCTGTCTGCCTTCCTGAAGCACCTTCCTCTCTAAAATACCTTCCAGTGCCTTGCAATGTTACTGTGTCCCCAGTGACAGCTCCCCGATAGGGACGGCAGGACAGGAGCAGCATGGCATGGAGACCAGAGTGAGGTCTGCGTGTGACTGTCCCGCCTTCAGTGGATGGAGCAGGCAGCTCAGCCGGTGCTGAGGGTTCAAAGACAGCGTCAGGGAGTAGTGCACGAAAACAATTTTGCAGTGCATGTCCTGAGTAGTGAATCCAGCTTGTTTGTATAGCAGATTTTATTGTTATGCAATGCCTTTGAAGTCGTAGTAGCATAATGGGACAGGTGATGCAATCTCTCTTAATAGCAAAGTCCAGGGGGAATGACCGGTGCTAAAGTCTCCAGGTAATGCTCTGGTTTCTGTTTCCTCCCCAGCTATCTGATTATTGAGATTCTGTAGAAAGACCTGGAAGGCATTAAAGTGACTGCTGCTCCTGGCTCCTTAGCCTGCTCTAGAGTAGCAGACCCCATGCCAGGCAGAGCAAGGGGTCGGATATTTTGCTGGATGCCAACAGGCAGGCAGGGCTACCCGGTCCACTCTGGGCACCACCAGGCCTTGCCTCAGCTCAGCTTTCGGTATGTGCCACCCATGATAACCAACACCTCCTGAAGACCTGGTAGGGTTAAAAGGAAGTCTGACCCCAAAAATCCTTCCTTTGGAAAGGAGTGACCTACAGTGAATAATGCCAATGGAGAGACGTGCAGGCAACGTCAAGTGAAATGTGATATAAAAATTATGATGGCTGAGAAGGGTCCAGAACAAGCAAGTGCTGAAGATATTAAAGTAAACAAGAACATTTCAGGCACACATGAAGCATGAAGCTTGCCAGAGGGTTGCTGAACTACCGGTCTGTAAATGAGCTGACAGGGCAATTTAAAAGGCTAAGGCAGCTGCAGAGAAAAGGATCTCATCGGGTTGTTGCAGAGGATGTTTGGAGAGGTATTTGCATGCCAGATATATGATTTTCAGGTTAAAAAAGGTTGATGCTTCATCAGGAATTGAGGTACCGAAAGAAGGGAACTGGCCCAAACCAATGTATTGAATAACAAGTTGCGAGGACCCAAACTTTTAAAAGCATCCCCCAGAAACTGGATACCATGTTACATCTATAAATTGCACCTATGAAAAAATATGGTTAAGTTTTTGCAAAGGGATAAAGAAATGTAATAGCTAAACTAATAACAAAATACGCAATCTCTCTTTAAAGTGCGTTATTTTATCAGAGAACCAAAAAGGAAAAAAAAATCTTGCACTCATCTGTAGAAAGGATGCCAGTGTGACCACACAGCCTAATGGCTCTTACTGCAGGGTCAGGAAAACTGGATGAAAGGGTAATTAAAATATGGTTATTAACAGCATATACTAGTTCAACATAAACGAACTGGCAGAGCTTCAGTATGTCTGAATTCTTTCACCAGATGAACCGTGAGTAGCTACAGAAAAGTACGTGACAATGCCAAGCTGAATTTTAGAAGGCCTCTGGCTGAGATGCCAAGGAGAAGACTTTGGTACACCAAGATATTGGTGAGGTGAAAGGTGTGTCAATAACACGGGCCAGAACCGGAGTGATGTGATGGGACATGTGGCAAAGGCACTAAGTTTAATGGCATCGTCAGCACGGAGGGGCACTGACATCTGAGGAGGAGGCAGAGGAAGTCCATGGATTCAGCCGGCCACTAAACTCCATCCCAAACTATTAGGAAAGCAGGCACTTGACGTTACCTGCCTGGCAGCCAGGCTTTCAGACGAGTCTCTGCAAGCAAGCAGGGGCCACAAGGCTGGAGAACAGCTGAGGCTGCACATTTCAAAGACGGTGCAGGGGGAGGGAAATTAATCCAGGCACTAATTGATCTGTTAGCTTAACCTCAGGAGTATGACAGGCATTTGACTAATTTTGAAGGGAGGAATAATGAAAGACGTAGAGTTTAATAGAAAATGGTATAAAATGCAATGAGGAGGTTACCAAAAATAGATCTGACCTGACTAACTCAATGTATTTTTTGATAAAAATAGCTGAGGTTCCAGACAAGAAAATGCCGTGGATCTCGTCTATCTAGCCCCCTCTCCAGTAATTAGTGGAGGAGGGGATTACTAAGAATTAAGAGGTAAGGAGTAGGCTGAGGATGAGATGCCTACAGATTGCGCTGAAAGCCCTCTCCATTAGCAATAGTAGCCTTTACACTCAAAATGAAGGCCCAGACACCTCCATGTGGATGCTCGTCATGGGGGGGATCAGATGTGCTGCTTTGCATCTGGCTGTGTGGCTGCCCATCTCTCGTGGACTCATAGCTTGTCATGTCCCTGTCTGCAGTGTTGGGGCCTCTGCAGCCTCCCGGCCTGACCTCCTGCAGCCTTCAGCCCACGGGAGGTACTGCTTTGCAGACGGCACGTTATCGCTGGGAAAGAAAATGTCTGATGGCTAATTAAAATTTCCTAGTGATGACTAAATCCACAACAACCCTTCTTAAGTTGTTCCAATGGTTATTAATTAATCTCCTCGTTACCATGGCAGGGCTTCGGTTGCTGCCTTTTCGCCAGATGCCTGCAAAACGCAGCCTTTGCTCCGCCACCGAGGGAAAAGGTGAGCATTTACCCACCTGGCAAGCCTGCGCCGTGCTGCCAGCATTGGGGCGCTCACCCTCCGCTTCAGGGAGAAGGGCTTGCCAGGGGCTGGCAGCTGGCTGGGCTTGGCAGGCGGACACGGGGCTGAAATGAGCACTGCCAGCACCCGGGCGGAGAAATTGGGTTGGCACCAAACGGGTCAGCATCTCTCTGTGCCAGGCCAGGCGCTTCCTCTGACGTCCTCTCCCCTTCCCCTCCCGCAGGCTTCCCTGCACACACGAGCAGCAGCCACTCTGCCTTGGGATTGATTATTTCTCTCTCTCCAGCCTCATCCATTAATGACGCACGTCGATTCAAATGCTGTTGCTTTTTACTTCTCTCCGTCTCTTTTTTTTATTTTTCTATTCCCCCTATTTTTATGACGCATGAAGTCAGGATTGTCATTATTCTATATTTGCATGGATTAAGCTGCCTTCATCATCTATTAGCTTCCAAGTGATAAGAGCCCACATGCAGGCTCCCTCGTTATGTACGCTGCCTCTGCCCGCCGTTCCTGATTACTTCTGGCCCATATTCTAACTCTAGGAGCCAAACGGCTGTCTCATGCAGAAATGCCTCAAAAACTGTTTTTCTGAGATGTTCTTTTCAGAAAAGGAAATGTGTTTTCTTCCACGTTTGTCTGTCTTGGCTGCCTCTTTCTGCGTTACCAAACTGTTCAGGCTTCCTCTCAATTTTTCACGTTTTCCTTTTTGGCGCAGTAAAATAGTTATACGTGAGGTGAAACAACCTGATGTATCTGTTGATCTCCTCTTTTTATTTGCACGTCTAACATCTCAGATACTTTGGGTGGTGGTGGTTCTCAAGTCTTTTACAGTAATAATGTCCTATCTTCCCACTTAAAAATATTTCCTGTTATTTATGCAGCTTGTTGGTTTAAAATAACATTAAAAAAGAGAAAAAAAATAGACTATCCTGGAAGAGGAGTTAGGGAGATGGAGAAACCCAGGAAAACAGACAGAGGTGATTGATAGAAGAGGTTTTTCTCCCCTTCCCTTAGCTCCTGGGATGCGGTGGATTTGTCTGCATTAGAGAATGTATGTGTATGAACACGGTTGTGTACCCGGTAACCAGCAAACCTGGCAATATCCTTGAAGTCTGTAACAGCCAAGGTTCGACCGACCAAAAAAAAGCTATCTGACAACTGAAGTGAGAGGATGACCTACCAGAAATATCCTCTCAGCCGTGCAGCGGGGTTGGTGCCCATGTGTGCCTGGGGAAGGCAGGAAAGGCTGGAGCCCACCAGGGATGCCCTCAGGGTACAAGTTTCCCTGCCTCCTCACCAGTCCTGAGGTGGAGCTGCCTGGCTGGGGGTGGTGCTGCCCGGCGGGCTGGAACTCCAGCAGGGAGTTTGCAAGAACTCAGTATCGAGCAGGGGTTGCTGGTGGTTTTTTCATCAAATCCTGGTCTGCTATCGCTTCCATTTATGGGTATTCATGCAACTAAAAGATGGCTTTGAAGCTGATAATAAAACAGCTTCCCCTTTCCTTTGGTGCGCGTACAAGTCAGTAAACACAATTCCACTGAATTTTATCAGCCAGTCAATGCCATACGGACCTGGAGGAAGACAGCAAGTGCCAGGCAGCAGAAGGCCAAGGCCAGCCAGCAAAGGGGGTGAAAATATCTCCTTCATACTCTCTGAGCCTGGTGTCTGCACACAACTGTGCCTTTCTCTTCTGCCCTGCTGTGCCCTGGGCTGCCTCAGTCCCCTGGGGCAAAACTCCCCCTCCGGGAGGTCCAAGGACCACAAAACAGCACAAAGAGCCCACAGATGCGGGGTGCGACAGCTGTCGTCTGGGGGGGTTCGCTATTGATCTCATCGAGGTGTAGGGCAGGGACTTTATTTACCAAGCTGGGGGAGGGAAGGAGGAGAAAAGCATGTTCGCATGTAGAGTGAACTAACGATGCATCGTTTTGCTAGACCCGGAGCGGAGGGGAGGGGTGGCTGGAGAGAAGTTCGGGCACGGTGCCGCGTTAGCGTGAGGACGGTGTTCTGCCTGGAAGCTGTCATGTATTTTGTTTTTGGAATGAATGGATTACTCACTGAAAAAAGGGCATTTTGGGTCAAACAAAACCCTTTTCAAATTTAAACCAAAGAAGTGCAGGGTTTCTCTGCTAAAACAATCTGGAGGAAAAAAATCAGAACTAAAAAACCTCAAAGCATTGTTGGGTACTTTCAGAATTAAACGTATGACTTCTCATTTTCCAGTCACTTTTTGTTGATCAAATGTGATTAAGCCATGACTTAAAGGTTACTAAGACATAAATAAAAACCATAAAACAGCTTCTCCAACCAAAGTCTCTTTCTTTGCCCGAGAAAGAGGGAGAAGGCGGCTCAATCCCTTTCACAGCTGTACATACATACACCTGGTGACTTCAGGTGAGAGCCAAAGAGGGTATCTCTGATTTTTGGGGTGTCAGGCAGGCACAGATGCTAACCCTGCCAGCATCCTGAGCTTTACTCTCTCTGTTTGGGGTTTAGGCGCTGTACTATAGTTACCGCAGCTTTCCAACCGGGGCCGGCTCGTGCGTGTGTTGTCCGTATGGACATCCCCGCTGAGGCAGGAAGAATGTGCATCTTCCCCCAGTTCCCACAGCACTGCCTCTGTCATTCGTAAAAATATCTGTACCCCGCAGGAATAAAATCCCCTAGGAAAGGACAGATGGACCCGGGCACTCTGGGATAATGAGATCTCTGTGTCAGGGACAGCAAGATGGAAATGACTTTGGAGCATTTTCGGATCCCTACGCTGCTGACATTGCAAGACTGAGGGAGCGAAAGGGCACCAGGATTGGTGGATGGTGAGGAAATAAGGATGAAGGGAAAGTATCCAAGGTTTCAGCTGCAGAAAGCACCAGGCTGTGCAGGATATTTTTCACCGTGCTCCCTGAAAAACACTTGTCCTTTGAAGCAGCTCCTTGTGTGAGGAGTCCCTCGCAGCCCCCCTCCACCCCGTCCCAGGCCCCCATGCAGCCCTGTCCCTCCCTGCAGGCAGCTGGGGGAAAATCAGTGACTGTCACTTCTAATGCCACCTGAGAGGCAGCTAATGGAAATCTGTTTTGCATGGAGTGAGCGCTACAGGACCCAATCTCCATGTCTGGCACGCTGCAGCAATTACATATATTTTCATCTTTAAGTGTTACAAATGGCTCAGAGCATTGCTAAGAGTTTTGCCCATGCAATTCACGACACGAAGTAGCCAAGTCCCTACATTTCTGAGGGAAGGCAGCCACGCAGGATGGAAAGAACCGCTCAGGCACCAGAGAAGCGCTGCGTAGCTATCCCCGATCCTCCTGAGAGCCGGCCTCACAACACATAGAAACACTGGAAGCCCAGCCTCCAAAATAGCAGTGGGTAGCACCAAGCATCCTCCCAGCTCCCATGTTTTCCTTGTGGGCTCGTGCAGTTCACACCGATGCATGGCTGCAGCAGATGAGCCCCTGCCTGCGAAGGGAAAGGGGCCGGGAGCAAGCGAGCCCCATGGTTTGTGGCTCTGCTGCCCGTTCCGGACAAAGGCTTTGGAAATAGCTTACAGTCGCGCTGCAAAGAGGCTGGAGCCTGGACCACTAAGAAGGCGGCAAAGCAACAGAGGAAGAAGAAAGGTGATACCAGTATGGGCAGCAGACTGGGAAGGTGCTGCTCTACCAGAAGGGCAAAGCAGTGACCCGCTTCCAGGCGTGGGCTGCCATACCATGGCAAGCAGCAATCCTTTCCACAGGTGATCATGCAGGGACAGGAGGCAGGCAGGCAAGCTCTTCTCCTGGGCTGGTGTGGTTTTGGGGCACACAGCAGGTAGGGTACAAGTGAGGCCCAGGGCTGGCACCCGCCCCAGCTGGGACCAGTACAAGGGCCAGTACAAGACCTCACGCAGCCTGTGGGTCTCACCCAGGGCACAGGTCCCCGTCACTCTCCTGCTCCTTGCAGCAGTCGTCAGGTTATGGCTAAGCTGTGCCTGGCAACATCACCCTTGCCGGTGGTGCTGGCTCCCACCCTGTGTTGCTCCTCTGCTGGCAAAAAGCCTTTGGGCAGGTGCTCACATGCATTCCTCGGTGTCTGCGCCGTGGTGCTTCCTGCACAGGGAAGACATTTCCACGTCCTCCCCTTGCTGTTGGCTGTGGAACCCTCCTTGACAAGGTCTCTTCCCACCTCTCCTTCCTAAAATGCAGCCGCCAGGTGTTTCTGTAGTTCTCCCATTCCTCATTCCTTCACTTCCCTGTCCCCACCAGCCCTAGAGAAGGACACAAACTCGTCTCATTTTGAGCTGGCATTTTTTCCACATGTCTCTGCAAAACCTCCCTCTCATTTGTTTCTCCACAAGGCGGGGGTGAAAGGGAACATATCTGTGACTGGAAACACGACTTCAAATCAAAATAGTTTGCCAGATCTCCATAACAGTGCAACAGCAGAGAGCTGGCCGGACAGGCTAAAACTGGCAGGACCACATGACAGATAAGACATACACCTGACTTCAGTGTAAAAACTCTTTTAGAAGCTCCAGAAAAACAGCTGAAATGCATTTGGCATTTTTTGGGAAACACTCGTTTCTGGAGAGGAGCAAATGCCTGAAAAGCATTTGCTGAATGCAAATGCTGATTAGCATTCTGGGGTCTGAAAGTTTCCTAAAATTTAAAAAAACAGACGTCAAATAAATCCAGAATATATTAGCCAAGCTCACATCATTTTCTTGTATATTGAGTTCAGCGGGACCAAGACTTTTACCCCTTACTGTAAAACTGTCTTCTGCTTTTAGGCCTAGAAATGGGTGCCCTATGCGGGCAGGAAGGTAAAACGTCGGCAGCCTGTGATGCTGCCTCAGCTCCCGCCAGCTGAGTGCGGTCCAGGTCGCAATGCCTGGCAGGAAGGAGGGAGGGAGGGAGAGAGGCACGAGAGGGGCTGCGAGGACCTCCTCGCACCCAGCACCGTGTTTTAGTGCCGGGGATTAATGGGGGCCGTGATGAGTGGGAGCGCTTTTGCATATTGGGTATCCGCCCGGGTGAAGCGTTGCATCGGCTCTGTGCTTCTGCCGAGGACGGTGGGCAATTAGATCACGGCTTATCAGAAGTAAAAGTCAGTTTCCAGATAAGCAGAGTGTAACATGTGGATTAAAGTTGTCAGTTAATTAAAGAGGCCAGGGTTTAAGCCGCGGACAGGGCTGCATTTAGTGAAGTAATACTAAAAGAGATAGTGCCGTTCTGATGAGCCGAGAGGAGGAAAGCGTAGCGCAGGGTTTAGAGATGCTGAGTTAATTACCAAAACTAATTACAAACGCAATGTCTGAGGGCTCCAGGCCAGGCTTCAAGCCTGTGCGTTGTGGAGCAGACACTGAGGTGAGGACCTCGGATGCGGGGGCAGATCCTCCCATCCAGGCGCCGATCAGGCTTGCTGCAAGCAGTGATGGAGCAACTAACACAGGCCTGAGAACTTGGCATGGCACCTTCTCTAACCCCAGAGAAAGCGATGGCCTGGTGGATTGACAGGCCTTCCAAGCAGAGATAACACGTTTTATTTGCAACCTAATTGTCCTTTGTCTCTTTCTAATGAGCAGGAAATTTCTGCCCCCGACAGGCAGCTCTGGGGCGCAGTTGGCAGCATGCCTGGCTGGCGGGAGCACCAGACCTCCAGGGTGGGCAGCCACCACCTCCATAGAGAACAAGAAAGACGGGCAGCAATATTTTATCTGCCTGGGGCAGAAAGAAATCCTTGGGGAGCCCTGCTTTGCAGTGGATGGCAGCCTCAGTTCACACATCAGAGCCGTTCAGCATTTTGTTATAGTTTTGCATTCTTTAAATGAGAGGTCTGTGTGAGGCGCACCAAAAAAGGCAGACACCGCTTTGAAGAGCTCACATTTGAAGCCAGGATCTCCTGACTCATCCACATGCATTGTACGTAGGTGCACTTTGAATCTCGTGGCATTTCTTGCACAAAAGCAGCATCTTCCTCAGTTGCGCCCTATGCTTCCATGGGCAGGCAGTACGATTCACTTTAAAGTGAATAAATAAAAACGGATTCCTAATTCTCACTGCTCCTAGATGGCAGTGGACAATCCAAAATGAGGTTAAGTTTGTTTCCAGTTTTCTCTTACTGCAGATTTCTCACAGCAGGGCAACAGCTCAGGCAAACGACTGTGCACAGCAGTACCCTCCAGGATGAGTCACGCCAGCTCTGGCTCTGAAGGAGGTGTAACTCTGCGCTGGGAGTAAACGAAGAGGTTGTAAACTTCAGAGAGTGAGAGTGGAGGATTTAAATAAGGGTCAAGTCAGATAAAATTCACCTTTCTTTCAATTAGATCATGAAAGCCTCAAGCACCCTGCCAAGTCTCCCTCGGCTTGCTCCCCTTATTCTTCTCCAGAAGTGAGAGCTCTTCCAAGCTGCCCTACAGCCCATGGAGCAATGTATTACTTCTGAGACTGGCTGATAGGGAAAAGCCAAGGCGGAATAACTAATGTCAAATATTGTCTATTTTGAGCTAAGTATCAAAGAATAATTTAAGTTGGAAGGGACTTCTGGAGGTCACCTGGTTCCACCCCCAGCTCAGAGCAGGGCCAGCTTCACAGTTAGACCAGGTTGCTCAGGGCCTTGTGCTCTTCATTTGTGACTTTCTCCAAGGATAGAGGTCTCCCAGCCCTTTTGGACAGCCTCTTCCAGTGTCGAACCACTCTCACGTAAAGCTAAGTGGAGTTTTCCCTCTTGCACCTTTTGCCTGTTGTCCCCCACTGCTGTGGACCTTCAGAAAGGGCCCAGCTCATCTTCTGCACGAGTCCATACCAGGGTGGCTCGTTGCCACAAGGCTCCGCAAATCATCTCCTGCAAAGCTGTTTTTCTCCCCATCTGTGGATTCCATTTTTCTCCCTGCTGTGTGGGACTCATCCATCCTGCCTGCAGGATGTTGTACTTTGCTTCAGGGAGCCTCACGATGGTCCTGGCAGCCCCTGTCCACAGCCTGCACAGGTGGCTCTGAGAAGCAGCCCCTGTCCTCCAGTGTCCCCACTGCCCCCCGGCTGTGTATCGGCCCCATGCCTGTCGAAGTGCCTCCTGCCCCGCTGCCCAGGTGGGCGATGAGGACAAGGACCAGTACCGGGTCCCATATTGACCCCGGCCTCTAGCTTATTCCCAAGAAGACATGACACCCGGAGGACATCAAGGCCCTCCCGGCATTGGTTGTGCCAGCGCAACCCTTCCTGCACTCGCGTGGGGCTCTGCAGAGCACCTCTCCTCCTGGGTATCTTTCCAGCCAGGGCTGCACAGCAGAGCCGTTAGCAGGATCCGGCTCGCGTTTCTCATGCACTGGCACTGCGAAGATCTCAGTGCCCGTTACGAGCGTTGCAGCGAGACTGATCTGAGGGTGAAAGCTTCAAGAGATTTCCCATCTAGAGCTTCAGGCTGAAATACCACCAAGACAGAAAATTAATTCTGTGCCTCCAGAGAGATTTTAAAGGTATCGCCAAGGCTGAAGACTAAACCCAGAAACTCCGGTCTTATATCAAATGTATGACAGAAATGTGGTACTTAGCTTCATCTGTCTGAAAAAAAACCCAAAATCTTATTGATGGAGTAGGAAATGGATACTCAACTTTTCCAACTCTACATCCCTGTCATTTAATTTTCTTTTTCAGTTTCCTTTACTGTACATTTCAGTAGAGCTCTATTGCAAACTGGGACCAGTAACTGTCTACAAGGGGATTCAAAGGCTAACCTGGGGAACAGAGCAGTAGCAGTGTATTGTAATACTGTGGAAAGATTATAGATTTATGAGGCCCTCTTGAAATATTAATCAATCGGGACAATCTCTCTCCCTCACTCAGGTAGACGTCATAATTTTCATTTTAAAAAAAGAGGAAGCCTTAGCTTCCTAAAACATAGAACTTCTCAAAAATTATTCACCAAGACAAGGGAAGATCTGGCAAAGCTGGGAAGGGAGTTTGGTCCTCAGCTCCCAGGCATTGCCTGGACCGGTCAGGATTGCCCACCTCCTCACAGGGCAGAAAATGGCAGCATAAGTGACTGTGAACACAGAGGAAAGGCCTGAGAAAACTTCTCCTGTGGTGGTTAGCAGAGGTTTTTCTCCTTTTTTATTTGCTGTATGCGCTCATTCTTAAATGGACTGTGTTCATTAATATTGTGCAATGACAGAGTTAGAAAAACTGTAAGATGAAGCAGGAGAAGGAACGGCTGGTATTTACAGAGATTTCAAACTGCCAGGGAGACCACTAAACAACCTAAAGAAGAAACACTGCACATAAAAAAAAGGTAAGAGATTACCATGAATGGCTATGGGGGGAGTACAAAATGGATAATTATTTTTAAAGTCTGGTTATTACAATGAAGAAGAGGGAAAGGGAAAAGATTGAGGTCAAACTGTATTTGCTTTTCCAGTCACATACGAAAAATGAAAAATTTCATTTGGAGTTGCTGCAAAATGCTTCACTGCATCCAAAATAGGACATTTCATTTGTTGAGTGATGAATGTCACCCTTTTTAACCCTTTAAATGGTGGCCTACATATTTTTGCGCAAAAATAAACGCATGGAAAATTCTTCAAACCATATTTTCCAACGTCTTTATTATATTCTGCCCCAAAAGCAATTCTCAGCTCTACTTAACAAAGGCCTGGGGAGGGGGGTGAAGACATAATCTTGTGGATATTTGACACAACCAGTTTTTAACACCCTGCATGAAGTGGCCAAAACCCAAGCTGCTGAAGGAAGAGAGAACGTAGTAGGTCATGCTTCAACAGCCATGAAGTCACGGGGCTCTTTTCCAAGCATGCACTGTGCTCTAGCAGGTCCCTGGAGCATGCACCGAGAAACTTTATGTGAACTTAATAATATTGAAGTGATTTAGTCACAGACAGAGTAAGGAGAGGAAATGCCTCTCCCACTGTCCGCTTTCAGTACGGTTGAGCATGCCAGACACTCCTTCCAGTCCAAGTTTTATCTTGACAGATGTCTAAAATATGCAAGAGCTAAACTTAGCCTTCCCCATGCGGTATGGTAATTTATGGGAGTTCAGGTTTATTGGATTAGTATGCAGCAACAAATAATGCAGTGAAACAGCAAATACCTTGGGGCCGGGGGCCTCAGGGACAGAGGCGGTTAAAATATGTAAGGCATGAGAAAATAAACTGCTTTTATTCTTGTTTTCTGTTGCAAAGGGGAAAAAAATAGCAAGTAGAAATTGTGGATATCATTGATACGTTGACCGGATTAACAAAGGGGAACCAGCCATGTCGCTGGCTCTTGGGCAATCGAGCTGTCCCTGCGGAAAGGTAGATGGAAGGACGGGATTTGTGTGTGCTCATCTTCAGGCCCATCTCCTGCCTCTGGAGATGCTGGTACAGGAGAGTCCCCTGTCTGTGACTTGGCGGGGAGTCTGGAAGGGATGTCTTCAATTTTGCCATAACCCTTCCCCTCCTCACCCAGAGGATACAGGCTCTGTGTACTACTCTGTGTACTGCTTTCTGAGAGTCGCATATTTTGTTATTATAGTTGGGTAAACTGTTGCAGTCCCTAAAAACAGTCAATAACAGATGGGGGCGGAAAAACAAAACATGGAGAGAAACTATAGTGGAATGTTGTCAAAAAACAACAGACAGAAAGTGCAAAGGCGTCCCCAACCTGCCACAGCGTGGGAGAGACCTCCTGGCACCAAACCCGCCTCCAGCATCCTCGCCATCCCTGTGTACCTCTCTCTGCTCAGTGGCCAGCTGGCCCCCGTGATCTTCCTCTAGCGAGAGGCTGAGCCTAAAGCATGGGGTGACTCCCCGGGCTGATGTGATTACCCACGAGGGGTAGAGGAGGAGCGTGCAAGGCATGTGAGGGGATTATGTCACCAGTCTCTGAAGAGCAAAGGCACCGGCAGACATATTACTGCTGTTATGGGGTAGGAAGTATCCAGTATTCGCATTTCCATCTTGGCCGTGGCTACCGTCCAACATAACATAATGGGCTCCTCTGGTTTAGTTTCCAGATCATAATTTAGACTAATAAATGAAGAAAAATGAAAACACATTAGCAAAAATGGATGCAGAATGAAAATCCTGAAAAATAGCTTTGTTGGGATAAATCGAATCCAGGAGTCCCTCTTTGATACCACCCTGCAGTGTGATGGGGAAGAAGTGATTTAGCAGTGCCTGCAGACATGTTTGCTTCAAACACTTCTATGCATTGGTAGCCGCTCATTTGTGAGACGGGCATGTTAACCAAAATGCAACCAAAATGCCAGGACTCACTGCTCTTTCCCTCCAAGGAGTGGAAAAGTGACTGGATGCCTGGAACCAAGCACAGCTATTCTAGTTTCACTAGGGCCCCCTCTTTTTTCCCAGGTCTTTGGCCTCATGAACTTGGATTAAGTGTCCTAACATCTCTCATGTTTTCCTGGTGTGCTTCAGCATGACCATCAGATTCAGCTGGCGTCGGGCACAGGATGGAAAGCAAGGGGGCGCAGGGAACCTGCCCCAAGAAGCCAGGATCTCTAGTCATAGCAACAAAAGAAGGACCCGTGAAGGAAAATAAATGTTTAGGTCAGAAACTACAGTTTTACCCCAAAGCATGCTCTGGTGGGGTGCGGGCTGACAGGCGGCATGCATGGCCAGGCAGCTCCAGGTGCTTGCACCCTGCCCATTCAGAGAGGCACTGTCCCCCACATCGGGGGCTTGGTTTCCCTTTGCATATGCCTCTCTGTGCAGCCCCAGCCACACAAGGGCTGAGATTCACCTGGGACTTACTTCCTCCGGCCCTCCCAAGCATGCAGAGAGAGCCTGGATCACCCCATGCCCCATCCAGGGTTCTTGCCTGCTTCTGACCATGCTGTTTTGTAAACACAAACTCCAGCAGCTGATTTTCCACTGCTGTTCAAACCAGTGGAGCCTTGGCAGGAAAGAAGGCGCTGGTGGTCAATCTATCCAGAAATATCCTGGCACTCCACACTTGCTGGTATGGTTAAAACAGTGGCTCCTGCTCCTTCAGAGTTACACCAGTGTAAAAATGCTTCCAGCAAACACTGCTTATTTCTGCTTGGGAAAGAATAACCTACCAGCAGGTAGCAACTCTCTTTACGCCTGTGGTATTTGGGTTCTCACTGAGACGGTGCCCTCTGCAGAAAGCCCACCTGAACCTGAGGGTAGTGCAGGGCAGCTCCTAACACCAGCAGCAGATAAAAGCGGAGGCTCCGTTGACCATTCCCTCTGAAACCATTTTAGCTCACAGGCTTCAAAGGCTAATGATAACTGTGGCTAGCTGCACAGTGAGCTTGTTAAGGAAAGTCTGCTAGTGATTCACAGACCTTTGCTTACCCCCGGCACCCCCTGAAGTCACTTGTCCTTCTGCGGTGACGGTGGCACCACGCGCCTCCTCTCACAGAGCTGGGGGGCGAGAGGGCTGCGGGCAGCCTCTGAGCATCACCGTGGATGAGCAAAGTGATGAAGCTTTTGATAACACTTGGGTTGTGGGTAAGTGCAGGCAAGTGGTGGGTTTGAGAAAGGTGGGGAGCAGCTCCAAAAGGCAAGGGTGGTCCTGCTGCAGAGGATGGGTAGTTGTCAGGGCAGTGAGGTACCAGCTCATGCAAACCCGTGCCACCATCCCCCCTAACTCCAGCATGCAAAACCTCTGCGGGAAGTTCCCGCCACACAGGGAGGGCTCACCTCTGCTGTTTGTCACTATGAACTGAGAAAACACGCTCATCCCGTATGGGACGGTGCATAAAAGTGACGGTACCTGCAGAACTGCCACCTCTCTGTCAAGGGAGGCTGCTCTCTCGCCTGCCTGGCTCGGGGCAGCCACGTCACCTTCCCACCAGCCCAAGGACAGCACGGAGGAGGATGCGCTCCCAGGCCGGCAGACTTTTCCCTACAGAGTTAACCAGGATTTATAAAGTTCCCGATAGACAAATTGCTTTAGGAGGCTGGGTGCGGTAATTGGTTGTCGGTGACTAATCGCAGCCTGATTACAGAGTAGCGGTTGCACAGGTATGAATCAGAACCAGTAATTGTCAGCCCGCCGCCTGAAACCACCCCCAAAACAGGGGCTTTTTCTTTTCCGGTTTAATAAAGTTGAGCCATTGTGTACCAGTGACAGTTCGCTCCTTACACTTGTCGAAAGAAAATATAATTACGGTGCATTCAGGGGAAGGAGAAAAGGATCAATATACAGAAAAAGAAATAATTACATACAAATGCACAACCTCTGCGAAGAGAGACATTTAGGAAATTTCAGGGAGGAGGGGAAGAACAGGCCATTTCAGTTTCATAAATCTGTCTGATATCAACATTTACAAATGCGTTTCTATCATGGAGCAAAACTGTCTCCAGATGAAGCACCTTAAAAGAAGATGCCTTTCCCCCTGATCCGGGGCTCCACAAGGCAGCACAAAGCCACTGCGGGCTTCAGAGCATCTTCCTCTCCTCCTTCGCAGGGCAGTTTCATTGCCCCTTCCTTATTCTCACACTGTGCCGGAAGGGCTGAGGGTGCCAACCCAACCTTTCCCCGAAAGCATTTATCCAGTTTCCAAAGCTGAGCTTACAAACCGTGGGATCTCGCTTCCCGCTGGGGCTCTCAGGCAGGGGAAGAGCTGCCCCCTGCAAGGACCCCGCAGAGCGGCTCAGCGACCACCCAGTACCTGTCCAGGGAAACCAAACCCACCACCAGCTGTGGCAGGCGCCGTGGGCAAAGCTCAATGCCTGCCTGCCTGGGGAGGGGGGCCCAGAGGGAAGGAGGGAGCAGCCCTCCAGAGAGCAAGAGCCACCCTCCACCCTGCCAGCTCCTGCCTCCCCTTTGGGAGCTGGGGACTCTGGCACAGGAGACAAATGGGAGAGGTCATGGCTTGGCCTTTTGGGGGATGTTTTCCCCCCAAAAGCGAGGGAGGAGTAGTCATCGTTGTCTAATTTCCCATGTAGACACAGAGGAAGAGATGTTTCAAAGAGGTCTGAAATGCACCCCATGAGTAGGACGAGCTGGATATTTGAGTGCTAAACTGGACTTCTTTCAGAACTTCTGCAAATGCACAGAGACGAGATAGCCAGTGGAGACTTTTACTGTAACATGCATTTTAGGAACACTTCCCCATTCGGACATTAACTACAAATGCTAAAATGAGCAT
The DNA here is from genome assembly GCF_000699145.1 of Aptenodytes forsteri. Lineage (NCBI taxonomy): Eukaryota > Metazoa > Chordata > Aves > Sphenisciformes > Spheniscidae > Aptenodytes > Aptenodytes forsteri. The sequence continues at coordinate 12,892,016 of NW_008795695.1, forward strand.
GTTAGCTCCCTGCTTTATTTTTTTAAATCACACAAACTGTTCTCCACTTGGAAGAAATAAAGCCCTTTGTGTATCCTCATTTGCAGATCTTTGTGCTTGCCATCCTGGAATTACCATCCAGGAGCTCTGCAATAGCTAATGAAATTTTAATCCCCCAGTACTCAGCATATATGTACATAATGAATGTTTGCACATATGTGCGACTCTGTCACCTGAAAGCAGCTATAGTTGCCTCCTATACGCATGCATACGTGTTAGTCAGTGCTATGACTTATTGCTTTGGGCCATTATAGGATGTCTGTACTCCAGGTCCAAGTCGTGTGACTCGTTAATTGACAGGCTCAGGGATCAAACAAGTCGGTGCTTTGTCACGCAGCCTCATGTGCTGTCAGTAACAAGTGCTTAGTAATGCAGTGCTAATATTCCCACCAAAATCCATATGCAGTTCCTCTGTCTCTCTCGGAGGGACTAGCTTCATAGCTGCCATTTCAATACTTCCCCTGCAGACAAGCAAGAGGAGAACTTTATAGCTGAGTTTAAACCAGTAGGTTTTTTTTTCATGGAAGTTCTTGTTTTCTACAAGCTGGTTCCTTCTTTCTATACACAGGGCCTTGATAACATTTTATTCATGTGCGGATACTTAAAACTTGGGCTTTAAAACTACATTTGGTATCTTAAAATAAGTAATCTGTTTTTCGTAATACCTCAGTCCTGGGGAAATTCTGTTGAAGCTGTAGGATGTTTCTCGAAAATTCAGGTCATTTATTAGACAATGGAGCTAATGAAGGCTGGCTTCCTATGAATTTTGTTATATAGTCTCACACCTCCTCCCAAAATAATCACAGTTCATCCTTAGCCCTATCCCCCACCTAAATCTCTGTCCTTACCACAGCGTACCTAGTGAAAGGCAGGTGTGTTGTTTCTGAGCAATGTGTGCATGGACTGATCAGTGAGATTTGGGTGCCAAACGGCACATACACCAGCATTGCCACCTTTGCTTCACACTGCCCGTGGCCCCACTTTGAGGACCTCTCTTGTCCACACAGCTGCAGACCTTCCTAAAGCACATAGGAGCTTCTTCCCTTTGAGATACCCTGCACTTCTGCCAGGCTTGATTGAACTTGGTCGCTGAGTTAAAGAGGGGATGGAGACAGCCTGGTCAGTATAACCCTTTTTTTCTTTGGAAACTAGTCAAAAAACCTGGGACTCGTTGATGTAAGCTGGGCTCAGCTGCAGCCGTGCAAGAGCACAGAGAAACACCGGAGCCAGCTGTCACCCACCAGCTGGAATATGACAGGAGATGTCACCTAGTCCCCTTGGTAGCCCAAGAAGGTTACAGGCTTGTTTTTAAAAATTAACATCCAAGCAGGCAAATGTGAACACACTGTTAACGATGGCGGAAGTTCTTCTAGCAAACTCCCTGCTGAAACAAGGTGAGCAATAAGCCCAGGCAAACTGCAGAAACCTCTGCTTCTTCACCGACACAGAGTTTATTCTCTCCTGAAGGTCTCATGCCATTTAGTGCAGCGTGTGTTTCTCCTGGTCCATCCCCTCTCCCTTGTAGGGCAGTTAGTGATGTGAGTAGAAATCAGAGATCAATGGATATCACCTCATTTTTTCACGTCTGAAAACGAATCTGAAGCAAAGCTTCATGGAGCAGTTCCCTGCCCTTATCAATCTACAGGAGCTTCAAAATATGGGACAGTGCACACAGTCACACAGGCACCGTGAGCGGGGAACTTAAGCCTCGCTTTTTCAGAAGATGTAGAATTGCAGCCTGAAAGAGGTGTGCAACTCTGAAAATGTCCTTAAAACAATAACTTCCAAATCAGGCAGCAATAATAGGTTTTCCCACTCTGGGGCCTCTGAGGAGTTATTAAATACAATTTTCCAGACTCATTCAAATGTCAACTCATTACAGCCTGTGCAAATAGGAAGGCAGACCGTGGGATTTGTGTTTTTGTTATAACTATTTTTATATTAAATCTATAAAATGTATAAAGGAGCATTAAACCCTGTTATTCTTTCTTTTTTTTTTTTTCTTTCCCCATAGCTGACCAACCTCTTTTTGAAAAGGATCCTCTTTTTGAAAAGGATCATTCAAAAGCGGCCAGATAATAAAGGCTGGATGAGGACATTCCAATCCCTCCTTATCCACTTAAAAACACAATATTTCAAAGGCAATTCTGGAGTGCTTCTTTTGGCAGCTACAAGAGGAGACACAGTAGAAACCTTTCAGTGGGTCAGCCTGATGGATGGCCTCTTACATCAATAAGCCAGCTGTCCCCATTAGGAGTGGGAATCATCTGAGCAGTCCGAGGAGACTTTAAAGGAACATTTATCCTATAAAGGAAAAAAGGTATCTTGCACTTGTATGGCTCTTTGCAGCAGCAGATCTCAAAAGGTCTGCAGAGAGGGGGTCAGTTTTATTATTAGGCATGGAAAAGTGGAGACCCCCCCAGCCCAGAAGGGCTTGCTGAAAGTTCTCCTGTGGTCTGAGCAGCAGAGCTGGGACTAAGGCACTCAAATTCCAGTTTGGCGCTAGCCCTGTTTCATCACCATCATCCTCCTGCTTGAGCCTCCTCATCCTCCTCCTGCCCATTCCCTGTGGAGTCACGGTACCTAAACTAAAGACACGAACACACTTGCATTTATTTCTCCCTCTTCCACAGCCACTTTTTTCCAAGCATTTTTGAGTGGTGGTTCTGCAGGCTGGCAGCAAATGTCCTTTTGATGAGTTTGTTGGACTGCCAGGGCTGTGAAGACCTCTCTAGCATCCCCAGCTCTCCCTCCCTGTCCTTTCACTTCATGCACCAGTCCCCACTGAGACGTCCAAGTGTGCACCACCTCCACCACAGGAGCTACTGCGGGCTTTGCTCTCCCAGATACTCTAGGGCTACCTCCACTTCTACATACACCACGCACCAAACCACCGCAAGGGCTCATGCAGTCTCACCGCCTTTATCAAAATTCCAGGCAGCAGCCAGGCAAAGCCCAACATCAGTCTGTTTTGGGGGCAAAAGGGTGTTTTGTTTTATTTGTAAGGTTTTGCCAGTCTTCATCTCCTTGAAAACAGATGAGCAGATCTTGTGTAGAATGGCAAAAACTGAGTTTGCTGCTAAGGGAGAGCAAGAAACCAATCTTATTTCAGCTGAAAAGTAAATTACCGACGAAGTCCTAAGCCACCAAAAATGGCTTTGACTGGAAACAAATGTCTAAGTTCTTGAAAGTCCAAAGGACTTGCAGGAGTCCCTGGGGCTTTGAATTCCTCAATTTCTCAGAAGTCCTGGGTTTTTAAAAGAAGTACAGTAGCAGATAAACAGGATTAGGGACTTTTAAGAGCAGATTTATAAACCTTGCCAGGGCTGCCCAGGCTGTGCCCACTAGATGGTTCCTAGAAAATTAGTCTCCCTTAAGATTTCCTGGCTGGGTACAGACTTAAAATTTAATTTTCTTTAATAACAGTCCCACGGAGTAATTGTTTGTGCATGCAAGGACATGCTGTGATGGATGTGGTTATTTGGCTCATTTAATTGTCTTTGAGCCAGGGATCTGGCAAGAGGACCTGCTGTGTCAAGCGGTGTCTAATCTCCCATAAAACCTAACACTTCTGGCACAAACACTCAAGCTCACAAGTTTTAAGCACCCTTCCTCGCCAGTTACACAAGCGGCGTGTGATCTTCCACGTGCTTGCAAAAAAAGCCTGTGAGTTGTCTGACCAGCTCTGTCCTACCGACACCTGCCCTGCCATCCCACGTGGACCTGGAGCAATGCTGCCAACTCGGCAACGCAAGCAGGGGGCTCCTCACATCTGGTGGCTTTCTCCAGACTCCCCTTGCTGTTTATTTTAAGTGTGGATCTCAACTTTCACTGCTTAAAACAAAAGGGTTGGGAGGGTTTTCTGATGGCAGAGAAAAGCTTGAAAATACTGATGCTGTAACATCTGAAGGCAAATAAAATGAACTCAGAAATACGCACTGTCAAAAGTTCATAACTTGTAAGTGACTGTCATGATTCTGGGGGACAGACTGGTGCTTAAAAGCCCTTTAAGAGTGTTGAAGACTATGTGCCCAAATAATGCATCGCTTGACTGTGCTGCTGTCTCTTAGGGCTGTGACTGACCACGCGGATACAGTCTAGTGCCTATCTTTGTGCTATCACCTCTTCTGTTCATGGTCTTAACAAGAGCTCTGTGAAAAGAGGGAGTTTCACCATCTCTAAAGCATGCAGCAAAAAAGCTAAAAGACACGGTTTCAAGACCAGTTTGAGCCAATTTAAGTCTGAAATGCTGCAGAAAAACACGGCCTTGCCTTCGGGCACCTGATCTCATTGAAAACCAATGTTTTCTGGGGAAATGAGGACTGGTTTTCCAAAACAGGTTGCTGGACTGGTTTTCTGCCTAGGCTCGCCAAAGGCTGGGTGAGTGCTATTGCTGGCATGAGGGAGAGGAAAGGAGCATGTGGCTGGGAAGGTGGACAGAGCTGCTCCTGTTTCCAGCAGCGGGGACTGTGATGCTGCAGGGATTGCCAGCCGGCCTCAATGGCTGGTTGCAATCACAGGCAGAGAAGCTGGCTTTGGTCTCCAGACCCCAAGAATAGCCCCCAAACAATAGACCATCACTCCCCTCTCCCCAGGAGAGAAGCACAGGTCAGGGGGAAAAGCAGCCTTCGTGCCTTCTCTCCTGATTTCTCCAGGCTCCCAAGCTTGAGAGAAATTTCTCCAAGCTTTCTAAGTCATTAGAAATAAATAAATGAATGAATGAATATCTGGAGGCTCTTCTGTTCCAGCTACGTAATCAACAAAATGCTATATCCTTCCCCGCTGATGAGCATTTAAATGTTCTGTCCCCTAGCTGCAGCCTGCTAATAGGGATCATGAGGCCTGGCTGTGCTGCCAAGAAGAAAGCTCCAGCACTGCTTTTTCCAAATCTCCATAGGCGCCTGATTTGTGTGCAAATGCTTTCTGGATTGTTTTTTAATGCTCTGTTTGTTAGGTTTTTCACTTCCAGATAATAATCCTATGGACCGGATGGCCACATGTTGGCCATTAAAGGCAGGAGGGTCATCAGCAGGAGATCTGGATGCTCTTCCACTGCCCCCTACCAAATTGGGTTGGGAGGGAGCTAACCAGCCTGCGCAATCTAGCTTCGTGGGTTAGCTCTTTTCTGGTTTTCATTTGTAAGCCAGAATGAATTAGCATATTTCTCTCTTCTTTTACGTGGTGGGTGCTAATTATTTTATTAGTTGCAAGAACAAACCAAATTTGTGATTATTAATGTCGGTAGAAATCTCAGTGTGCTCACAGACATACTTGGGAGGTTTTGTGCTATTTTTTAAGATACGAAACAAGTGACTACAGCAGCAATTACAACTATTATTTTAATCTTTCACACAGCTGGAGAGTTCAGTGTCCACGGCTGTGGTCTCATTCTCCTCTTTCCTTCCCCAAAGTTCTTCCAGTTCAGTACATTTCAGTGGGAGTCAGGACAATGAGTTCGTGTCCCTCCAAAGGTTAAGATGTCCAGTGTTGCTTTTACGTACACAGTATTGTTACTCTGATTTCACAATCAGTCAGACACAAAAATGTTAGGTAGCTTGCCAGGGGAAGAAAGGGGAGAGAAAGGAGGATAAGAAACCCAGATAGTTTAAAAAATTTAAACCAAGAAATATGGGAAACGAAGGAAAATATATCACTAAGTGTATTCAAAAGAGCAGGGAATGGCCAGTTATTAAATGTTACCTGTCGTTCTCATATATGAGTCATATCTAAGCTCTGTCCTCATCTGTAAATGGAGGCAAAAGATAAGATCTTAAATTCATACAAATCCTTTTTACATAGTCAGGACCTGACTCATCCTGGTGAAGTTTAGCCAGTGGGCAGAGATGCCCAGTTTACAAGTCCAAAGGGTGAAGGTTTCTGGTACCGCTGAAGCCATGGCAGTGACTCGCTGAAGCGGGAAGGATGGGCCAGCTCCATCTGTGTCCTGTCCCACCGCCCTCACCCGTCTCACCCCAGATCATGCCAATGGCTTCAAATGAACCCAGAGGAGAAAAGAAGACCCATTTGCAGCTGGTTTCATGAGCTGAATGGGTTCTCCAAGGGGTCAAGCCAGTGCCAGAGCCGATGCAAGAGGAGGAGTCAGGAGAGGGCAGCTGTGGGCAGGGGATGGTGCCGGCAAGGGTGCTGCCCCTCGATCATCAAGCTGATGCATCGGTTGGGCTGCATCACCCACCCTTGCTCTAGTGTCAGCAGTGGAGGAGGACACAGACGCCCCCAGAGGGCATTTCAGCCCACCTCTGTTCCCTCCTGTGAGCGCCTAGTTTCTCCACCGCTGCTAGGGCAGACCAAGTCACCTCCAGCACTAGCTCTAGCACTTCAGTGGAGGGCTTGAAGAGAGCCTGGCTGAAGTCAGACCTCAGCCTGTTCACAGCAAGAGTGCCCTGTTGCAGTACAACTTCAACTGATAGCAGGCACACTTCAGTAATCTTAAAATCAACCACTTCTTCCACGAGAGATTTGCAGTGCAATTAGGCACAAACAAACCATCAGAAGCGGACGTGGGCAATTCAGTGAGACTACCCTTGTACGCACTCTTGAATCAGTTACCTTGTGTCTGTATCAAAGACATCGATACAGTGGTCCTCAAGTGGAGGAAGGTTGCAGCGACTCCTCAACTGTGTGTCCTAAGCTGACATACAGCCTGTGTGCCTGGATGAGACTGAAGGATCTCCCATGAGTTATGCCTGTGCTGGGAGAGAGAATGTGCTGCATGCAGGTTTGTCTTTGGCGCAATGACATGTCAAATGTGGCAACACAATCACTCTGCTTAGGAGCTGGCCCCTCTTAATACTAAATCTTGGTTCACAATCTCCGTGAAGTTGTTTCGGGTCCCTCTAACTGAAGCCTGATGCAGGCATTAAGTGCTTCACGTACATTAGAGATGCCTGTGTGAACATGTCTGGATTACACAGAAACAACTAATGCTAAGAGCCACCCAGTTTCAGATTCCCAGACTTCCCTACTCATAACTCCAGAGAAAAATGAAGGAAGAAGAAGAGGTACAGAAAGAGAAGCAGGACTCCTCATTAGCAGCATGAAGACTTGCTTTCACAATGATTTTATCAAAGGGCAGAAACCACAGTGTAGTCATTGGGTGGCTGCGAGTTAAGACAATATTGGGCTCAACTTTCAGCTAATTAAGTTTTTTGAAAACCACAACTGCAGGAAGGCAGACACTTGTTAAATAGACTGCATTTTTCTTTGCTCATGTATTTTTGATACCTGTCATCTCCATTTCCACTAGACACTTTCATACCTTTTCTTTTCCATTTCTCAGCATATGGACCATCCAGATACACAACACAGTTATCACCAGCAAAAAGCCCACACCAAGCAGGGTACAATGACCATTAGGCCCTTTGTAAATAATTCAAGGTTTTTCTGCAGGAATGCTATCCTGTTATTTGTATGTGGAACGTATTTTTCAAAGACAGTGAATATCTGCTGCTGCTGACCGCTCCCGCTGTGCTGAGGAAGGTACACGGCACCTTGCACACAAACACCCAGCTGTCATGGAGGAAAGCTGGGCTCAGTGCAGAGCAGCCCCCAGGGACTGGCCAGCACAGGTTTTCCTGACCGGCAGCCCGGCATCTCTTCAGTCTCCATGTGCTGCCTCCCAGGACACCCAGGACACATGGGTGCTTGCCGTGCGGGTGCATCGAGCCCCCCTGCTTGTGAAGTGAATCTGCTGCAAGGTCTGCCAGTGTCCAGCCAGCAAAGCTTAGCTTGGCACTAAGGTCCAAGCAGTCCCTTCCCTTTTTGGCAGAGCACGGTGAAACTCTTGGCTTGTAGCCTGAAGGCCTGGCCTGGCCCAGCTTAGGACCACAAGCTCAGAGCACCTTCTAAGTGGCTGTGCTCTCCACGGGGCGCCCATGCTGGGCAGGTAAAAGGAAGTACAGGTCGGGGCACTTCCAGCACCACCGAAACACACGTGCAGCTCTGCACCACCCCGAGCAGACAGCTCCTGAAAGCAGAACTAAATGCAACCACCACATGAATATTTAAGTGAGCAGGCTCTTGCTACCTGAGCTGGGGGTCTGGTCTAGTGCTTGGGTGGAAAGCCACGTGCATTTAACCCCGTGACTCTTGCGTGGTGTCTTTTGAGGCCTTTGTTCATCATGTACAATTCAAGGAGCTCTGTGTCTCAGCGGCAGCAGCAGACCAGATCTCAAGGGGCCGCTGCCTCGCAAGGTCTATTAACATACTGCAAAACCCTTTTGCCGCAGCTGGTGTGGTTGAGATGTGTCTAACATCTGATGCCAGTAGCTGTTCAGCGGAGTTTCAGAAGATGCGTTTCCTCTCCCTAACAGGAAAAAGAAAAGGGTTTCTGTTAGATGTGCCGAGAAAAGCCTTCCCTGACCAGCTGCACCTTGCAGAGCTCTGTTTGGTACACATAATTATCTGCTTTGTAATGCATATTTACTGCAAATGTGATGGTGTGCTCTGTTTATAAAATACCTGCAGAAGGCCGCACCCGAGCACACCTGCGTGTGGCCGCGCCAGGCGCCTACTAGGAGGTGACTGCCGTGCAGGCTGTCCCACGGCTCCTCCGGGCCCGTGACTTGTTTTGGCAGTGATAAGCTGTCCCTCCATTATCGCTGCTGTTTCACAGGCGCCAAAAGATAACAGCGGATGCTCCCGTGCTGGCGAGGAGCTGCAGCAGAGCAGCTTTGCATAATGATGGCAGAAGGTGCACATACAGAAAGGATAATTGGTGACGGTGAGCATAGTCAACACAACCAAAGCACATGACACCCCAAAGCTCGCCGTGAATGTGATAGGGACGGACGTGATGGTATCTGGCTCCGTGGCATCCTAGCTTTCACCGGGTACTGCTTACATCCAGCACAAGATATAACACATATTCATCTGTATGCAAAACTGAGGCTGGGTTTAGGAGAAACAAAGGAGGCAGCTGTGGAGCACGGCAGGCTATGAAAGTGGTAAAAACCCAGATGGTGAGGGGAGAGGGGTCTCGTGTGCACTGGGCACCAGTAAGCAGTGCTGGCAGGGATGGAGAGGTAGGTGGATTTTGCCTGCCCTTCCAAGAAGCGGTAGGTGCCCTGCACAACATACCCCCTACACAGCATGGGGGCAGGACAGCGAGGGCACATGTGTTTTTTTTAACCTGGGTTTGAACTCTTCCTGTGCAAACCACGTTGCCGTCATGGCTTCAGTAAGAGCAACTTGCCAAGCCAAACCCTCTTCTGTAACTCAGTTCACCTGCACCCTTTTCCTGCATAGCCAGCTGAGGCAAAGAAAGGGTTAAATTACCAGGAGGCTTCTGACATGGAAAACATCTATCTCTTTGCAAGTGGAGTGGGAGGGGGTTTTCCAGGGTGAGAGGATCTGCGAGGGGCCCTGCGGAGCAGGACTCGGGGTTCAGCAGGGGCTCAGAGCACAAGCCACAGGGTGCCTGGGCCTGTCCCCTACAGATGACCCTGTTGCTCACATCCAGACCAAGTTTTGGGATCTTTAGATGTAGGATTCGGGTTCAATCCCATCTCCGGTTCAGCCACATGTGCCCCGTTGCACAGACATGGTGGTGAGATGAAGGTCTGGAGCACATGCCGCTCCTAGAGCATGTGGCCTTAATTTCCTGACACAGGGGTCGCTCGTGGGGGCTTTTGTACAGGGGTCCTGCCTCTGGCACTAAGACAAATGATGCTGTGTGTTTTACCAACCCCGACAGACAAAGCAGATGGATTTAAGTGTTTCCAAGGTAAAAGTTGGGTAACATTGACCTCTAGAAAATGCCCTTCTGATACATAACTGCCTTGCTGCTCGGCTCTTTGCAATGCGGGTGCAGTACTTAGGCACGGTCCATGACTCTGGATACTCTCCAGCCTAGCAGAGGCAGCGATGGGTCAAAGTGTTTGCCAAGCCCCTGCGACACGCTCCGCTTTATCTGCTCCGTACGGTACTTTCTTTACGAAAAGGTACATGAGGCCAAGACATTTTTCATGCTCCGCTTGGCAGATAGCAATGATCGGGCCAGATGAGCGAAACTATTTGCATGCAGTTGAGGTAGACTAGATAAGGCTTGTGCAAATAAAGCTGCCAGCCTCTTCGCAAGGCTCTCTCAGCGTAGCCCAGTTCAAACCCGATGCAATAGACCCTGCGGACTCATGGTATATTCACAGTGTGTTGTATGAGCTTGATACGTGTGATTTGTATCTTTACGAGTTTGTTAGCAATTGTATTCCTGCCTAGATGGGTGAGATAAAGGAGCACTTCATGCCAAAACTCCGGGTGGCAAAGGGTAATTAATGCACATCTTCAGTGCCAAAACACCACCGGCAGCAGTCGTTGGGAAACTGTGGGCCCCCGTCCCAAAAAATGGGCAGAGTCCCATCTCACTCAGTTAAAGTCCCTATCAGACAAGAGACCTGAAGCTGTATAGCGCCGGGGCCGAGCAAGACCTGTCACCCTGAGAGCGACGGGCACTGGGCTGCGGCCGGCAGACGGGCCCCGAGAGGGGCTGCACAAGAGCCCTGAGCTACCTGGTCCCTGGGGATGTGACAGCCCGGGGATGGGCTCTGGGAGGAAGGTTGTCTTTTAAATGCAAGCAGAAGAGGTACAGCACAGTCCCTGGGGGGGAACATGATGCCAGGCTCCCCAAATGGCCAGTACTTCTTAAGAATATAGACCCAAAGGGAGGTAGCACATGCAGAATATTTGGAAAACATTCGTACTACACTGAAGGGTACAATATAACAAGTCAATTTTTTAAACGGCCACTGAAAAATTGGATTTCATTTTAGGTCATTTTAAAACTGTATTTCTTCTACAGCGAGTAAGCAGGCATGACGTACCGGGACAAGCGAGTCCAAACTCCTGTCATTAATATCTTACAGAAACGGTGAAAGTTTAAAACAAATGACTGAAGTCAAATATATGCATTAATTACTAGCAACTCCCCTAAAATATCATGCATTTTTCTTCTTCTTAAAGGAGAATCACTTGTTTATTCAACTCAACTCTATTTTTCCTTTGAACGCTTTGTCTTTCCAGCAGTAACCCATCTTGGTTTGTGGCTTATTAGTATTTTTTTCTGAGTGAAAACAATTTCCTAGGATTTCCTTTTATTCAATACAGAGGGGGTGTATGCAAGGTAGAAAAGCTCTGGTAGTGTAAAATGGTAGAAAAGCACGCTCTTAAAAGTAGGTTCTTTGCATGATTATTTTAATCAGGGGTATTATTTTTAAAGGGTGGAAGACTGTCCATAGGCTTTGGCTTATGCCCAACTATTTAGTCATAAATCTTAAAAAGAAAACACCAACCACTAGCTTGCTTGATTTTTTTTTTCTCACTTTTTAAAATAATCTGTTTTAAAATATTTGTCAATAGCTGATTCTGGAGGAAATAATGAATGCATTTAGCATGATAAACAGTATACAGTCACAGCTGTAAGCAAGAAACAGCTATTTACAGATCTTTGCACAAATCCGTAATCTATTCCACTACATTTCACACACACAAAAGTCAAGTTAAACAGCAAAAACCTCAAAAAAAATGCAAAACAAAAAAAAACCCCCGTTCATCCAGAGTAGGATTGCAAAGTCTTTAACTAGACCAGGAAAGGACTAATAGTTTATCCAGTTGAGCTGTTCGAGCCACAATTGCAACTGCCTTTTCCAAACTTCAGGGTCCAGAAAAGAGGTCTAGACCAAGGAGAGAAAACCAGGTTAATGTGACCAGGGTTTTCTCAGACTTGACCCGTCCTCTCCAGCTCAGCTGTCCCTTAGCATGAATTACAGGTGCTAAAAGGAGCCAGGGCCGCGGGAGGGTCGAGGGTGCTTGGCATTCCCCAGCCATCTGGGGGAGATGAGTGCTGACATCTCCTGCTTCCCAGCCCCGTTTCACCCCACTGGACCGTGCTGCCCCCCTAACAAGGTGGGAGCTGTAATCTTCGCTTCAGCAGAACACTGACCCCCAGAAAGGACCGGTGTGCCTGGCTATGTAGATGCCACACTAACCTAGCTCTTGGCAGCTGATCTAGGGATGCAGAGCCATCAGCCAGGACACGCCAGCAACTCCTCTGATAGACACCGTGGCGCCGGGAGTGGGAGCTGCAGGAAGAAGCAAGACATCCTTGCCATACCAGAGATAACGAACAAGATGAATGTGGCCTTCACAGGGATCTGCAGAGGCAGGTGCTACACTCTCAGGGATGAAAAGAAAGGTATGAGGCAAGGCAGGATCAGAAGGAGACATGGACTGCCAGCAAGGGGGAGGCTGGAAGATGCAGACCTCCGCCAGTAGACGGTCCCTCCTTTGTGGATACCAAAAGTGTAGTGACTGGGTTGATCCCAGGAGACATGAGTGTGCAGAACTGCTAACCAAAGCACAGTCCCACCAGTTGGTCTGAAAGCACCAGAGAGTTCTTGCAAAACACAGCAGGCACTTCATACATCAGGAGACAGTGTTTGCCTGCAGTCTGGGGGAACTTCACGGTGCTAAATTAGCAACATCACAGCATGCCCTCTTCTCCCCTTCCCTGCTCCCCCCAAAATGGAGTAAAACGCCTCAAGCAGACAATATAAAGACACCCAGGACTCTGGACTGCTCTTTCTGCCTGAGTCAGCCCTCCCAGACACAGTTTGGTTTTTAAGCAGCTCAGATCCTGGCCTGAAGCGGTAAGTTTTGAAATCTTTAGCCTGCTGCTGCTACCCTTTGGGAGGCGTGCGGAGCACAACTCATTAAGCCAGCATTGGTTTCCATGGACCAGCCATCTGCCGGGGAATCATCACGCCTGTGTCCCATTCCTTCTGCTCAGGGGGAGACAGGCTTCCCTGTGCCTTCATCGTTTTACTCGGCTTCAGTCAACGGGAGTGTCTGCTTTAGACTGGGGTTGATGAGAACAGCCATGATGGCTGGGCCATGCTGGACCAGATGGCAGACACCTCCTAACTCAGTGTCCACTTCCAAGTTACTTTTGACTGTTCTCAGAAATGCAGCAGAGAAGAACAAGCCCCACTGTGGGGCTGCGTGGCCATCTCCTTTTTGCTTTCAGTCAGCTGGGTAGAAAAAGCATTTATAGCTGACGCTCTTTAGGTACCACCAAGAAATTGTTCTTAGGATTGAGAAATTCATCTGAGTGTCCTTGTTTCTTCAGTTTCCTGAGAAGGAAGAAGTTGCGTCTTCTTCCTGAGTTAGGCATGGGGGACACTGGGATTTATGTCTGACCTGTGAACACCTACAGTTCACTCATCCACATCTACGCTAGTCATCCCTTGCAAGAGAGTGGAGTAAAATGTACATTTTTTAAGCTCCATTCACCCACTCTACTTCGATTTTGCTTGAGGGTATGGCGAGTTGCATCAGCATTTCGGCTTGGTTCACTCATTGGCTCTCCAAATGTTCTGAATTCTTGATGCTGCCATCAGTGGTTTTACTTGAATGCCTGCTCCTCAAGAAAATATTTGTCCAAGGGCTATCGTCCTGACTGAGAAATGCAAAGTATGCAGGGGCATCTGAGCTGGACAAGGCTGTTGTGGATATCTTGGGAAGATTTGCTCCCAGCCCGAGCGGTGCTGACCTTGGTGATGAGCAGCTGCGCATGCCTTTGCCCTGCCGGGATCCCTCAAGTGGCATGGGAGAGTGTCGAGGAGGCTGCGAATGCTGCTTACCAGTGGCAGAAAAATCTTATAGCAATTTTTTTTACAGGGAAACCCATGTGTCTGGTTCCTGGCAGCTCTAATGCAAACGTGGCCACCTTCAGCAAGGCTGGGACCTGGGCAATATCTTGGGGCACCAGGGAGCCCAGGTCCGTGCGTGGCTCCCGTCTGCCTTGGGGAATGCAGGGCTATGTTGAAGCTGAGGAAAAATGCATCTTCCTTTCCATGCAGTCCCACATGTTTTTCTTGTGGCAGAGAGGGTTGAGTGAATAATCCTGTTTTCCCACACTGGAGTCATTCAAAACAGAGGACAGGAGCAGGGTGCGCTTTCAGTCTCTCTATTGCCACCACGGAATTCAACCTTTCTTCTCCTTCCCCTCCCTCTCTGACCCATACCACCCCATCCACCACATGGGAGAAAAGCATCACTACTTACAAACTCTCCATCAGGTAAAGCACCCGGTCCAAGGAAATCCCTTGCTACTTCCCTCGGCTTAATGCAGCAAGAGGCCGGGAGCTCAGAGGCGGTATTCTGCCCCCCCAGCACGGCTCTCCCTGCACTGAGCAAGGCTGCCAAGGTGCTCACAGGATGAGGGAGGTCCAGCACCCAGTGATGAGCATGTCTGATCTCTCCACCTTGTCCCAGCACCCGGGACTATTTAAAACCCAGGCTACCAGACGTGGTTTCCACACGTTCACTAGGGAAATGCTGCTTTCAAGCCTCCCCTCCTCCAGGAACGAATGCAGCAGTTGACGTTAATCCAAAAATAAGGTGTTACAAAGGAGGTCTAAGAGGAAAGGAGGGGGGGATATGGAAGCCTGCAATAACTAAAAGTTGAGAATTATGATAGTTTGGATAACTTTACTGTCTATTTCCAAACTTGAAAATTTAGCTGGGTTGGCTTTTCCATCTCATTTCTCTGTGGTATGTTCCCCGTCATGCCTCCATAGAAAGGCTGAACTCCAGTGCCAGGTTAAACTTGCAGCAATTCATTGTCTCCCTGTGCTTGTAACCTGAAATTAATCACAAGCACAATCCTGGAAGGAACACACAGTTTTAAAAAAAAAATTTCTTTACAAAAAAACCCCCAAACCCCAAACAAAACAAACCACCAAAACCAGAACTTCATTGCTATGGATAGGGTGATGATCTTGTATTAAAGGCACAGGATTTAGGAGTTTCCATTTTGTTAGGGAAGTTCTCATGTGACCAGGCACAAGACAGCCCCAGACACTGTGACATGGGACACAGTTTACCACAGGACATGTAAACATGGGACAGTCCTTTCTGCCTAGCAGGGGTGATGCAGGGCAGGACACACCAATACTTTGAATAAGATCAGAGCCCTGATGGTGATGGATGCTGGCGAAGTGCAAAGTTTCTCACTCATGGCTCTTATTTTGCATGGTCAGATCTTTGCAGAAGGGCTATGTTGTAACTGCAAGGTACAGAGTCTTCATCTTGGTGACCTATAGGAACGGAGATTCACACAGGGTACCTGCAGCCTGAATCCATCTGAAGGAGATGGCCAAGCTTACGTGGCATGCACTGAGGCTTGTGACCCCTGGCACAGCTATCTACATTAAAACCTAACAGGTGTGTCTTTAGCCTTGTGTCTCGGTGTAGTGCAGACACAACCCAAAGGTCCCGTACCCAATAAGAAATCCTAATTTAGGATGCACCGCATGAAGCATGGGGAATTAGCTCAGTGTGAAGAGGGAGAGAAATGAATAGCAAACCCTCAATGTACATGTGCATGTGTATGTGTATAATAAAGTGACAATATAACAGGAAGGGGTCACCATAATATTCTCTCACGCTCTTTGGGAAATAAGTGACCTTTCAGCAGGCAGCTCTATATTAGCTGATTTCTTAGGTATGCATGTTATCTAAAAACAGTTGCTCCCTAATCTGCTCTCATCAGCTCCAGGTTATGGGAGTTCATAAATCCATGTACGTTTGACGCTAATGGAAAATCTGCATCGTGACTCCCTGGGGTGACCCAAGTGTGTGACAGTAACAAGCGAGCTATGCATTGCTTGGTTTGCCCACAAAAATAAAAATTAAGAGGAAGACAAGAGAGACAAAGGAAAGAGGTCGGTAAGATGGAAGCATTTATATTTGTTCTGCCTGAAGCAGCCTTCACATCCCAGAAGCAGACTCTCCTTTCAAAGTCCCCGCCGACACCAACCACAGTTATTGGGGGACTGCTCATTTGTTGCAATGCTCTGGCTGGGCAAGAAAGCGTGATTTCAGACAGCTGGAATTGCAAAGACCTGAGGGGATGTGAAGTATTTGCCTTAATACCTCTAATTTATCATCTTCTCCCTGCCGCTGCAGGAGAGGAAGAGAGGTACTGAACAGATCAGTCCATAAGCATAATGAAACACAGCAGATGAAGTGGGACGCGACACAGTTCACTGTTCCCACAAACTGGCACATATGTGGAAACAAGCTGTTTCCAAGAACTCCAGTTTGGAAACTGTCTTCAGTCTTTCACCAAATGCTGGCTCCAAACGGTTCAAGAGGAATGGAAGGAAACCAGGGGCAGCGGGGAAAGGAGAGCGCTTTTGTTGTTCTTCGAATTTGCAACTTCTATTGCAGCTTTATGTCGGGAAGCACACCGACAGGGCATCCTTGTGACACCCGAGTTACCTGCAAACATGATCAGTAGCAAGTTTTGTCAAGCAAGCCAGGTCTCCTGAGCAGAACCTGTCTGCTGCTTGGCTGTGCTTGTGCAGAAAGCTGTCTGTTATTTCTGTGGAGGAGGAGGAGAAAGCCAGCGCAAAGTCCAAAAGGTCATTGTGCCAGGTTAGTCGGTAAATGGTGAGACGGGACAGCTGGAATAAGAAGCCGGTCAACAAGCAGGCCAAGGAAGGAAAAAAACCCACCGCAAACAAAAATCCTTTTACAAAGTGTTCATCCTTTGCACAACTATAGACCCGTTTGGAAAAGCGGCTCTAAGGGCTTCGCAAACATCAATACCTTTCTAATGGGCATAATACCTCCCAGGCTACTGGATAGAAAGCTGAGGGGAGGGGGTGAGTGATCAGTGGGCACGGAGGCACCCGTGTCCGCTGTAAGGAGAGTAATAACATTGTTTCTGTAAGTGAAGTAGCTGCTTTCAGGCCGTACAGTGGCTAAGCCACTGAGCCCCATCTTTCAGCCCGGCTCGGACGCTGCAGTGCAGAAAGAGTGGCTGGACAGTGTCAGACCCTGGGCAGGTTACTCGAGAGGTGCGAGCCCTTCCCAGAGCAGGGTGCCGTTCGGTTAGGGACCTTTGCCGCACACTAAGCCGTCACTGTGGATCTGTCCCGTCTGTAGTCATGGCCAGCCACGCCGATTGGGTACAAAGTGATACCAAATCAAACCGGTGCTGCTTTCAGTGACTATTTCTTTGCTAAGGCCTTTCAGGCCCCAAAAGATGACGGTGTCTACAGCCTGGCTCAAATCCCCAGCCATCCACAGACCTGTGCAGGGGTGCTGAGGAACAATTTTTTAATGTATAATGGACACAGATGTTTCCCATCTGCTAACTATGGCATAAGGAACAAGGTTCCCCAGCTGAGGCCATCTGAAATGCTTCTCGCATGCCCCAGAGCCATGCCCAGCGGCAACCGGCAGCTCAGACTGAGCAAGAGGGTGTGATGGAAACTGTCAACAGGTACCAAGTGTCCCTGACGTGAGACAGCAGGCTGAGAGGAAGCGACAAAGGGGTCAGAAAAACAGAAGCGGTGATGCAGCGGTAAGAAAACCAGCACCTGGGTCTCTCAGACTTACTTAGCAGGGTTTGGGTTTTTTTTTTTCCTTTTTTTTGCAGGGGTGCAAGTATTTAAAGCTAAAGTCTTGAACAAGTCAGAGCCACTTCACACACGCACACACATATCCAGTGCAGAAATTACTCCTCTTAACACCCCAGTGTGTGTTTAGACTAGTATTTTATTAGAAAGGGGGAAATGGAGAGACAGGGAGGGAAGCTAATGGCACACTGCATGGAAGAGATCCCATTAAGACCGCCTGCCGTATGAAGTGTTGAAACTGCGTTGGGATGAAGGCTTCCTGAGCTGCTTCTATTAATACAACTGTGCTTGAGAGAAAAATAAATGGGTTTTTGGCTGGATGGTCTCAGAGGGCTGGATGACCTCAGAGCACAGGATTTCAAGCCTGTGTTAACAATAAGGACAGTGTATGCTATTGGACTTATTTATTATTCAGCCATCAATGGTATAAATGGCTGCACACCCTCCTCACCCCAGTGTTGGGGTTAAGGAGAAGTTACTTTGCTTCCCACCGTGGACTGGGGTTGTTGAGTTGCACTTGCCTCTCCCACACTCCTGCTGCTGTCTTTAACATCTCTTTTTAGTCACCTACTTCTGCCTTTTCCTCTGCTCACAACTCCCCTCCATTTTCTTTTCTCCTTTATTGTCTCCCCATGCCTCCTTCCCCTCCAGTACTTTTCACCTTAACGTTGACACTGTTGCCACTAAATATCCAAATGAAGCCAGTATTCATCTAAAAATAAATAAATAAATAAAATTTGGGGCAGTTTGTTGGCTCCCAGCAAAACGCTTACAGTACCAGACAGTCTCTGGGAGACAAGAAACCAGAAGAAAGGTGGGGCATTTGCTTTGCAACATTTGGGATTTTGCAACAGTTCTCATGAATTGAATGCCAATTTTCTCCTACTGGTTCACGACCCAAGCATTGTAATGAAAACAATGGCTGTCACTGGTGCCAGTGTGTGTTCCTGGTCCATAACCTAGTCAAAGCAGCAGAGTTACAGGATAAAAGGCAAAATGGCACAGCTGACTGAAATTTCCTAAAGGGCAATAGACAGAAAGTATCAGAATAAAAGGAGATTTTCTTCCCCAGAGTTTCAGAGAAACTCTGATCAGAACTATCACAGTTTAGAGGTTCTTACCAAGGGACAACAGTAAATATTTTCTTCTTCTTGCTCCTTCCTTCCTTCCTACCTTCCTTCCTTCCTTCCTTCCTTCTTTCCTTCCTTCCTTCTTTCCTTCTTTCTTTCTTTCTTTCTTTCTTTCTTTTTCTTTCTTTCTTTCTTTCTTTCTCTTTCTTTCTTTCTTTCTTTCTTTCTTTTTCTTTCTTTCTTTCTTTCTTTCTCTTTCTTTCTTTCTTTCTTTCTTTTTCTTTCTTTCTTTCTTTCTTTCTTTTTCTTTCTTTCTTTCTTTCTTTCTTTTTCTTTCTTTCTTTCTTTCTTTCTTTCTCTCTCTCTCTCTTTCTTTCTTTCTTTCTTTCTTTCTCTTTCTTTCTTTCTTTCTTTCTTTCTCTTTCTTTCTTTCTTTCTTTCTTTTTCTTTCTTTCTTTCTTTCTTTCTTTCTTTCTTTCTCTTTCTTTCTTTCTTTCTTTCTTTTTCTTCCTTCCTTCCTTCCTTCCTTCCTCTCTCTCTCTTTCTCTCTCTTTCTCTTTCTGCCTGCCTGCCTGCCTTTTTTCCTCCCTTCCTTTCTTATCCCCTCACATATCTTTTGTAATTAGTTTTAATTTCACATGCATTTCAGTCAGCCATCTGCTCCCTTTGCACTTCCTTCCTCTGCTCCTCCAGACCCTGATACATGGCACTAGTCCTTCCAAAGGTAAAATTTCCTTCTCAGTGACCATGGTGGTATCAGTGCATGCAAAAGAGGAAATTGCAGATTCATGGATGACACCCTGAATTTTTCCTCTGTCTCATACCATCTTCCTAAGCACACAGTATTTGCTGACAAGACACTAAAAGGGACCTTTGGTCTCCTCTGCCCGGTCGCTCTCCTGAGCTGGTTCTTTCCATTAGGGCTCCGGAAGCAGAATCTGTCCCGGGAAAAGCCTTCTCAGCAGTGAAACTGAGATGGGTGAAGTGTGGGGAGGAAACTGCAGGGCACAACACATTAGAGAGTGCCATTGTTTTTCATTGCCAGGATATTCATCCTTATTTAACTGATAAATTCAGATGCACAACCAAAACTAGCTTTGCTTCTTGACCTTGGCGCAGCCTGCCCAACTCAGCATCCCAAGAACATGAGACGAACAAGTTGAACAGACCCTGTGTTTAAAAAGGTCTCTTTTGTTCTTTAACCCCCAACCACAAAAAGCAGTGTATACAAAACTCAGAGAGATGTGAGACAAAAGGAAGACGGTCTCTTCTGAGCCTGTGGCCTGTTAGCCCACAAAACCTGGGCACGCATCTTCTCCCTGAAAGGATATCATTCCCACATGGGATCAGGACCAGTTGTTGGGTCAAGCTTAATCACACACCGACTTGCCAGCTTCTCTTTGCTGCTCCCTCCAACGTGACAACTGGTTTTAAGCAAGTTGCCTTTCTTCTCCTTCCCCCTCATCCCTCACAGATGCCTGTCATCTTTGTAGTCTCAAGCCAGAATGGAGGGAGACATTTGCTGTGTCTCAGTTGTTCAGGGAAAGCCCTTCCCACACTAAACTTCGGGCTGAGTCCAGACACCATATCACAAGCCCGGTCCATGCTCAGCTGCCTCCCAGTCCTTTCCTCCTCACACCTCACGTGACTTAGCAGCTTATCTCAGGGAACAAGCGATGCAAGACGCCTGCCCCTCTGCATAACACAAAAGGGTTCGGTGGCAATGGGGGGACAAGTGGTCAAAAAGAAATACGCTGGTGCTCCTTCAACGATGCCTGGAAATTAATGCAGCCATCATTTTTACTTCATCACAGCCCCCAGGAGAGTGCACAAAGGAATGATCTCCAGAAGATGGACTTGGGGCAGAAGAGGGATGAGAGGGCTGGTGTGAGAGATTAGAGAGTGGGGAGAGGGTGTTTCTTGGCTAAGATTCTCCTAAAGATATTAAAGATAATTTCTTATCCTGCAAAATCTTTCCATAGTTGCTGTAAACCACAGCCCAGTTGCTTTAGTAAGGAAGGCAAGACTGTGTCATGGCTGACAACTCAATTCATTGCCACAGGTATTTTGTAAATCACAAATGTTTAGTTTTTTCTACAACCAATATTAATTGAAAGAATTTTTCCAGGTCTGTGGTGGACTGCAAGCTAACAGAAGTTGTACTATGGGTATGCTTTAGGATCTGTGGTTCATTTGAGTGCTTTCATAGATTTCTTCAATCTGTCCAAAATTGCAGGTTTCAAGTAACCTTTAGTATTTGAGCCAGACGCCTCCAATTAACTCTGCTCTTTTAGCTGAACGTACCAGGGAGGCCCAAGGCATTAAAATGAGTTGCATGAAGAAACCTACCCAGAATAAATATAATTACAACCTAAGCTTATTGTTCACAATGGCCTGACCTCCAGATGGTAAATCACACAATTAAAATGCCTTTATTTTTTCAAGAAAACAGGCAGACGGGGGGGGGGAAAAGGGAGGAGAAAAAGAAAAGCCACACACACAGTGACTCCCTGAGTTTTCCTCCCGGCTCCAGCAGCCTGGCACCGCTGCTTACTGCCGGGCTGCCCGTCCTCTCCTGTATTCAGCAGCTCGTGCCCCCTGTGAGACAAGCAGGCACGGGAGACGTGAGGTGGCATCACCCCAAACGCTGACCCAGAGGGGTGGCTGCCGGCTGGGGGCTGAAGCCCCTTCAGTCTGTCCCCAGGGGAGCGCTCGTGCTGCTCCCGTGGGACCTGGCGTTTGAGATAGCGGTCCCCCTGGCTCAGATGCAGGCAGCCTGGCGTGCCCAGTGCCTGCCCAGGTCAAGGACACACTGTTCTCGCCTGCCGCTGCCGCCGCTGCCAGGGAGATAAACGCCGCACCGGCCAACGGCTTATCGCTTTCAGCAGCCGGGCTGCTCCCTACCCACGCAGAGAGGGCGGCTGGCTGTGCTGGAAACCAGGACACCGGCCTCCGGAGCCTTCACTGCCGGATTGAGCCCGAGGGGTCTGGAAAGACAAAGGGTTTCTGTGGGTCCAGAGCGAGGGGTGATATTGGAGGATGGCAGGGAGGGGGAGCCCTAGAAATTGCAGAGTTTTAGCACAAATGCGTTTCAAAGCTAGGTTGGGTTCATCTGGCTGTCATTCATGTGTGCATACAACAGCTATGAATGGCTGGGCTGAGCCAGCCCTCCACCTCCAAGGTAAAATTTAAAAGGGGAGAGTTGGAAAAAAAAAACTGGCGAGAAGAATTGCAGGAATGAAATGCTTAAGTAAAAACTGCACATTTCGTCACTTTGTCTCTGTGCTATCGTGTCTTCTCTTTCGGTTAAATTGGGAACTGCTTATCATAGCAATACCCAGTACTGGCATCACAGCCTGGGATGGAAGTACAGCTTTTTCATTAGGTTTGTAAGTCAGCTGGTGGAAATGGCAAGAACAAAAAATTAGTATATACACAATTTCCCTTTTCTTCTGTCTCTCAGGTTTTGGACACTTTGGGTCAGTTGGATTACGTTTACAGAATGAGCCCCTTTTCCTTCACACTCTATAGGGAAAAAAAATCCCATAGACACACGCTTCAGTCTTCTGCCCACTATCTGAACCAACAGCAGTGTCTCGTTTTTCTAACTTTAAGCAGAAATGTAACTTCCAATGAAAGATGCTGAAATTACAGTCCTGCAGATGAAGGTCTTTGTATACCCACAGAACAGTTATGTCACGAGGAAAGCTGCACCCACCAGAGAAGTATTCGCTCTTGCTCTAGACTGACCTGATTTGCAGGCTCTGTCCCCAGCAATGAGGGTCGTTTATTTGCTCATTTATTTGCTGTGACAACTTTCAAGGGTACCACATAGAATCATAGAATCATGGAATCATTTAGGTTGGAAAAGACCTTTAAGATCATCAAGTCCAACCGTTAACCTAGCACTGCCAAGTCCACCACTAAACCATGTCCCTAAGCACCACATCTACACGTCTTTTAAATACCTCCAGGGATGGGGACTCAACCACTTCCCTGGGCAGCCTGTTCCAACGCTTGACAACCCTTTCGGTGAAGAAATTTTTCCTCATGTCCAAACCTCCCCTGGCACAACTTGAAGCCATTTCATCTCCTTCTATCACTTGTTAGTTGGGTGAAGAGGCCGACACCCACCTCCTGGCTACAACCTCCTTTCAGGTGGTTGTAGAGAGCGATAAGGTCTCCCCTCAGCCTCCTTTTCTCCAGGCTAAACAACCCCACTTCCCTCAGCCGCTCCTCATAAGACACGTGCTCTAGACCCTTCACAAGCTTCATTGCCCTTCTTTGGATGCCCTCCAGCACCTCAATGTCTTTCTTGTAGTGAGGGGCCCAAAACTGAACACAGTACT
>NW_008795695.1:12915299-12945634 GCF_000699145.1 Aptenodytes forsteri
TTGATAAAGGTATTAAACAGAACTGTCCCCAACACTGAGCCCTGGGGAACACCACTTGTGACCGGCTGCCAACTGGAACTCCATTCACCACAACTCTTTACCATACATGCATAATAATAGTTAGTTGCTCCCTCCCATTGCAGGCAGATGTCCCATGAGATTCTTGCCAGCAATACAGACCCAGCAGAAGGAGAAGAAGCTTGGAGAAGTCACCTTTTTGGCTGTACATGAACCATACCTATCCTTTACCCTGTGGAAGGGGAATTGCATACTTGCTAGTGCCTTCACTGATCAAAGCCCTGAGGTCAGCACTGTGTGCATGTGAATCCAGACTGGAACAGGCCCAGGGAGGAGAAAATACCTCAAATTCTGTACTCTGCAAGCCCCACATAATTAGCTATAGCTATGTGCCACCCAGAGTTACTAGTAGAAGGAGCCACATCCCATCCTCCCACCATGTCTGGGGGTGGCCCCACCACACACAGCTGCAAAGGCAGGAGGGAACAGGCCATAATGTTGGCTGTTGGATGGGTCAGTAGCTTCTCTCCTGCCCCAGCTCTGTGCAGCACTGGTGACTTTGCCTCCAGGGCTGTGGCAGGGAAATGTCTGCTCAGGGGAGGTGGGCTGGGGCTGAAGCTTCTCTACCTTCTCCTGCACCACTTCTCTCCACTTTTCCACACTCATGGGAGGAGCTGAAGCATGATGCACAGTCAAGACTGTAACACCTATACCCGCTTCCCTGCTTCTTGCAACCCTCTCTCCCTCCATGCCCAACCTCCTCCTCCAGCCCCTCAGTTTCTCAGCCTTTCTCTTCCCAGCATGGCTGCTTGTTTCCAGTGGAAACACTGGAAACATTTTGACTGAAACCCCGAAGGGTTATTCAGCGTGGGCAATTTCAGTTCAAACTGTTCACTTCTGCTGAAGTTGAGAGGTAGCTGAAACGAGGTCTGTGATGGAAAGAGCCAAGGAGGCAGCCAGAGGCCAAACTCTGCCTGTTATGGGGAGGAGAGGTGAAGTCTGCCGGCTGGGACAGACAGGGACAGACCACATATGGCATGCACTAGCTCCAGCACGGCAGACCAGACTACAAACAGCAAGCACCAGAATGGGAGAGAGGGGAGGGAAGGGATTTCACCTTCTGAGATGCTCTCAGAGCTACTCATGGACCTTACAAACTGACAGGTGTGAGCCACTAACTTTCTGAGAGCAAAGGAGAGATCCCAGTGCTTGTGGCAGCTCTTCCAGGAGAGAAGAAATAGATTCAGAGTGTGTGGTGAGGTTGTCTCTCTCCCTCAGTCTTTCCTCTTCCCTGCTGCCCTTTTCCCTCCAAGATTAGACACCTGCAGCTGCCAGTTCAGGTTGTGCAGAGAACAGATTTGCTGCTTGTGACTGGAGATGGCAAATCCTCATTGCCAGGTACTCCTCAGCCCAGGGAGAGGGGAATAAAAGGATAACCCAGCAGACAGCAGAGCACACACCACCCAGCTCAGAAGATTGCTCTGGCAGGGCAATCTCAGCCCACTTGCACAGCCCTGTTAGCGGAAACATCCCCCGTAGAGGTGCTTGCAGAGGAGACGGCAAGCTCACAGCTGCAGCAATGCTGACAGGGGTACTGCTGTGATGCCTCCTGGGGAGGTACTCTGCTCCCCAGCTTTCCAGCGTAGCCACCTGCAAGAGTTTCGTGCACAGACCTGGACCTAAGCTGCAGCAACAATGAACTCATAAGCTCCTTATTAAATAATGCAAGGCCTGCTTCTGCTGATGTCAATAGATGCATTTCCCCTCTGACACAGGTTCAAGGCTCAAGCTCTGGTACATGCCATCTTACCAGTGCTAAACTGTGTCATTCACACTGGAAGACAAAAGATACCAATAGCCCAATAATTGCTCTTTTGTGCATGAAACAACCCAAAATTGCATTAAAAAAAAAAGCTCAGGCTTGCATGCAGCAGAATTAAGAAATTACTTATTTCTGGTCATCTTGTGTCCTTAAGAGAGAAATCGGGATCACGGAGGCAACTGTTTCAAAACTGCAGCACAAATTTTCACCAGTCTGAACATTTTTGAAATGTCAGAGGGAAAAAGGAGACAAACGAAATCCAAAGCCACTCAGGGAAAGTTAAAATGCTTGGTAGGAAGCTGCGGTTGTTGGCTCAGCGGTCCTGTAATGCCACATTATCTTCCCTGAGACCACTCCTGTTTCAGGCGAGGAGCCTCACACAGGAGCCTGTGTGGAGGTGCTGACTCCAGGAGCAGCGGTTTGATACCAAGCAGCAACTTTCCATTTTCCAAGCCCAAAGCTGTCAGTTTGCTTAGGGCAAAAAAGTAATACCCCCGCTCACCAAGGAGCCCGACCATCCACAGGAGGTGAGAACAGCCGAGCTTTGGGCTTCATCTTGCACCAGGGGAGGCAGCAACTTTGTCCTTGCAAGCATCTGTCGCTGCATGGAGTTGGGTGAAAAGCCAGCAGAAGCGACAAAAAGGGAGAGCTATCTGAGGGAATCAGCTCAGAAAAAACTGACTAAACTCATGCAGCCAAGGCTTACTGTTCACTGGAGCGAATTTGGCAGCCCGCCTTTGTTTTTTAACATTTTCTAGCGATCATAAAAATAATCCTGTCATGCTCTGCAAAGGCGATCTCTGGAAGACTAGCAGATGAAGAACTTACTTATTGACTCAAAATTTGATGAGGAGATGTGCAGAGCCATATTTGTTGGCTGAGGAAGCACTGTCATAAAGTTGGAAAAAGAAAAAGAAAGGGATGGCTCTGCAGCTAAAGCAATGGGTGCTGAGATGGAGCTGGTGTGGCAGACTGACCTGTGTGACTGCAGGAAGGGAAGCTCCTCTCGATGGGCCCCAAGGCGCAGCCGCAGCATGCACAGAGCAGTACCTTCCTCCCACCTCCGTGAGGACTGAAATCTGGGTCTGTTCCTTGCACTGGCTGTGCACAAGGCCTTGTATGACAAAGCCCTTGATCTCGCTTGGAGCCTGTGAGCGTTACCATATTGCAAGCATGCAGCCACCCTCAGACCTTCTGTAATGCTGAGCATCCTCTGCCCTCCCTGGCCCTTCATGACCTGGTGTTCTGACAATGGCTGGTGCATTTGCACCTGTGAGATATATATACATACCTATTTATACATATATATATATAGGTAGGTAGGTAGGCATACATATAGATATATGCATATGTACATGGAGAAAGTAATTTTAATTTAATGGAGTAATTTAAACTCCGCAAAATGCATGCCCAGAGATAGCATGGCTTTCCCCGGGCATGACAGCAGCAGCCAGCTCCCTGTAGGGTCCCGATGAAGGGGGGGCAGCCCTGGCCCAGCACCCCGCTCCCCCAGAGATGGGCCAGGTTATTTATGAGGGGCTTTTTGGTGTAAAACCATGGTGGAGTGCCATCTGCTGGGCATGTGCAGGGCTCTTCTGGCACAGGAGAGGAAGAAAGTGAAGAGAAACCCCAGAGAAATAGGCTGTGTCTGCCCTAGGACATTAAACCTCCCTGAGACCCCTCTCCAGCCAGCTGGCAGGGAGCAGCCCACAGCCAGCCTGGTTCACCCTGCAACTCAGCGTGGTCCCTGCAAAGTGCCCGATGGAAACGGCCACTGGCTCCCACCAACTCCCAAACTGTCCAGGAGAATTTCTGGGGAGAATCCCAGTGGATCCGGGCCAAAAGGATGCCAGGGGCCATCCTGATGGTGTGGATGTACCAGGAGTAGGGATGTACCAGCAGCAGCCAGTGCCTAGGGATATCCCCTGGTACTAATCAATTTGTTAGCATAGATGTGTTTGTGTGATGTGCATGTGATGGACCAGGCCAGTACCAGGGAGGAAGAGGATGAGCAGGTTTCATATCTTGCAACCTTAACTATCTTGCACAGCAGCTTTGAATCACATCTGGAGGTATCTGCTTCTGTCCATCAGCTACGCAGGGAGCTTGCCCCCCTAAATGTACAGGCACCCCAGCTGACTGCCTGAAGTAGGCTGTGTGAATCCCTCACGCTTAAAATCGCTAAAGGAAAATCACCTCCTTTTGAGCCATTCCTGCTGCATCTTCTCTGATTCATCACAGATGGTGGCAGTTATTGAAACCTGAATCACAGTTGCATTATGTTAACCCACCTCTGATTACAGTGCGAATGAGGAATACAAAAGGAGGAGGGAAAGAAGAAGGGGAGAGCAGAAGGCAAACTGCATATTAAAGGCAAATCAGAAGGTTGGTTTAGGCTATTGTGTAAATGGGGGTGGCTCAATTTTCCGCCATGCCAGGAAACTGAGAGACATACCATAGTGCCAAAGACCAAGGATCTTCAGGATAACAACTATTAAGATCCCTGATTTTTGTCCTATTAGACATCCAACAGCCTCACGCATTTCTGTACAGCTGCAGCGTGTTTCCTTCCCACCACTAAGGATCCTGGGAACCAATGGAAAAATATACAGGGACAAACTTTGTCAAGGTCTCTCAGAAAATGGTTATAAAAGGACTGAATCTAAATCCATAAATGCTTTGCCAGCATGCAGTAACCACTAATACTAGTTTCCTCCATGAAATACGTCAAAACTAAGCTTCCTCTCCATCAATCAGTCGCCTCCCAAAAGTAGGAAAGAGACCTTGATGGGAAGGAATGGTTAAACTGAACAAGCAAAAAGTAACACGTCCTTCAAAGCAAGCACATACTTTCCTGACTGTAGGGTTTTATTCATGTCCTTCCAGCCCACTCCAAACACAAACTTATCACCCTCGGCTTTTTGTGCCAAATCAATAACAGCTTGCGCGGGGATTGTGGAATGCTATATCTGAAAGCCTCTCACACACTTTGCTGAAGTAAAGGACTGATAATAATTAATAGCTGCCAAGGACATTCAGCCTTGCTGAGTGGTTGTTAGCACGGTTTTCCCCTGGACACAGTTTAGTCTGAGCCTTTCCAATTTTCCTGGACAGTATCTGGAGACCAGGAGATTTCTCTGCATTTTTGTGCACAGTCCCTGGCAGAAGGTGAAGAGAACATTCCGTGAAGCCCTTGGACTGAAAACCTGGTTGATGGACTGGGTCTGCACCTCTTCTAAAATCTCTTCCCATGCAGCAGGGCTGTTCAGTTGCACTACAAAAGCACAGCTTTCCCACCTGTAAGGACGTCCGGGCTTTGGGTAGGTGAAGTAGCTTTGGACAGGCTTTTGGGTCACAGGGGAGTATCAAAACACTGTGTGCCAGAGACTGAAGGATTTGTTCCAGATGGTTTCTGCCTCTCGCTCTCATTATTCAACCATTCTGATAGGGTTAGAAACCTTAGGAATTATGCCTGGATCGTAAGCTGCCTTTATTTCACAGTCATTCTGGAGCTGGTCCTAAAAGTGATGCTTTTGGGAGCAGCAAGTCTAATAACATCACTCAACACAGTAGCTAAAGGAAGCAAGAGAGCTGAAGGGAAATGTTCAGCTCCTGGCTCCGCAGCTGACTTTTGTCAGCTCCTCTCAGACCAGGGGAGGCAAGTTTCTGAAATCTCCCCATTTCTTTCATTTTTCCTTGTGCCAGCTGGAGCCAGGAGAGCTGCAGATCCAGCAGGCATCGAGCACCTCAAAGGCAGTGGTCTTGCAGAAGAAGGACAACCTGGCAGGCAGCCAGGAAAATAAATGACGCCGGCTCTGAACACCTCGCAGGTAAATCTGGGTGCTTTAACATTTCTCGGCAGGCAGGTGTTTTCACTTCATCACTTCAGCTTCAGTTGCTGCTTCAATTTTTCATCAGAAATGCTTGTGACAGCATGGGACACACCTCAGCGGGATACAGTACAGAGCAACGCTCCAGCATCTGCCATTTTCTTTGTGGTTTTCTCTCTTTAATAAGACACAAGTGCTCTTTTGATGGTGCCAGTGCTTATGCTTGGGCAGCTGGAGCAAAGACCTTCCAACAGACTGCACATCTTGATTTTCCCAGAGTTGTGTGGTCATCCCCAGGCTGTAGGATCAAGACATGGGATCAGACCAAGTTCTGGCTAGGTGTGATCAACGAGGAAACTGTAATGGGAAATACGTGCCCAGCAGCAGGCTGCAACAACGCCAGTCCCTGAATGAGTTATTGGGAGAGATAGCTGCTTGTGGTAGGGCCCAATCTAGTTCTTATTCCCAGCAGTCAGGGAGGCCAAAAATCCAGTCTAAACAAATGCAATTTAGTCCATTAGCAGACATCAGAGAAGCTACCTGCCTCGGCAAAACCCAACTATGTTTCTAATTAAGCAGGGATAGCTCAGAGTCTCTCTTCTAGCCACTGTGGCTACAATCCCAAATTCCCACAACAAATTACCTACAATTCTCACTGTTAACAGAATTACCTATTTATCGAACATCGTTGGCCAAACGCTGGAGCGCATCCTCACACAGAAGTGTTATTGTAGCCGTCACCTGAGATTCATTTGAGCAGGGCTTGTGGGCTTTGGTCCTTCGATGTGAGAGTCCACTTACAGCCTGAAGGGCAGGAGTTTCTTTTTAAGGGTAAACAAAGAGAGGCCATTGGGGGCTTAGGCTTCCCTCTCCTTGTATCTCTTTGCTGTTCATAGTACCAGCACCTAAAGAGACTTTTTTTTGCTTCTAGTCAACCGGCAGAAGTGAAGGAAAGCCATACCCTCTCATGCAGGCCCTCTTGCAAATTGGCTAAGGCAGGTATTTTATCCAGGGCTGTAAATGAAAGTTGCTTTATCTTAGGTGGATCAGCCTGATTGTTTGTGCTATAACCGAAGCGCTAATACATAATACCCAGGCTGGCATTAAACCAGATAGCGTGGGTATGAGCCGCAGCAGAGCTGCGGCAACAAAGAGCTCATTGCCAAGCCCACTGGAGAGCCAGGTAGTGCTCAGGTGGTTGCTCCTGCTGGGCTTACTGCTGCCCAGGTCCCACCACGCCGTGGTGTGGACCTGCCCTTGGTTTTCCTCACAAGCAATGAGGACGGAAAGAACGGCCCATTTCTATCCTGGCTGCTTTTCGAAACCCCTTCCCTGGTTCCCATCCAGCCGCCACAGCCATGGGTGATGGCTCCGGGAAAGAGGCACCCGGCCGGTCTGACCTTCCCTCTCCCACAGGCAGCGGTGGAGGGCAATCGCTCTGTGAGGGGGAGTGGAGAAGAAGTAAAAGGAGAGTAAATCCTGCTCTGCTCAGTCTTAGGTGGATAATACTGTGAAATGGTAAATTGACATTCCCAGGGTCCCAAAACACAGCTTGGACCTGGGCAGCACCTCATCTGCAAGAGACGTGGGGACAGTGCTTTTCTTTTCTGCTTAGTTTTAAAAATAAGCATGCTCGTCCACTGCAGCAGTGGCCTCCGGTCAGGGTTCGCCTGCTTCCCACTGTCCGGTTTCACCCTTGCTGGCAGGCAGAGGGATAATCCCGCCGTCATCTGTGCCACTGGCACCTCACCCCCTGCTGTTGCAGAGCTCCCTGCCTGTCTCGGCGTGCCCTGTGCTGCTGCACCACGGGGAGGAGGGCTCTCAGGGCCGCTGTGCCCCTTCCACCAGTGCCCAGAGGGAAGAGGGGGTCAAGTGCTTTGCCAGGACCCCTGCCTGATGCAGGGTCCCTGGGCTCCATGCAAAAAGTGGCCTGTGAATTGGGAGGCGGCTATCTTTGCCTTTGGCTGCAGGGATGGCTGGATGGGAGCTGCCTCCGTGCAGGGCTGAGCCCTGCACCCCTGCTCCACGGCTCCTTGCAGGGACCAAGGGAGGAGCGACTGGCTGCTGCTCGCCAGGCCAAAGACAGACACACAGGCAGCATGCGCTCACGGTTTGGGAAGAGACTTAGCATGGGTTCGAGCTTGGCTGAGGCTTGGCATGGGTGCCTCCAAGGGAAAGCCACGTGCTGCTACAGCAGGTAGTGGAGCTGGCAGTGTGGATGATGGCCATCTTCCTCCGAGTCAGTCATACTGGCAGGTGTCAATCACTGCAGTGACAGGTACACCCGCAGTAAAGTGGGTGCTGAACTCCCGGCTAGAGCACCGTGTAACAGCAGACCTGGGTTTCTGCAGCCCTGTGCAACAGGGAAAACACCCCCTATATTCACAGCAGCCTCAGTTTGG
This sequence comes from Aptenodytes forsteri, assembly GCF_000699145.1. Classification (NCBI taxonomy): domain Eukaryota; kingdom Metazoa; phylum Chordata; class Aves; order Sphenisciformes; family Spheniscidae; genus Aptenodytes; species Aptenodytes forsteri. The sequence continues at coordinate 12,923,372 of NW_008795695.1, forward strand.
AAACCCAGAGGCACAAAGGATTGGGAGGTTCTGCAGGAGCCGTAAGGGGGCTGAGGAGGAAAGGACAGAGCAGCAGGGACATGGACCGGCTCTTGGGAAACAAGGCAGAGCAGGAAGGGGTAGCTCCTGGCAGGGGCATGGCCTGGGGCATGTGGAGGTACTGGGCTGGAGGAGGCTGGGGCTGCAGGAAGGAAGGATGGACAAGGATGGAGGGGACACTGGATGAGGAGACAGAGTAGAAATGGCAAGCAGGGCACAGTGAGGGGCTTCAGGCAAGGGCTGGGGCCTGGAGAGGGGGAGAGCTGGGTGCAGGGAAGAACAAAGACTGGGCAGAATGTGGAAAAAGATATGCAACGGGGACAAGGGAAAGCACTGGGGAAAATAAGCCTTACCCTTATGAAGAATGTAACCTTTTCTTTTCTGTTAAAGCTTTTTTATTTTAATTGCAGCTATTCTCTTTTTCTCCTAGCTTGCTTTGCCCATTCTTTCCCTCCTGGTATTTGACCCTCTATTGGTAATTCCCCTTCAGTGTTTGCTAATTTTCTGTCTCCTGCTCTGCCAGTACAACTGTCATCGCATGCATTGTGCTATGTCCTCTATGAAAGGATGTACAGATAGCAAACTGTCTGTAGGTACAACACAAAGGCTGCTCTTACTTCTGCTCTAGCAAACAGCTTAGTCTCCCTGCCTGTAATTATCCTTTCAGTTCTTCTCTTCGTCCCCTTCTGTTCCTCGGGTCTTGGTTTTCCTTTGTGTTTCCTGCAGTCCCTTGCCAGCTTTGCCTCCCCGCCTCAACCTGAGTCTATCCCTATTTCTGCCATTGGTATCACTTGCAGCGCTTCTTTCCCTTGCCCAGACCAGCCTTGCTGAGACAGCTGGAAGAGAGCGGTGTAACAGAGAGGACGTGAAGAGCATCTATTGCAGATCTCTGTGGTCATGGCTAAGGTCAAAAAGCCAAATGTTTATGGATTGTGCATGGGTGTTATGTAAACAACAGCAATTAGTCATTGTCAAAACTTCATAACTCAGCCAAAACTCAACCATTTTTTCTGGACTATTCACAGAGGCTTCTACTTTTAAAGACTCACTTGCAGCCAGACTTTAGCCTTCCTCTCCCAGCTGTAGAACTTTGTTACTACTATTAAAGAAGTCACTGTCACAGTTATAGTGAACTTCCCACCTCACCCTCTCCTGCCACGAGAGATGTGATCCCGCTGGGTATGGCCCCAAAAATCAGATTCACTTATTTTTGTGAATATGTGAATTTGTGAATTTTTCGGCTTGTTACAAAGCGGCAACAGTGGCCTGAAAGTGTGTGAGCACAAAAGGGCATCGCTTCTGGTCTGTTCAGTGCTTTTGAAGGACTGCCACTGAAATGAATGGAAGCATTTTCCCATTAACCCAGCAGGTTTTAGAGCCTCTTGCACTGAGGTGTGTCAGCCTCTATGCACTGCTCACGCTTTTGTTTACGAAATCCGGTGTGGATGGGAAGTCTCATTCTGACTATAAAGGAGGAAGTGGCCAAAGAGTTTAAGTTGTTCCAGCAGAGACAGATGCTTTGCTTACACAAAGATGGCCTCATTTTCTTCTTTTCGACTAGAAATTTGGAAGTGGCATTGGCTCCCCAAAAGTCAGTGAAATCTGGCAACAGTTAGGTCAGTTGGCTAAGCAGCAAGTACTTCAAAGGGTGACAGAAAGCCATCGGGACTTTAACATACATGAGATGGCTTCTGATGACCCCTCACTTCCCCTTTCAGCAGCCCCAAGTGTAAGGTAGAGGGTGGATTTTCTTCGCTATACCTAGATCCCCAAGAAAATCCCTTAGTAATCCCCATCCTTACACCCCTTGCAGGAATGCTCCTCCATCCTCCTTCTGCCATCACATGCAGAGTAATCCTCCTTTTCCTGCGTCACCCATTCAGTGATCCTTCTTACTCTGCAAGATCACATGCATTGCATGCAGCAACCTCCCTCTCACACTCACAGGGTGAGCACTGAGCTGGGGAGAAAACACCCTCCCCTTCTCCTACATGTTGCAAAGAAACCCTCCCTTTTTCCCTATTCCCCCCACAAGACCCACACGGCTTAGATCCCCTTTCTTTCACCTTGATGCCACAGAACCACTCTTCCCCGAGTGGTACCAACTGCAAAGATGGTGTTTCTTTACCTTATCAGCTAGCTTTTGCCGCCTGTCTTTGCAATCCGTTTCTCTTTGCTGCGATAACCTTTCCCACCCACCCTCCTGCTCCTCCGAGGCTGTGAGCAAGACAACACCGCGCTGACGTTTTCTCTTCTGTCATTGCAGTGGGACACGCTGACAGAACAGACCAGGACTAGGTTACCCTGCCAGCTCCCCCATGTACTCGTGCCCTTGCAGCACACAGGAAGCATTGTATTGCAAACCAGGGTGCTGCTTACTCACAAGGGAAGCCTGTGCTAGCTTGTACCTTCAGGTAAAGAGCTGCATTTTTTCGGTGTGAGAAACAGTGGGTGAAATGAAGAAAAAACACCCTGTGAAATGGCCTTCCTCGGTACGTGCAATCCCAAAGTGTCAGGGTTCGCAGACCCTCTTGCTCCAGTGTCACAAACCCCACTGCAGCCAGCACGACCCCTGAGCACCCAAGGAAATAAGTCTATACATTAACCATACAGCTGACCAGAGGAGAATAAGAGGGCTCAAAAGCTGCTGGTTTCTAGATTATTGTCATCTTGCAACTCCAATAGAGCAGCAAAATTGGGATGGAGGTGATAAGATCCAAAAGTGACGGTGACTTGCCTACTTTTCCCTTCCTCTCCCTGATACCCGTACAAGAGCTTGGCTGTGCCTCTCCCAAGGCAGCCTCTCTCTTATTCAGTGGAGATGACTTAATCCAGAAAGGGTGATGAGAAGGAGAAAGATTTAAATCAAACCCGATTACTGGGGCTTGATAGGCTTCCCTGGCAAGCTGTTCTGGGACTGACCCAAAAGTTGTCAGCTCACTGCCTGCTCCCTTGACAACGCTGCTCGGAGGGCTCAGGAGCCTTATGAAATGCAGCTGTCCTCTCAAAGCTCTTCTCAGCTCCAAAAATCAGCCTCTCCTTCCCCCTGGAAAAGGGCAGGCATGCGCTGAGGGTCATCAGGAGGCTGAGCAGCGCATGGCTTTTAACTCGCCCTTCGGCTATCAGTGGGCAAACAGATGGAGAAACAGCCCCGTGAGCGCTTTGTCCGAGACTCTTGAAATGGCACGCTCTCACTGTGGCTTTGGGAGTAATCCACCTAAGAGATTACTCCGGCGTGGCTGCAAGATAATCCTGCCAAGCCATTGCATGTGCTCAGCCACCGTACCCCAGATGCCAGGGCTCTGCCCGGGCCTCTTCCAGGCCACGTGAACGGCTCGTGATGGCCACGGGGACCTCAGGACGGGCACTGGGCAGGACCCAACCCGCAGCCGCTCCTCATCCCAGAGAGTAGAGAGGCGCATGCTGGCCTGAGGCTGGGAACGGGGAGAAGGTGCCATCACATCAATGGTAGTGGCCATCGCAGGCACCAGCCTCTGAGGCAGGCAGGTGCCTCCTGGCAGGGGCGGGAAGCAAATCCCTAACTTTGGAGCTCACAAAGTTTATGGAAAGGGTGGTAGGAGAGGGTCGTGACTGTAGCAGAGACCTGAGCTCAGTGGCTGTGGAGACCCCGTCCAGTCTCTTGCAGGGAAGGAGGGGGACAGATGACTACAGGCAGGATACGAGTGGTAGAGGGACAAGCACAGTGGAGTTGCAGCATGCTACAGCGGGAAAGCTTGCTGTCCCGGACCAAGCTACAGCAAGGTCAGCTATTGCTGGCCAACACCTGAACCCCCCAGGGGGATGCAGGCTATTAAAAGCGATGAAGAAACATTTCAGAAACGATTCTGAAATGAGCCAAATACATCCATTTTTTTCCTCAATTCAGTTGTAAATGCAGCTATTAAAACAGATTGGGTTATAAATAAAATAAAAACTGGGCCAAAGCAGCGTGAGTGTTTTATTTTTATTAAAAAATGGAGAGTAATAAAGTAAAGCTGTAATCATAATACGAAAACGTTGACTAATATCTGTGAAAAACTTGGAGAGCCATAGAGGGAATGAGCTATTGTGTTTTGTGGCGGGTGGGGTGCTGGTGAAATGTTTGTGGTTAGGACAAAGACACTGAATTTTGCAAGCAGAGCCAATGAGTTTTAGGGTTTGCTTTCTGGAGACTCCCTGCACCAGTGAGGAAATTGCTCATGCTCAAGGAAGGCAGAATAGCCAGGCTTTTATTGAACCAACCAGAGTCTCTTTTGAGGGTCTTTTTTTCTCCTCTTTCTTTCTCCCCCTTCCACTACCCAGTGCCATTGATAAAATACATTTCAATATTGCAGAAAGAAAAGCAGTGACCAACAAAGAGCTCCTTGTTTTCGAGCTGTATCAAACCTATTACTGCAAACCCAACAACACCTGCCATTTTACCTTGCTGAGCTGGCTTTGTGGATGGGAGCTGGTGGGACCTGGCTGAAGAAAGGCTGTGTCTGTGAAAATTTCAGAGAAGTAAAAGTTCAAAGGAGGGGAAGGGAATGGGAGATAAGAGAGCTTCGAATCTTCATTTAAAAAGGAAAGAAAATCTGATTAAGATGTGCTGGCTAACTCAAAACGTATGAGCCTGAACATCAAAAGGTTCATAATTCGTACACGTGCTGTAGATAATTATCAGTTTAACTCGATACTTCCTACAGCGACAGAGCTGACGTCAGACCGCTTCAGCGACTGACTTTCAAACCAGCCTCTGACATTGAGCGAGGGCCCCGCTGCTGACGTGCCGTTCCTCCCCCCGCCCCTTACAGCCCTGTGTACACATGCGTGCCAAAAAGTCTGCTCAGACCCCCTCTCGGCTGCCCAAAGCCTGAGACCCAGGCAAGACTGAGAGAGGAGGCGAGTGGCTCTGGACGTCTCCTGCTGCAGAGGACCTCTTGTAGATCCCCTGTCCTGCAGCATGCCCTGCAAAAGGCAGTGACAGAAAAACTAATTTAAACGGGGCTCCTGAGACTCTATCAAAACGTGGCCTAGAAAATAAATGTCAGACTCTGCTTCCTCCAGCCCACTGCAATCTGGGGATGGCTGTGATCTGGCTCCTCCAGTGCTGCAAAAATTGCTCCTGTGCTGCAAACCAGAAAGGTACGCAAGGCAGCTGGTGGCCGATCCCTGCCCCGGCTCTCCTCGCCCTGCTTGGCCAAGGGCTGCCAGCACTGGGGCAGAGCTGCTGGGGCAGTGCAGGCGGGGACAGGGTCATGGGCACTGGGAGCCGTGCACACAACCTGTCTGCCTCTCGGCCAACTGCGGTTTCATGTCACAGTTTGGCCGGGGGAGCTAATCTTGAAACTCTCTGCATATTTCCAAAGCCAGAAGGTTAGGGCAGAAGGCAGGTAATGAATCCCAGACTTTCCAAGAGAGCCGTGTGTAGCATGAACATAAAAATAATGTGACTTCGGGGAATGGCAAAGCAAAGCATTTTCCTTCCGTGTCCAAGAGACTTCTGTTCAGCACCAAGCTCTCCCCGAGAGTTGAAATGACCTTCTGTCTGCCTGTCCACAGGAGAGAGAGACAGACAGAGGCAGAGGAGAGGTCATGTTTTTGTTAGAGGGAAAAAAATAATCAAAAGCCTCCTGGTGAAATACTCCTAATCCCTGTGACTCTCTGTACGGTGGAGCTGGGAATTTTCTCTCTCTCTCTACCCAATGCATAGCCCCATGACAGTTTTCTTTCATGAAGAGCTCCTTGCACTTCATCCACAACCCCAAGACCACCTTCTCTACATTCTTTTTTATTTTAAGGATTTTATTGCTTTGAGGGAGGAGGGGGGAAATGCTAACAATTACAACTAAGTCCCCCACTGAGCACTCTGTCATTACCCCATCCTTGTGGAATATGCTTTTTTTTCATGTACTTAATCATTCATTTAATGGATAGCCAACTGCATGTGAAGCTTCAAGGTCTATAAAGAATGAAGCCTAACCTGCAAGACACTCTGGTAAGTCGAATGTTTACAGTAAGCACAGCAATCCATCAAACATCCTTCTGAAGACTCCTGAAGATCAGCTTGAGGCCAATAAAATAGTCCGGATTTTTTTGGGGGGTGGAGAAATATACCTATAAATAATCCTTCCTGTCTGTGCCAAGTCTGAAATGCAGGCACCTAACACCATGGAGAGTAAGCCAGCTCACTTTATAGCAAAGTGGATTCACACTGCTGAATATTAGACACACACTGACTGATGGTCCACCCCTGGAAGTTCAGTCCTGTCCCACTCAGCAATCAATTGCACCACTTCAAACAGCATAAAGCGTCATGTGTTTATTTTAGCAAAAGGAACTCCAGATACAGAACTTAAACCTATTCCTACAATGGTGCTTTAATTACCCAAAAAGGCTGACAATAAATTTACATTTTAATTAAGAGTAATGAATTATGCATGACTGTGTAGCACTTTCTGTGTAGCTAGCAGATGAGCACGGAGAAAGGTATGGTACGGATTGCAGGAATTTATCCTGATAGCACAGGGAAAAGACCATTTTGTTTGCAATTGCAGGCTATTTAGGAAAAAAGTCACTCCAGCTAGGTAGCAATGTGTGAAAATGGTCCTGCTGCACTACTGCAGTTCTGCTACAGGCTCCATGTTGTACCACGATGCATGAGAACTGAGTCCAGCTTCTCCCTGTCATGACAACACAACACTTGACAATCACATCACTAGAAGTTTACCCATTCTGAATGCATTAGGACGGCATATGTAGGAAGAGTGATGGCAAAATATCTCCCATCCTCAGCAGGGATATGGAAACACCAGCGTGACTGTTGGTGTTGCAGACTCCCATGATTTTGCCATGTTTTGTCAGCTCATCTGTCACAAGTGTCACTCATCCCCACATAAAACCATAGCATTCATCTGGGGAGGAAGAAAAGGGAGGAAGTTAGCTCTTCTGGATGCATAAAACAATATGCAAATATGAGTACATGCAGACAGGAATCCTGAAAAACAAAACCACCAGAGGACAAACTGGACCTCCAATGGATGCTTGAACCGTGACTTTGGTGATTTTTTACATCAAGAGTTCTTAGCACTAGGAGTGGGCAACAGAGCATCGCTATGAAATTATTTGAGATTTCACTACCAGTTCTGCCTCTTAGAGCTTTGACCTTCAAAACAGCTTATGTTTCCAAGTAAAAAGATGCGAAAGACAGGAAAAAAATTTAGAACCACTAAGAAGAAAAAAAAAGCAATTGTGTCTGATTGGCACCATCCTGTCCTTATGTCAAACTCTAATTTTACTGAGTTCCTTGACTTTCATATTTTAGCTGCTTGCTTTGGCGTCATAATAGTAAATTCCTTCTTCAACTGCAGTGTGATTAGTGCGCCAGCCCTTCTCTTTGTCTTGCTGGAGACACCACCCTTTCATACCCTTGTCTGAGGGGAGTTACCACCTTGGAGAACAGGGCAGTGGCACATGGGCCTCATGGTGAGGAGACACTGTGAACTTGGCACGGGTAAAAAAATCTGAGTTTTGCAGCAGCCGACAAAGCTGGTGGGGAGCTAGCAGGGACTCAGGACTGGTCAACGGAGCTGAGCTAAAGCCCACAGTTCTGCAAGGGACAGCGTGGTGTGAAGTGGACCGGGGCCCAGCTCTATCTGACCGCAAGAGCTCCTGGCCAGGGCCTCACGGATCCCAACAGCCTTCAGTTAAAGCAAGGGGCAAATTGTTAATGTTAGTGGGAGGCTTGCAGGGACTATTTCTGAGCTGAATGACAATGTCTGGGTCCAGGACTTGCTATACAAGGCACCTTGTTCCTGCTGGAGCTTTCCCCCTAGCTCCAGCTGGAGATGGTCCCCGACCTCGTTTCACACAGAGATGCTGAGGAGGCAGCTGTGCTCAGTGTTTGTTTCCTTCCCAGCCTGGGAGAAGACACTGAGCGCAGAGCTAGCCAGGCATGACCTTCACAGAGAGAGTCACTGACTGGGGTTTCCCCACAGACCCTAAGCCAAATTAATGTCTTATCTCAGACAATGGCCCACACCATGAAGAAAGGGGCAAATGCCTCATATTCAATGGTCACATCATAAGTAGCCCACAGAACAAGATCTTCCCAAGCTGCTCACTTAAAGGTATGCTTTCAACCTGAAATGAAAAGCTTTATACCCCCATGTCTCTTTTCCCTCCTCTAATGTAACAAGGATAATGAGAAAAATGCAATTACAGCATTATTTCAGAGTACTCCCTGCATTTGCATATAGATAACAAGTAACGACCTTACCTTTCTCGGTCCTTTTATAAAATAACTACAGCTTTGAAATATGCTGCTCTCCCTCTGCCATGTTCCTATCTTCCTAATTGCTTATCCGTATAATGCTTACCCTTCCCTCTCTTGTTTCCAGATGCTAATGCGCCCTGAAAGGCAACTGCAAACACTTGCCTAATATTATTGTTCCATTTAAGTGATCATTCATGTTGCCAAGGGGATATTATCCCTTCCCCAAGGAGAAGAAAGCATATTATAACATCCTCTCTATACAGACGCAGATCTCATGAGGAAAACGTCTGAGACCCCAAGTTTAAATTCTGATCTACTTGTACCATTCCAGACAATAAACAAAAATAACCTACAGCATTTTCCAAAATGCAGTCAGTGAACTCTGTCTCTGCCACCTAGCAGTGTGTTTTCTGCTCACTAGCTGCGGCTTTGGACTGCAGCTTCTCCAGGATTCAAAAGTGATGCCTGGTGTGTACATGGGACAAGGTGTCAGGACTGCACCTACAGCAACAAAGTTTAGCAGAGTTTAGTTTTATTTCCAGTGTTGCCAAAAGCAAATAACAGAAACATTTCCAAGAACAAAAAATTGACTAATCCGAGATTTAATAATAATAAAGCCATTCTACAAGCCTCTCACTGGTACCCAGGAGGTACCTTTGTTACCAGATATTATCACTTTAGTTAACAATGGATTTTGAGTACCTTGCTGATGAATATATATGATCACAAACAAAACAAAGGACAACAGTTTTAGTCTCTTCTTTTACCCCACTTTACAGAAATGAATGATTTGATAGGTATGGTTTTGGTCTGTCTTTGCATTGTTGCTGATATTAATGGCATGCGTAACTTCTGTTATCCAAAGCCGACTAAAAACACACAAACGAAAAGTTTACTGCAGTACGGAAGTTTGGGAAGTATTTTAAAATAAATAAAAATATCGGTGAAAGCCAAAACTGAATGCCACTGATACTTTCACCTTTAATGCAGTGAACTCAGCAAAAACAGAACTCAGCACCATAGGACTGATCCGACTTCTGACAGAGTCCTGCACCAGAAGCTCTGGCTTCTCCCCACCTAAAGGTACAGAACATAAAGCAGCTGCATCTTTCTAGACAAGGTGTTCTCAGTAAGTTGTAGTATGGAAGAAGGCCAGCATTTGGATGCTGCTGCTATCTTACGGCATGTTTCAAGTTAGAGTTGCATGTAATGGTAGTCATGCCCTACTGGAAAAAATAAATCTTTTCTTTTGATATGTTGCAAACATACAAAAGATCCTTTGCCAACATCTCTGCCCTAAAGCTCTATGATCCAACTCCAACAAACAGGACATACGTTCAGGAGCGAAGAGGTCTGAATAGAACATCATTTAATAAATTAGTACAAAAGACTTAAGTGAACTTTGTTATTCATTTCCACATGCATCAGCTCATCAACAATTTTAATAGTTTTATTTGGGGATATTTTTTACTAAGCACACAGCGGTTATCTAGTTAAATTAAATGGCTACAAAAGACTATCCATTAACTTCACGTAGGCCACTGAACAGCCACAGATAAAAATTTTTAGCTGTTGCTAACCTTATCTGAAGTCAAACTTGTCAACCTTGAAGCACAGCAGTATAGCCCCATTACCAGTCCCTGTAAACCAGCCAGTTCCCTAGGTGGGACTCTGTGTTAGTTTCTCTTTTCCTCCTTGAATTTTCCTTTTTGTGTGTGTGTGCTCCTGGTGACATTGAAGGGTAATTTTAATTGGTTCAGCCAACAGAAGGTACACCTAATGTCCCTTTTGAATGGTTGCTCTCACCGAGGCTGGCTATGAAAAAAAACATGGAAAGAAACTTACTGAAGCCTTTGATGATGGAAGTGGTGGGAGGTTTCAACATCTCTTTGCTTCTCCACAGACCTCCAGGTGATATGTTACTTTTTGATCTCAGTCAGAGTCTGCTGGGCTTTTGCCATGAAGAAAGCAAAAAACCACCCGCTTTCAGCTGCTGATGTATTTGCCTTTGTTTTGCTCTCTAGCTGAGCTCTCCAGCACCAGAGGGGGATGTTTGACTCACACTAATGTGACTTTGCGTTTCACACAGCACGGTCCATTTGGTTGCTGTAGTTTTGCTTGAAGCAGGTCATGGGGAAGAATTAAGCTCCTTCCTTCAGATACATGCAAAAGCCCTCCAGTTCAGGCAGGCTTAGCCAAAGGGAGAGGAGACTGTCTGTCTCCTGTGCAACTGTAAGTGTGGAGGTAGCCTGCAAGAGTCTCAATAGCAGGACACTGCTCTAATTACCCGTGACCTTCACAAAACTCTTGATCCTGAAATGACTAATAAGATGCCTAGATGAACTGGGTTTTCAACCAAAAAAGATAGCATTTTCCCTCCACAAACACACACTCACACAGATTTGGTCCTGGCAAATCACACGCTCTCTGGTTCAGTGGCCCACTGTCAGGTGGATACAGAGCCAAATGGCAGGTTTTCCCCCAAGTTGGACAGGGCACGCTAGCTAGGGCACAGTGCTGCCCACAGTCACACTGCTTCTAGGCTAGACGTGCCTTGCACCTGAATGACATGGTGTGAGTGAAACGAGTTTGGGTCTGTTCTTACCTGCCCATGAAGCCCTGTCCTAAGAAACCCAAAGACACCAAAAGATGGTGTAGATGTCCCATCATTGGAAGTATTCAAGGTCAGGTTGGATGGGGCTTTGAGCAACCTGATCTAGAGAAAGATGTCCCTGCCTGTGGCAGGGGTGTTGGACTAGATGATCTTTAAAGATCCCTTCCAACCCAAACCCTTCTGTGATTCTATGATTCTTTGAATGAGTCATATTTCCATGACGGGGGAAGGAGTACAAGAATTAGACAAACAGATAATAGCAGAATCTGGAAGAATCAGCTCCGCTCAGCCCCGCTGCCAGGCCCACATCTGGCACAAGGCACAGCCCGGTGCACCCGCAGGTGGCGAGCAGAGCCTAGACAGAGACTGGGGGACACCATGGTTACCATCTCCTCCACCTCAGACCCCATGAGCCTGGCACAGCTGGTGTCACACTTCGTGTTGACCACGTGCCATTCCCCCCACCGCCATTTTATCCCCCGCTGGCTGGCACAGCTGGCTGTCAGCTGGGTGCGATGCTCGCGAGGCAGGTTTCCTCCTGCCGATGGGTGAGGTACAAATACACTAAGCCTGTGGCCAAAACAGCGCCAGCTGGCTTCTCCCTGCTTGAGCCCAGCAAGCAGAGCACAAAATTAGTCTTGGGCAACTTGCCTCTTCCCAGATCAACCCAGGGTTCTTCACCAGGTACCTCCTGCTACGTGCTCAGGGGATGCTGCTCCCCACCTGCCCCAGACTTGCATCCCCCATGTCCCTCCATGTCCCTCCATGTCCCCCTATATCCCCCCACATTCCTCCATGTCCCTCCACATCCCTCCAAGTGCCTCCATGTCCCTCCATGTCCCTAGGTTGCTACACCCTGGGAAAAAGAGGGAGCATTAAATCAACTGTTCTGATGGGACAGGTGCAAAATGTGCTTCTTTTATCTTTTGCTTTCTGTGAGGATCGGGGAGAAATGCCAGGAACGGCCAGTGCCACAAAAATGCAGGCTGTCCCCCTTGCCCCTGGAGGCGGGGTACACTCCCTTCCTGCCGTGTTTCTTGAGCTCAGCTGCGTCGGCTTACTGGCAGGATCATTCCTTACAGATCCTGGCACTGAGACTTGTTCCCGTTCTGGGTCTCTAAGTACTAATAATGGTGTGTACATGTACGTGAACCACGGTAACGACAAGGAGCTGGAAGGTGGAGTGCAGAGCACGCTGATGTGAAGTGATAGCAGGCCGGGAAAGATAGCACAGGAGAGCATAGGCTTAAACTACAGCGTGTCGGCTCACAAGAGACACAGCTCGGTCTGTCAAAATCAGACGCAAAATAACTGATTTGGGAAGAGATAACCAAACAGACGAGTGTGCAGTGAGGACAGACTGACTAGGCAGCACAGCTTCACTGCGATGTCTAGAGTCCGAGGAGAGAAATCAGACACAAGAGTTGCACTGCACTGTGTACCCCATGTGGAATGAGTTAAGTAGTCATCCGAGTACTCATTAGCCTCTCCCTGACTGTCCTCTTAAAGCAGTGGACAAACTGGAAGTGAACCAAAAAGGGAGGCAAAAAATCTGCGGAAAAGGAAAAGGTGCGCAGGGGTGGTCACAGAGAGAGCTGAGCCTCCAGACTGCAAACAAAGCACTCGGAAAATGGTTGCCCACAGAGGCAGTTCCTGCTATTCTCTGTCAATAGCCAGCAAAGCTAGTTACAGCAGGGACAGTGGGGATCAAATGTGCAAGGGAAAGGTAAGGCGCTGCATTACTTAACAGGGTTACCCTCCACGGGGAAGGAGTTCCCCAGGCTAAACCCTGCTACGAGGCACACACTGGGGCTTCTGCTTCCTTCTCCCAGCCACTGCTTCAGTTCCCGCCTTGTGCAATTTCACCAGCTTTGCCAGCCCTGCAGTGGTTGGGAAAAAGGCACAGCGGGCCTGGGAACCACAGCAGACATGAGGCAATGTGAAGGGTAAGTGGAGAAACTGAAAGCAGCCACAACATTTCTAAAATCCAGAGTGATTCCCCCAAGGCCTCTTAGGCGTGGATTTTTTTTTTGCTGCAAACTGAAGATGCTGTTTGTCGGTGGAAAGATGATGCAGGCTGGGGACCACGCTCAGCCAATACCCTGCCTTCCTGCTGGTGGACAAGGTGGAAACGCAGCTCTGACTCTTCAGGTAGTGTTGAAGGTACGGCTGGGTTCAGTGTCACCCACCCTGCTCACAGAGGGTGTAAGAGCTCTTGACTAGGCTGATACTACACTGTGAAACAAGGACCCTTGCTGTTAGCTACCAAGGAGCTGAACAGATACTGTACCATGCCTCTCTCCTCCTTCGCACCCCCTACCCAGTTCCCCTCCATTTTTGTACTAGCACTTACAGGGAAGAAATTTTATTGTGTAACCTAGATTTGCACTCTGAAAAATAAGCAGAACATTTCAAGGAAACGCAGGGAGGGAGGAACAGAGGAGAGAGAGCTCCTGAGATGTTCAGGAATTGGAAAATCAGAAGTGCACGGTTTCTGGGAGCACCACGGTATGTACAGGACTACCTGGAGAGCTGAGCAGACACCCACTGTCTCTAAGAGCTGCCTGCACACTGTAGGCTCCTGTAAGGGACTGATAAACGTGAGTCTTTTCAACACTCTGTCTCTCCTACTTTCCAGACAGTGGCTGGGGGAGTCCTCTCAGCGCAAGTGTAAATCCACAGAAATGCCAAACCCAGCTCTGATTCGAAAGTGGGAGAAGGAGTGCTGCCCCTCGCCTGGTCTCCTTAGCCTACACATCTTCAAAACCAGACCCAAGCCTTGGAAGAAGTGGCAAGCATCAGCAGTGTGAGGGGTCTGGGCTCACAGGAGGACTCCCAACACTCCTTCCTAGGGAGCCTGCTCCTTCGGTGTTTCACTGCTCAGCTGAGGCTGCTCCTATGGTAGAGGGTCTCTCCCTGCACCATTAAAGCCCTCCCTGTGCCAAGTGCATTCAGATTGCAGACCTTATCGCAAGGCTTGAGAAGTAACCATCAACTCCACAGCTTAAGTGCTGCAACAGGGAAGATGGATCCTCCTACACCAGCCAGCCCAGGACCCCAGGCACACAGCTGGGCAGCAGACCTGCCCCCCCCGGCCCTAAAACTTGTATCATCCCCACCCATTGCCCTGTTGGTACACGCACTACCCAGACTATCCTGACTGCAGTGTAGACATCCTTTTAATCATGTCGGGGAATTTTTTCACCTCCACGTCACTTTTCTGCTGAGGCATTTGAGCTCTTCTGCCTAATCCCCAGGGAAATGCAGAATGAAAGGGGGCAGAAGACAGAGAAGACATGAGGGAAGCCTAAACACCCCTCATGTAAAAATTGAGGGATAGATAAATCATCCTGATAATGAGAGGGAAGAGAATGAAAGGAAGAGAGAGAGGAAGGACATGAGCATATGAAGCTGCCAGATGAGCAGAAACAAAGAAGCACTGGGTGTGGGATGGGAGAAGCAGGGAGCAAAAGTGGCTTTGGTGAGGGGATCTGGCAGGAGCCCCGAGAGCAGGGAGGAGGAGGCAGGTGCTGTACAAGAAGCTTGTGTGGGGAAGGCATCCCTGGTGTGGGTAGCCAGCTAGGTCTGCAACAAAGTGCGATACACACAGACTTGTCCAAGACACACACAGGCAAACAGTAGCCATGGAAGAGGAGCCTCGGTGTAGGGAAGTCCCTCAGAGTTTTGCAGTTGAGCTCAATGGGGACCAGAGCTGAATCTTCCTCGTATCTTTGCAGGAATTTTCAGCCTTCCTTTAGGCTAGAGCCCCTGGTGCAGAGTAGTGGGGGGGCTGTTGCTTGATTGCTTTAAACTAGGAGCAGTTCCAACAGCACAGAGCCTGGTGCTCTAGATGATAGCAGAAATGCAAGGTCTTACACTGAGGGAGGGAATTTGTTGGGACAGGTGAAGGCACTTAAAGTCCTACAGGAGGTAACTGGTGCATGCTATTGGGCTGAGATGGGGAGATGAAAAAGGCTTTGGTGCTGTGCTCCATCCTGCAGTGACTATACAAGAGAATAAGGTGAAGAAGGCTCTAGAAATGGCTTCCTCCAGTAAGGTGGCAACTCCTAAGCTGGGCCTTTCTGACAGGGTCACGCTGGCCGCAAGCTGTCCTTGCTTTTCTACACCAATATTGGAAGAACCATTGCACAACCTTCTCCCCAGGCCTTGCCCCCCACCCTGGCCTCTCTAAGCTGCCGGCGTGGCACACTGCTGGGGAGGCAGATAGCCCAGCCCGTGAACCCAGTACCATGCATCGTGACGCTTTCCAGTCAGACAAGCTCCGACCCGATAGTAAGCCGCTTTCGCTTTGCAAATTACTCATGGCATTTCCTGTAAACACCATCAACATCACCTATGGGCTGTGAGCATAGTGACATTATAAAATGTCTTCTGAAAGGGCAGGCTGCCTCATTTTTTCCACTATTTCCCAGTTTCCACGTTTGGGAGAGCTAGAAATTGGGGCAGGGAGGGGAGTGTGGGGAAATCCAATGTTCCTTGAGAGGAGGGCAACCTTAGCAGAACCTCAGCACGGCACTTTCCAAAGCTGTCCGAAACCTTGGTGTGGAGCAGTTCTTTCCCTAGAAAACCTTGGGTGAGAAAAGATGAGGAGTGCTCTGACTGCTTACCAGTTTCCCATCCAACTTCTGTACTCACTGTGGCTGAGGAAAAAACGCTTGTGGTCTCATGTCAGGGTAGAGAGCAAGCCTGAAGAGGACACATAGGCAAACAGAGCTGCAATCTAAATAAAATATAACCAATCTCACATGCTTAAAAGTTCATGATTCAGGCTTCCCGAAATTGTGACATTGGATTAAAGAGCAACTTAAGCATTGTGCTTTGAAAAGGACAAGAAAATAGGCAAACAAAGAAACCTCAGCCTACCTGGAGGTCTATTTGTCTTTAGGTTCACCGGGAGGGGCTTAACCATCTCCCTGTGACTGAGACACCTAGAAACAGCATAAAAATTTACGGCATTCTCATGTGACCGCAAACATCCAGGCATTTAGAAAGCAACAAATATCACAAGATTCAGGATTCATCACAAGAACAAGGAACCATCACCAAATTTGCCACTAACACAAAGCAAAGCAGACCGATAGCGTCAACTTACACTGACATAGACTAATGAATTGCTGTAAGAACGGACTTCAAGGGCTTTGGAAGTCAAGCTTATTTTCCCCTTGTTTGTCTTATGCTGGCATTTGCCTACACCTCAGTCAGGACAAGGGGAGTCACCTTGTCAGAAGCTTTATAAAGACCCAGGGTTTTTTCCTCAGGGGCTCACAATCCAGTGTGTGACGGGGTCCGGTAAAGGGACTGACAGGACTAAAGCAATGAGTCGAGAAGATCCGTAAGGACTGGACCTAAGTTATTGCTCTGGAGTAGATAGAGAAAAAGACAAAATAATAATCTGCATGATGCACTATCACAAAAACATGAAAAAAAGTTAAATAGACACAGGCAGCTAATGCAACCTGGCAAGTTCCATGCCTTTACTGGCGCTACGCCAGAAGGATTGGTGCCATCTGGTCTGCAGCCGTGCTGGGGGCTTTGATTAGATGAGGAGCAGTGACTGATGAATGAGAGCGCACAGATGCAGTGCAGGTGGAAGGGGCGAGAGGAGGGGAGACAGTGCAAGACAGAGCCAGTCAGGTGGCAGCACGTTTGGAATTATCTTGGAATGAAATCTCCGAGGCTTAATTTTATTGCAAATTTCTGAGCCCACTTCCACCAAGTTCTGTCCTTTTCCGAGAATGGTCAAAACCCTCTTTCTGCTGCCCACAAGGGCTTCACGTCACAAGGGAGTGTGGTCTCTTATGAGAGTCCCAATACTCTTTTTTAGATCAGAGCAATTTGAGACTATCCCAGGGAAAATTTCTCATACTTTCTCTGCTCCTGCAGATTAACCTGGAAAAGGGGGAGAGACCTGTAGAGAGGAAAACTAGTTAGTCTGTATTTCTAAACCGCCAAGAACCTGAATCTATTTTGACTCAGCAGGATCAAAATAGCTGTAACTGGCCAGGTTGGATTTTCAGCCCAAACCTCCCCCTTCCCCTCCAAAACCACTCTGCTCCCACACACAGAGTTTTGTGTGGGATGTTTCTTTGCTGCTCTCAGTGTCATCTGAAACCATTACCCCAAGTTACATATTGACCCACGGTGTTATGCCCAGTGAGCAGGAAAACTGGCAAACAGGCAGGCATTGTGCATGGCCTGCCTGATGATACACCTTCTCAGCACAGTCAGCAGCTCTCTCAAACTCTCATGGAGAACTTTGCAAAGCCTTTTGCCTCCTAGCAGCAAAGCCACCAGGGGAGATGGCAAAGCAGGGGGCTGGGTCATAGCAAAAGCATAGGATCATCCAGCTAGTGAAGCAGAGAAGGGTTCCTCTGTCTTCTTCTCCTGACAAGGGTGAGGATGTCCCAGCTACCCCAACCTGCATGAAAAAGTTTGCTCAGAGGGTACCAGGACAAGCAGAGCTCTGCTTGAGGACGGAGTTTCAAAGGGCCCGTAATAAAACTCAGAAGAGTTTTGTGTCACCTCCCATTTTGATGGAGGATGTCAGGATGCAGAGAGGGCTGGCTGCTCCCTAGAGGCTGGGCAGCTGGGTGCAAGGGTGACCCCAGCATTGGCCATGCCCTCAATGACAGGCACCAAACAGGAGCCAAACATGGCAGACAGACCTGGGGGGTTACGGAGGTCCGTTGACAGCCCCCAACAGAGCAAGGGGATGAGCCAGGGCCAGGGTCCATCCAGGGGGTCCAGTCATGAGCTGAAGGAGATGAGGCTGAGGACAGGGCTGGAGACAAGCTACCTACAGCACAGACCTCAGGGCCATCCAAGAGACTGGGCTGGAGACAGCCATACCTAAATCATAGGTCAGGAGGGGACTGGAAGCCCCAGGCCAAGCTGAAATGGCGCTCCTGGGCCCATGGCGCCGGTGTGGGGGGAGGCCCAAGGTGAGATTGGTCAGGGCCATTAAGGATTGTTAGGGCCCTCAGGGCTCTGAGAGATGAAAATGCAATGGGAAGAGGGGTCCATCTTCTTTAAAAACAAGTCCTTTCCCTCTCCTTAGCTTATGTCCTGAAGGGCACCTGATGTGAGGCCTTCCTGTGGAAGTATCAGCTCCTTAACTGGTGCCTGCAGGCTTGCCTGCATGAGGCACGTCTGCAGTGTAGTCCTTCATGCAAAGTCTGCCCTCATACCAGAGAAAGCTTGCTTGTACTGCTGATGTATGTTCCTCAGAATCAGTTCCCTACAGCACATAATACGCCCCTTAAAAACAATGTTAATGGAGGTGTGGAGTCCAAAGTTAGGAAGTGCTATGATTAAGGCTACCTGTGCAGCCTTACTTTATCGGCTTTGTGTGTCTGCATTGGGAAATAATCTCTAATTGCCTGCTCCACAACATCTTACCTCACTCAGCGCACAAGATGGGCAGCACGCTGCTGTTTAGTCTCTGGCCTATTCGGTACCCACTGACATATGGCTGCCGGCTTTGTGTGCTGCAGACTGCTCCAGCCCTGCTCAGAAAATGATTATTTCACAGCTTTTTCCAAACTCCCCATCATTAATGTATCGCGGCATTTGCCATGGGAGTTCATCCAGCTTCACAAAATCCATTTAAAGGTGGAAAACTGAGGCAAGAGAGAAAATGAATGAATATACCATTTTTGGTACCGAAACTGGGAGGGTGAAACCCTCAGAACCTGAGCCTTCCCAGTACTCAGTATTATACGGTGCTCAGTATCTTTAAGGACAGAAGCCACCAAGTTCAGCTGAGTCAAAAAACCCGCAGCATGTCTGCTAGCCAAATCCCAGTGCTTCCACTTGTAGCCAAACTGAACAAACAGCTGATTACTGCTTGGTTTCAGCCACTTTTCTTAACATCATAACAAAAGCTTTGCAGAATAGGCTGCAACAGAGTTCAGTTACTAAAACATCATCTTAGACAAAAGATGTTTGAGATTCAGACTGGTTCCTTCAAGGAAAATAATGCACTTATGTGTCCTTTAAGATACACTGTAAGATACACTGCAAGGTACACTTACATGTATTTTATGCATCCCTGGTACCAATTTATACAGAACCAGAAACATGTAATTAGCCAGCACTTTTCAGGAGGCTGTGTTGGCTGTGTTCAAGAGTGGTATCTTCTCAAGGCAGTATGTGCTTTTCTGTATGCTCTCTGCAGGTTTGACATCCTGGAGTTGGGAAGAAGAGTAAGAGGTCAGCAAGCATCTTTGTTCCAGTCCCATCTTCTTCTCCCTCTTAGGTCCCTGCCTATCCTCTCCTGTGATGAGCTGGAGTCCTTGTCATTCCAGCCAGCCTTTCCCCAGCCAGAGCCATCAGCCTTGCAGTTGGCTGCACTCAGTTACTCTAGCATCTAAAGTCTAACAAGCTCAGACAGCTGAGGACTAGCCACTCAATTCACCAGGCACAACACAATCCACACCAGGTGCCTTCAACTGCTCTGCCAGGCACCAGCCTGCTGCCCCATGCCCAAGCCCTGCCTTCATCCAGCTGGCACCTAATTCCTAGTCTTTGATTATGGTCTCCTGACCCTTCAGCTTCTGTTTAGCCTTGTCTCCTCCAGGAGACAAGCCAACCTTTCTGTTACCACTGGGCCCTGCCACCCATTTGCCATTGACGTTCCTACAACACCAGAGTCTAAATCGCTGCTTCCTTGGATAACCTGTCTCTCTGTACTCTACAGACTTGGTCCTCACCTCTCCTCAGCCTTTTCTCTCAAAGTCTTGGGGAAAACCTCAGCTCTCTTCCAGTAATCCCATCTCCACCTCCCTGCCTAGACATCCCCTCCTCCATCCTTTCTCTGAGTCAGACCAGCCTTTCTGCCTTCCCTCCACGAGCTCTGCTTCCTGATCTCCATACCCTTTCCTCCCCTGCTCATGTTCCCCCACCTAATCTTCCCTGCTTTCTCCCAGGCCTCACTCTGCTCTCTTTACAGCTCTCACCATCTTCTTGTCCAATTTCCCCCCTTCACCCGTCTGGCCTCCTTTTTATGTGCAATTCATGAGAAGGTTCATAATTTGAGTGGGTTTTCCACAGGAAGGGGGAAGAAACACATCCCATAACCCAGATGTATCTACGTTTATGATGTTACATACCCCCCAGGCAGTGACAGTGATGTGCTGACGGTGTCTTTGAAATCATTCTCACACATTTCTGAAAAACTGGACAAATGTACAAGATAAGGCAGCAAAACTGACCCAAACTGTTTACCACAAACTGAGTGCTCTTCCCTTTACTCAGATACCCTTTTAGCTCAGGGAGGAAATACCACATCTGTACGTGCACAGGACAGGCTACAGGCAGGTGTTTTGTGGTTTTTTTTGTTCACAGAAGCAGGTAGATTTGCATTAAGGGCAGACACAAAGGTAAACTGAGCAGACAGATTAGGTACAACCACATCAGGTGATGTGGAAATG
This sequence comes from Aptenodytes forsteri, assembly GCF_000699145.1. NCBI lineage: Eukaryota > Metazoa > Chordata > Aves > Sphenisciformes > Spheniscidae > Aptenodytes > Aptenodytes forsteri. Next base: position 12,943,731 of record NW_008795695.1, read on the forward strand.
CTCCTGTTTTTCCCCCAGTTCATTAACACTGACCCATTCAGATGGACATTTGACTAAAAAATATAAAATTATCAGCAGTTCTCCTTTGTCTTGGTGGTATGAAGACAGAGAGTACAACCAGCTCCTACCCTCTGTAAAACAAGGATGACCAGAGGTGAATGACTGAATAGCTGAAGAAGTTTCTTCACTGATCATTATCAATCAGGCCAGCATCATTCGGCACAGCTAATTCCACCCACCGCAGGTTTGTTTTGAAAGCAAGATGATGCCATTCCTTGTTGTGGATGCACTGTTTAGGCATGTTACAGTATTGCCTCAGCTCAGCAGGAAAGAGATTAACATTGTTAAGGGCAGGTGATATCATTTCTGACTGAGAGCAAGGACATGTCTTTCCCAGCACCTGTGGGGAGTAGAAACACTGACAATAAGTAAGCAGTAGGGAAAAGAGGAACTGCATGGTGGTCCCAATTCAACGGAGTTCCCAAGCACATGTGCAATCTCAAGTTCATGAGTAGCCCTTGATTAAGGGTTAGTTCATGAGTAGCCCCCCTTTGGTTAGGGCCAGGCATACAAATGCCTCATTGAATCATGGCCGTAATAATGGGTAAATACAAGATGGAAACCCTGTCCTAAAGCTCACCAGGCTCCCAAACAAGGATCCAGCTGTCTGCTACAGAGAAGGGGATAGGAAGGAGCAGACCAACTGGCAAACGGTGATATCCATGATTTATTTTCGTACAGTGCCTACAGTGCCCCGAGTAACAGAATATAAATATGTATTCAATGTGTCGAAGAGACAAAATTCTTTAAGGCAAGAAACATTTTTTTCCCAGCTGAAACATAGCTATTGCATCAAGACTCGATCCCCTGCTTCTTCAAAGAATGCCATGCAACCAAATGGCAACCAGTCACCCAGATTTGGCTTTTTATACCACACCAGGGAGGGGAGGAAGGCAGAGAGTTAGTCCCGTAAGTATCACGGTGGAATTCATCTGGCAATCCAGAGATTTTCCAAAACAACAGTAGATGAGAAGTCATTGAAAAACAAGGGAGAGGGGAGAGACAGAAGGAGGAAATACCTATTTCCTTTGAGAGCACCCATGTTTAGGAACAAATAGGAAGCAAACACCTAAAGCGGACATTTATACCCGAGTTAGCTGCTCATGGAAAATGGGGAGAAGTGGGCATTTCTGGGACAGTTTGTCTCATCCTCATGTAGACGTCCAAAAGAGATCAGATTACTCCTGCCATGGGAACTCCTGCTTCTCCTCATGGATGATAAAGGGAGTCCAGAGCGACTGGCACAAACAGAGCTGTCTGCAGGTGCTTGCAGCTGGACAAGATACACCCCATCTGCAGTGTCCCCAGATAGATGCCTGGAAAAGACCTTTTGTAAGAGACTGAGTCACATTTGTTTGATTAAAAAGAGATCATACAGACAGAGATAATTGTCTTCAGGGTCACCTTCTGCTGCATCCAGGCTTTCCTTGGAAAAATCTGGTGACGCAACTGACAGACCTGTGTCTCCTTGCTTTGGGAGACTGGGCAGAGTCACAGGCTCAGCTGGGAAAGGACGGAGACTCAATGGCGACAGTAACACAAATCCCCTCCTTCAGATAGGAACGGAAAAAACCCTTCACGCTTCAGAATTTGCTAAATGACTTCTAGCAGTCATTTAAGGGAATCCCTCTGTGCTGCTGAATAACCTTTAAGGTGGAAAGTAATGGCTGGCTGAGCTTTCTGACATGCACCAGTACGTCACTGAGAGAAAGCAGCGTGATTCACGAGCGCAGTGAAACCCCGGCGCTTCGGGGAACTCCTTTCGCTGCATCCTCTCGCGGAGCTGGGGGAGGGCAGGACAAAGCCAGCGTGTAGGGGAGCCCGCTGCAGAAAACAGCCTGTAA